>NC_092073.1:10295000-10632500 GCF_039877785.1 Chaetodon trifascialis
TCAGAGACTCTCTGTCTGTCTGTCTGTCTGTCTGTCTGTCTGTCTGTCTGTCTGTCTGTCTCTAAATGACATGGTGCCCTTACTGTAGTTTCAAGAAAGATGATCTAAAGTATGACATTTAATGATACAACAACTCTTTCTCTTATTATTCTGACTGAATTATTTTCATTTTTAATCTGTGTTTTACATGATTATTTAGGAGTGTTTATGAGTGTTAGTGTATCAAAAAATAATAAAATACAATATTCTGATAATCAAAAATATGTCAAAAATATTATCAACTATTTTCCACATCCATGCTGAGTGGTCTCTTTACAGTTAGTATGCTGAGGAAGGACACAGCCCAAAACATGTCTACAGACTCTTCAGTTGGTCATGAGCACTTTGTAGCCACAAAAAATGAACCAACCACAAAAATGTCTATTTTTGTGTACATTTTTTTTTCTTCAGAAAACTAATGCTCACAAGCTCTCCCTCCCTCCTTCTTTAATAGAGCAGGCTCATGTAATCCCCTCAGTCTTATTTAGGGGCCCCATGAAATCTGTGCACCATTACCAATTGGACAGGTATGAAAATTACCCCCCACCACATGATGCCACCCTTCTTCTCCTGTGGGCTTCCAATGGGGCTCATCCCCTTTCTTCTACACACACAGGTAGACACAGTTTTTGAGAACTAATGCATAGTTTTATGCATTAAGCTGTATTTTCAGCACACACACAAACACATACAGACACAATACTGTGTGAAGCACACCTGAACCTGTACACTGATTTTTGTCCATTCATATACAGAAAAAACACATGCATGCTGTACATACATACTCATGTACACACTGGTACTGAAACATAAAACATGTAGCTTTCCACTGTCTCTCTCTCTCTCTCTCTCTCTCTCTCTCTCTCTCTCTCTCTCTCTCTCTCTCTCTCACACACACACACACACACACACACACACACCTACACACACACACACACACACACACAGAGGCCTATTGGTTCATTTGACATCTGCCAATGAGCAATCCCTCCTACTTCTCCCATTAATGGAAAACATCCTTCTGTTATCCGGGAGGCCAGAATTTGTTTTTCCACTAAATGATCTTTAGCGGTGGATGCTGTTACATCAATGGTTAGCATGCGGCTTTAATTGGACTCCCTCTTCCACTTGATGTTTGGTGGCTTATATAAGAAGAGCTGTGGAGAACTTGTGTTGACATTTTCAAGGAACACTCAAAGTGGTGAAACATCCCGTCAGGAAACTGTGGTAAAGAAAGGATGAGAAAGTATACCTTCATCTTGTAGTACTGAAGAAAAGACTTTGGGGACTTTTTTTGAGGGAGGAAGGACAAATTTACGTGTCTGTACTTTAAATGAACTCTAATGATTTCTGTCATTTTGACCAGATAGAGATGTCAGGAATAAAAAATGTGTTAAAAGAAAACAAAAAAAAAAGGTCACCCAAGATTCATCCTCGGAGGACAATGAATGTCCAACTCTCTTAAATGACACTGTGTGTGTGTGTGTGTGTGTGTGTGTGTGTGTGTGTGTGTGTGTGTGTGTGTGTGTGTGCATTGTCCCTTGACAATGGCACTGGCTGTATGGGGCAGAACTGACCACTGTGACCTGAAGCTGTGGCACATCGCACTGGGAGCCAAGAAACTGCTGCCACTGTGGGCTGAAGCCCACAGTACAACGACTCTGTTCAAGTGCTGAGATACCGAACCAGACGGACTTCTCAGCACTATCGTGGTTGTCAATGCAGAGGACTTTGCTCCCTTGTAATTAGGCAAAACAAATAGTGCAGATACCATTAGCAGTTTCCTTAATAAATCAGCAACATCTGCTCCTTGTCTGCTTCTTCGTTTGAAGTGCACAGACCTTTAAAGCAGCAGCTAATAGGCTCAGGCTCCTCCACATTTATCTCTGGCATTAAAAAACACTGCAACTCCATACATGTATATATTTATTTTAGTTATAACTTAGTTAAAGGCGATGGGGATCTGTGTTTTAAAAATTTGAAAGCCACAATGAGGTGATGGTTACCTAAAGGGGTTTAATGTTATGGGGATAAAGGATTTGCCAATATGTTGCTTGACTTAACTGGATGTGGGTTTGGGGATGGTGTTGGTGTTGCACTGGGAGAGTTTTGGTGTCAGACTAAGTCAGTAGCTGGGAAATAGATCACTTTCAGATGTTGCATGAGTGTATGATTTTTTTCCCCGTTCTCTGTGGTCTCCTGCCCGTCAAGGTTGTCAGACTTTAAGACGTCATCCTGCTGCGTACCCTCTGTGCAGATTGTTTCAAATGACCTACTACTTTTATTATCTGTTGTATCCTGTCCTAATCAGCTAATGATGGAGGAGTTGGACATTAGTCACCTTTTATATTGTTGTAAACACATACACTCCGCCTGTTTTCAGCCATGTCAGCAATGGCTCCATGTTTGGTCATATTGCTCTGCCAGTTGGCCAGCCACTTTGGTTCAGACTGAGAATATCTGAAATACTGACTACTATGAAATTTGGTGCATACATTCAAGATCTTCAGAGGATGAATCCTAATGATCCCCACCTTTCCTCACGTGGTACCATGGGGTTGACATTTTGGAGTAAAATATCTGTTGAATGTATTCTCATGAAATTTGGTAAAGACGTTCACAGCATTTTTATGTCACCAAATACAAGCCAAAATACATCAGTTAGTCAGTTAGCTGCTCAGGTGTTAAGTGCATACTAGGTTGTTGTTTATGATTGCAAGGCGTGTGGCTATTCGCTACTTTTAGACTGAAACTCCTAACACTGCTTTCAGTAAACTGGCAATCCAGCTGAAACATCAGTGTTTTCCATACACTACCTACTACCCATGCATAAGTTTCACTTCAGCATCCCCGTGCATGTAGCCGACACTTTCAACACCGACTGACACACACAGTTGCACACACTCACACTCCTGCATATATTCTACACTTGCGTTTACCGACACTCACGCCGTCTCTCTCCCTCACAATTCACGCAACATAATTGGCTGTTAGGAAATTGTGGAGTTGCTGTGCACTACACTTTTTCTTTATAATATAATCTTTAATCTTTGGGTTTGGGGAAAAATCAAGTCACTGCAAGTCAAACGTATCATGAGACCTTCATGTTCCCTGCAGGATTGTAATAACTTTGGTGATTCCCTGACTTTTAATGTAGCTCAAAGCACCGCTGTACCTAAGTACAGCCTCAGAGAGCTGCTATCATGACTGTCTATTTACAGTATAGAACACTATATTTACCCTTTGGCATTTTATTTTAGTGTCTGAATTGAATTGAGTGTAAAATATATCCACTATGTGGCACCCTCAAAAAATCCCACATAGCTTGTACACTTCTTTATGGTACTCTTTGCTAATCCCACATAGAATATATGCAGTTTGCACACATTTCACGCATGCAAAAATGACCAATGTGCCCGAAACTTCGATTGACTGCACACAACAGAATAAACTACCGAGTGTCTGGTATATGTGGAGTAGTGCATGAGTGAATGAGGGATGATTTCAGACACAGCTGTGTTGTTGTTGTCATGTAACTGTTTAGGACCATTTTAATAGAAATAAATGTAACAACTCTGAGATAAATATGAAATCATACAAGCTTTTATATTCACTGTTCGAAACACTTTCCTTCTGGAAGGACTTTCCTGAAGAAAATCTCTTCCTCCACAGGAAGTGATGCATTTTACATTTTTGGAGGCAGCGACAGCATGCTGCTCAGAATAACAATAGAAGAAATGGATAGTTAACATGAGCAGAACAGGACAGCATGAGAGGGACACCACTGCACTCAAGTTATCAACACATTGCCGAAGACAAAAAACACAAATGAATCTTCATTGTAACATGTACAGCTCATATAGAACATGCTGTATGAGGTGGCACGTCCTCCACCTGGAGTGGCCTCGTCATTCATGGAACCTTATCAGCCCTAGTTATCGTCAAATAGAGGTGGACTTGGATCAGCATTTTCTTGATTAGATCAAACCTGCATATCTGTCTCTATAAAGCCTTCTGTTTTCTCCCTTATCTCATCACACATGAATCAAAATACACTCTTACCTTCAGCCACAAATGATAAAGCCAGCTGACAACAGCGGCCTCTGTTTTCACTACACACACATTAGGGCGGCCATTTTTTGTTTGCAGGGTATTTCCAGTACATGTCTGTGAAGATGTAGGTGCTGACCTTACAAAGATTCTCAAGTGGGACATCTGCTTTGGAGAACAGTTTCAGATACCGCTGCTCACTGTGGCAGTTTTCTGAAGAGCTGAGAATAGCTGCCATATTCCTCATAGAGTCCATCCATGTCATGTGTCATATGGCATCAGTGTACTGGTCATAAGACACAGCAGTTGTGAGTTGACTTTGCTGCAAAAGCTGTTCTTAGGGAAGTCATACCTTTCACTGGCTTTTTCTTAGAAAACAAGAAAATCAGCCTCACATTTTGCGGCCAGATCAGGGCTTAACTGCTTGAGTTTGCCCTTCAGCCATCTCTCAGGTTTACCTGTTCAATCGTTACCTTAAACACGTGTTACGCTAAATGATTTGGCCTCAGGTGTTTCAATGCAGCCCAGGAAAACATTTAGAATGTGGCTGAGTTTGGAGACCCCACCCCCTTCAAAGCATTTCCACATCCTGGAGCCTTCTTCCTCACGCAGACTGTGAAAGTACAGGAGCTGGTCAGGGGATTCCAATCCTGACAGATTCTGTCAATGGATGGCAGCAGAGACAACCACCAATGTGCTGCAACAGATTGCATCCCTCCACTTCCACAAACTTTAATAATAATTCTTTCAACTGTGCTGTTCTGTAGCTGGGACGCTGAAATAGCTATAAACCCTAAGCACAAAATCTTCAGTGTCAACATCCAAGCTGCCTGTTGCATTTCTCATTGTATTGTGCAGAATATGGGCTAAACAGTTTGCAGCAAGTGTGTCCCTTTGAGCCAGTCTCAACCTCTGATAACCACTGTTGTATTTTCCATAGTTAATCCTGGTGTTGTCTGCTGCTTATGCTGACAGTTCATCCACATCTAGACCAGACAGCTCCATGTTGCACGCCCTCCTCAATGTGAAAATATTTCAGTACAACAGGAAAACACCTGATCATACCCTTGTTTGATTTATCAGTTTGCGCAGAATAATGCAGTTCATTTGCTTTTAAATAATCCACACGGACAGAATAGGCTGCTGGGACGTTTTTGCACCAAGCTTTGGCTTTTGTTGTTCCCCCCTTTTGTGATTGATGAGTTGTAGAGCTCTCCATCCATTAGTCCAAAGTCTAGATTCCTGTACAGTATGACTGGCCATGCTTGAATGCATGATAAACTTTGTAAAGTTTTACAGCAGAGATTTTGACATCTTGAGTCAGTGAAGGTTCATGGAAAATTATGAAATTGAAGAGACTCCTGTGTTAGCATGTCTTTCAATGGCACCTTTCCCTTTGCTGCTTACGTCCACATCACGATCCTTCTGACTTTTTGGGTTTTAAGCAGAAGGTGTCAGAGAGGCTACCTTCTGCTTTTTATGGTGAATCTATGCTTGTTCCATTTGGGATGTAATGAAATATTTCATTTAACCACTGAAATATTAGATGTTTATTCGACACCATTTTCAGAAATTTGTTAGACCACAAGTCTTAAGGGAAATGAACACTTACAGATAGCCTGTTTCTTTATTTATTCCTTATATACCATTAGAGGAAGTATAAAATAGGGATGATCTCAAAAGGACAACTGAGTGGCTCAAGTCTGTGCCCGTAGATGGACACGGTATTTCCAAGCTGGATTGTCTGACCTAAAACCAGACTGATAGCCACCGTAACACACATACCTAGAGTTTCCTATCATACCTTCCTGTCAGTGCAGCATTCCTTTCCAAGACTTTTGGCCTTGCCAGGTATTCCAGCCTGCACGTCCCACATTCCCAGCTGTACGTCTGCCCACAATGAAGCCATAACACTGCTGTCTCCACAGCCAGTTAGTGGTGGGAATACTGCCTGTGTGTGGCTACATGAAATTCTGTGTGTGTGTGTGTGTGTGTGTGTGTGTGTGTGTGTGTGTGTGTGTGTGTGTGTGTGTGTGTGTGAATGCGTGTGCATCCGTATCCAAACTCTTGCATGTGCGTTGATGACTTCATCCTCACCCCAGTCCCAGGCATCAGGGCATATTTTTAACAACGCGTGTGTGTGTGTGTGTGTGTGTGTGTGTGTGTGTGTGTGTGCGTAAGACTTGTGAATGAGTATTACTGTTATGGAGCCTGATGCTGTTTCACATTACAGGGAAGCTGGGGTTAATTTCCTGTTGATGGACGTAGCCGTCTTGCAGATAGAAACAGGTTTAACAGGGGGATTAGGCAGCCGCTGTAGAACTCAGCTGTTTAGGAGGTGAGACTGGTAGGTGAAGTGTAGCATTAAATCTGAGGTATTAGACCAATGCATACAGGTAGAGCAGGGAGCGCAGAGGTGTTGAGACTCATTTTATATTGTAACATTGCGGTTTAGATTGCAGTTGCCTGGGGCCAGGTTTACATAAAGCGAAGCTTCTCAACTTTTCTCAGATCAAGAGACAAAACAGAAACGGGCCGAAAAAAAAAAAAATATGATCAATACACATTAGGAACAGAGCCAAGCAAAATATACCTTAAAGAATTTCCACCTGGTATTAGATTTTGCTCTGCTGACTTGGTAGAAAGAGATGTTTCTCTGTTTAAATGCACACATAAAATCAAATTATTTGTAGAAGTTAGTTTCCAGAAGAAATCTGATTACTGCAGTAAAACCCAGCATGCGGATATCTCCCTTAGCTTGACCTTTAATTCTTTTTGGCCTCTAGGTGACAGCAATAAAGCTCAATAATCAAACAATCAGTAAAGTCTATCTTATCTTATCTTATCTTATCTTATCTTATCTTATCTTATCTTATCTTATCTTATCTTATAAGCTTTCCGTGAGATTCGCATTTCTAGCCACCTTATGTATTATGTAATTAAAATATGTTATTTTTGCAGCTACTGTTCACTAGCTAGCTGCTAACTTTGTCTGTTGTTAATAATGAGTTTATCTCAGATTATTCTCTAAGAACAGCCACCAGATGCATCTGTAAGGCTGATGAGAGTGAACCAAAACAGTAAAGCTGTGGGCTGAAAAACCAAAACTGTGCGCTGAAAGACACTGAAACACTTCAGATGAACTTCAGGGCCGGGTAAAGGTTCTCTGTGGATTATACGTAGTATTTTGACCTCTTGTTAATATAAAGTTAGACAGCAGCTTTAGGTGCATGCAAACACACCAAGTGGCAGATACTGCTGAAACAATCAGTTGATTAATCAATTAATTGACTGAATAAATAACTAATTTTGATTTCACTTATGAAGCAAAAATGCCAAACATGATTCGCCTCACATATGTATGGATTTTCAGATGTTGTCAACGCTCCCTTTCATGTTTTGAACTGTGTTTTATTGACTAAACCGATCAGTTGATTCATCTGAAAAATAATGAACAGATTGATAATGAAAATAGTTGCAAATGTTAGGTGTAGTCATAGTGACACAGTTGCACTGAAATACTTCAATATTAGACTGTAAAGAGGATTTATAGTTGTGGCCTGGTATGGCGAGAGCAGGGGAGCAAAAAAGGCTAATTACATTGTGGTCTGTGACTGTCTCAGGCCAAGCTGGAGGTTTGCAGCTCATCTTGGCTCACTTGTGCGAGCCTAGAATAACTCTGTCTCGTGTAATGAATGTGCTCAGAGGCTGCTTCAGCGGAGGCTGATTCAAAAGCAAACACTATCAAATCAGCAAACAAACAGAGACGACACACATGTGCCTGCGGTTTGTCTCTGTACATCATTCATGGGAGATTTCAATCCTTCCCCAAAAGAGAGGACCAACAGACAGATTGATAGATACATGCACAGTATTAGGAGTCACACCCCACACCCCCACATCCTTTCACGATACGCTCCACAGAGCCCCTCAAGGGACCCTATAGGAAATCCATCCCTCATTTTCCCCCCTTAATAAGGGGCAGCATTTTATATGGCTGTGGCAGAAGGTTTGTGTTAGCATCGTTAGGGATAGCCACAGTCCCAACTGCTGCCACCACAACCACCCGACCCCTCCTCTGAGGGACACCTGGGACTCATTCTGATCCAGCAGGCCACGCCCTCACTGGGCTTGTACCTGGCCAAAGACGGGGGCCTCATTCTGGTGCAGTGGAAGCTCCTCCATGAAGCTTTGGATCACCCCCCTCCATAGATTCGCAGTGTCTGAATGAGAATACAAGCGCTAACCACTGTGTTTGAATGCTGACTCATGTGTTCATGTTGGAGGCTCCCGCAGTATGGACAGATGCCTGATTGGATTTACATGGATGCTTTTGTCCACTGGGACGCTAAGGAAAAAAGCTGAAGGAGGAAGTGGAATGGCAACAGAAGTCTGAGGGAAAGTTCAAATACCATGAGGGAAATGAATGTGTAATGTACTACATGTGTGGTGTGTCGTGATCATATGAAGGCATACACACACAAACATGCACATACACACACAAGAGAAACATTCACAGCGGCTGAGTGATCCTCTGTTTTCTTTACAGTGTGCTCCAGTAAGCATTAATCTTCCCCTGTCTCCGACAATTAATAAATCCCTCTTTTAGAGGCTTTTTACTCTGGCATGGGATGTGTATTGTGTGTCCCATTTAAAGTTTTTTTTTATTCTTCATTTGGATTCCCATTAGCTTCTGTAATAGTTAGTAGTCTTCCTGTCATCCACATATAATAATTAGAATAAAAGACAATAGAAAATAAAGTGAAATGTCTAGAAGGTAAAAGGAAAAATAAAAATATAAGACAACAAAAATACCTGTTAAAAGGGTTTATGAGTTGTAACTAATGGCTTTGTGAGTGATTAATAAATCAGTTATGCAAGCTTTGTAGATACAAAGCTACAAGTCATTAATGAGAACAACTTTTGGGTTGCCAGGTTGTGAAAACAAGAGCTAACAGGGGAGACTCGTATTAGCAACAAGTGCTTGGATAACTCCACTGCACCCTCGGCCCAAACTCCTCACGAACACTTCCATTCATGAAAAATAGAAAAATGTATTGAATTTGAGCTGAGATTAAATTGCAGCGCAGCATTAAACCACAGTGGATCATATCATTACACATTTATCTGTGTTGGGTTTTTTTTTTTTTTTTTTTTTTGCTGGTGGATCATATATCTAGATTTGGAATTGTCTAGCTGCCTTTCTGTCTGGATCTTTGTATTCATGACTTTGATGGTCCACAAAGGATGTACATGCATTCATGTGGCTCTGTGTAAGCGTGCATGTGTCTTTACATGACAGACTAT
Organism: Chaetodon trifascialis; assembly: GCF_039877785.1. Lineage (NCBI taxonomy): Eukaryota > Metazoa > Chordata > Actinopteri > Chaetodontiformes > Chaetodontidae > Chaetodon > Chaetodon trifascialis. Next base: position 10,304,397 of record NC_092073.1, read on the forward strand.
GTGTGAAGCCCCTGTCTCCAACCCCCTTGTAATGTCAACCCACAGTCTCCACCACAGTTGGCCCAAAGTCTGCCAGACCCCTCCTCATATTTATCCGACGATCACATCCCCCCTTCGCCTACTTCCCTATCCATCAGCCTGCTCCCCTTCCTCCACTTCTCCCCACATTCCTGCATTTCACTGCCATAAACAACTATTAACTTAATGGTTACAAAAATCATTAAAGAAGAAACATCTGTGCGCCTGCCGAGGCCAATCAGAGGAGGCAAAGAGCAGCCAAGCCGAGGAAGGAAGACTGTAGTTGGCTGCCTGAAGTGCTTGCACCTTGTTGAGTCCCTCCCACTACCATGCATGCTCTTTATAGCCTGTTTAGTGAGGGGAAGAAGCAGCGGGACGCGGCCGGAAAAAAAGCGAAGGCGGGGCGGGGGATTTAGCAAAGACACACAGACACATGGAAATGGTTAGCATCTCGGTGGTGGCAGGCAGCAGCCCGCTCTGTTTCTCTCTCTGTTCTTTTTCTTTTTCATTTTCGATCTTTTACGTCCCAAAATAGGAACCAGATTGCCACTGCGGCTGCTTAATTTGAGCTCCTTTACTGTTTAAGGATGTAACTGGAAATTGAGGTGGAAAAATTTTAAGAAAATAAAAAAAGGAATAGGTAGCGGTGGGGGTATAAATCTCATAATTACAGGCGTAAAAGCAGCTTGAGCTTTTTGAATTAAGTCTTGGCCTGCACAGCTAACACTTTAATAATGCCATTTTGAGCTAAGAGGGCAGGGTGGAAGAGTGTTGTGTGGCAGACCATCGAAATATTATTAATCAACCAGATGCAAGTGCAACACTGTGTGTATGGTAAGCAAATGCTCCTTTCACCTCGTGGCCACCCTTGAGCTCTGTGAGAACGGAATAAAACAAGAAGGGAAACGTAAAATAAATGAATGGAAAGCTCGGGCAGGGCTGTGAACGAGCTCACCCTAGCAGAGTGCCTGCGGCCACCGCTGCATTCCCTCAGCCCAGATTGAGTGTGACTTGTGTCAGGCGCAGATCCTCGTCTCCACTGTGCGTCTCCACGGCCGAGAGGGCAGCGCCACTGCGAAACCCTGCCCCGAGATGAAAGCATTTTCCACCATGCATAATGCGCATGAAAATAATATGCGCATTGTGTAATCAAAGCACCATGAGGCCAGAAATACACGCACGTACAAAGAAGCTGTTATGCTGTTTGGTTCACTGTGTAGGCCCCCAAGCCAAGTGCAAGAGACACGGTGAAAGCTGGAGTCGCATTGTGAGCGGAGTCTGGGTAAAGCGCTGGCGAGGTGTTTCCTCGCACGCTACCCCAGGCCAGGGTGGATGTGGACATGCTGCTCATTTTAGCGACTGTGTTTTTTTATGATGTGACAAAGTTATTGCTGCAGGTGAGGACAGCGCAGGGGGACGTGGGGCGGATGGGTGGTGGTGTGAGTATTTGTGTCTGACTGCTTGTGCATGGGTCCACCCATGAATGTGTGTAAAGTCAGGGCGGTGATTTTGCCCGCACCCCTGGCTGGGTTCTGTGTTCCCACGCTGCTGGATCCAGAGTTTCCTGATCTGTCCGATGGGAAGGGGTACAGAAGACCGAACTGTGTTGGGGCTGGAAAATGGCTGCTCTGTCTAATGTAAACAGATCATAAAAAGGCTCTTCAATCGGACTGTGGGAGCCAAGTGTTGGACGGTTGAAGCAGGCATCGTTTCAGCTGCGTCCTCTCTGATTTGGGTCACATCCAAGAGCTGGAGAGCCGCGTTTTAGTTTGTTTAGACGTTACAGATCTGCATTCACTTTATAAAACCTAAATTCACTCACATTTGATATGCCGTGCACAAACCGCAGCACAAGTTAATTGAACGTGAGGAAATTCACCGGGTCAGTGCAACAGGGAGGCCTTCCAGGACACATTACATCAGCTCAGGACTCACAGCTCTCTGTGTTTAAGCCTTACACGTTGAGTTAGAAATGTTGGCTGTTCTCACAAAGTTACCACAGTCTCCACCCAGCACGGCAGAGGTGCTGGCACTGCTGCCACGAGCTCGGCGACAGATCTCCAGCTGACCTTGGTCTTGCCTCACATAAATATTATGAAGGCCTGTCTATTTAAAAAACTAATTCTTCAAAAATGTTGTTGTGAGTTCACAGTGTGCGTCCTGGAAGTGAGCGCCATGTGGTTTGGAGGCATCGAGTATTGACGCTGGCACAACGAGGTGTAAAAGTTCTACAGTCACACCACAAAATCGTATTCACTTGCGACTTCCATAGAATGTCCTTGTTCAGCGTGCCACTGTTTTCTGAGCCCGTGCATGAAGTACGGCAATTTGGCAATGTGTCTGGACTTATGGGAATAACAGGGGGTAGACAAAATAACACGAACAGTGAAAAAATTGTTGAAAGTGAGACGATGGAGAAGAAGAAATAACAGCGTTCTTCCTGCAAATGAAAAGTTGAATTTATGAGCCATGAAATGCAGCTGTGCTCAATTCAATACACTCAGAGATTTTAGTGTTACAGCCTTACTTGGTCTGGTATGAACAGTAGCTCATGGTCAGCAGACCCCCAGCGTAAGCAGCTACACCAGTAAAATCCTGCTTCAAATGAAAACATGAGTAATGATAATCTCAACATATAATATATAGTCTTAATAATACTACACAGTAAGAGAAATACTAAAATGAAATGACTGATTGCTTTAACATAAATATTTCCAAGCACCCTTCTTTATATAAGATCAAATAGATTCCTAATAAAGACAAACACTTTGTTTTGTGGTGTACGTATGGCAGACATGAGATCCATGACACCTGACTGAACAGAGTGCTTCAGAGTAAAAGGGCTCCAGGCTTTCTGTTCCTTACCCTACATCACTGTGCAGAGGTCTTCACTTCAGTAGTTCCCACAAGCAAAAGGAGGTTAATGTGTTGTTGAGCAAAAGCAGCTTTCTCAGCAAACTTGACAGGAAATTCCCAAAGATGATCAATTCCATTTTTTTTTCTTAACCACCAAATCCCTCATTTGACTTGAGGGAGGAGAGGAAGGAAACTGCTGTGGTGCCAAAACCGACAAGTGAATTAACTGATGGTTTCTTTCCTTCTTTTTTTGTAACCTGTGCTGCCACAGAAACAAGCTGTCACACAAAATGAAAGGGATAAGTCATACAAGTGCTTAAGAGCTATGCAATACTTCCTCATTCCGGCTATCATCATTAAAGCCTCCAGTATTTTCTCATACCTCTCAAAGGTTTATTTAGATTTAGGTTCATGCAGACCTATCAGCCCTTCCTCTCATGCATTTATTTCTGTCTTTATTTTCTTTGATTAAAATAAATGCTTCTCTAGGGCGAGACACGGAGGAAAAATTGGTGGAAAAAAAAATTCAACTCCCTGCTCTAGATGTGATGTTGATATGTGCTGGACAGGGTTCCACAAAAAGCTTATTGTGTGGCTTAATTGCACCCAGTGGATTGTGACGGTAGTGGGGAGTGAGGTAAGGGTGCTGTCTGGATGGCGGGTTGGGCCGAGCCTTGCCCTTATGTTGCAACGGTTCCACAGCTGTCATCGCCTTATTGTCCCACCAATTACCCATAATTACTCCTCGCAAGCATTTAGAGACGCTAACAAAAGACGCTACCTTCCTGCCTGTTTGATCAGGAAAGATCAGGATGTTACTTTGTTGTCTGGAAAGTCGCAGAGAGGAAGAACATGCAAATAATCTGCTTTAAAGGTCAGCGCTCTGGTAAGACTTCCTAAAACTTTAAGATGAACAACAAAAACTTTTTTTTTTTACTGCATTCACTGTACCTCTGGGAAAGTTAACATACTGTGCAGTAGTAGATCCAGTCCATATATCCAGACCTTTGCTGTCCTGCACTCTGCTGAGGACTTTGTTTCATTATGAAATAGAACCATGACACAAGGAACAACTAAATTCAAGAAGAACTATTTAACTATGAAAACTACCATTATGGAAGCACAAATATCAAGAAAACATGAAAAAATCAACAAAATCTGACCTAGTCAACAACATCAGGCAGTCAAATCGGTCTGCTTCTGAAACATGCCCAGTGGGGTTTGCAGCCACGAGAAGGATAGAAAAAAAACGTGTGGAATCTCAGGGAAATGGCCAAGAAAAAAAAGATGAAGCTGTCAAGCATTCAGATTATTAGTGCCTCGTTCCAGTTTATCAGTTTTTTCATTTTTTTCTGTGATGAAGCAGAATAATTGAGGTTTGAGTGTTAATCTGTTAAGAAATAAGACCTACGGATGCTTTCTGAGCTTTAGATAGTTGCATTGTTAATCGTACAATGGAAGAGAAATACCAAAGTCGAAGTTGTCATTGGCTTTAAAGCCAGTTAAATCTTTATATTTTACTTATACTTTTACTTTATTGTACTTTTAAATCTTATTATACATGATAGAAAACTCTGCCTTATTTGAAAGTTATGCCGCATTACTCATTGTGAGAAGCAGTAAGAGATAAGATATTCATTTCACTTCCTGCTTCAGATATTCCCATGGTAAATGTGACAACATGTCACGAAATGGATTTGTGATCTTATATCCCTGCTCCATGTTCTGTGGTGTTTTGTTAGTGCAGTGCAGCAGTGTTGATAATAGGCATATAACTCACATTGTGCTCCATGCCACGTGTCCTAAATCATCCACTGTGAAGCCTATTATGTGATACTGCAGATGGTTCTGCTCTCCTAGTTATCATGGCTCTATGTATGTGTCTGTCTGCTACTGGTTATCCAAACCAGAGGTTTAATCATTACAGAGGGCCCAGACGTGTTCCCATGCTGCGACTGATTTCACTGTCATTTTTCATCCATGAGCGGCTGGAACGAACTTTACAGCCACAGCTCCTTCACTTAATCATGTTTTATTGCTCCTCTGACCCTCGCTGTCGAGAGGAGATGGCAGAACATGGCGGGCCGGGCCCTTAAACTAATAATTATAAACCAGCCTGCCCTGTCTGTTTACCAGACAGCCACTTCCTCAGATAATACACAAAGCTGGAAGAGTGGCAGTGGGCCATATAGAATATATAGGAGGTAGAACTATAAAAGGCTTAACTCTTAAGTAACTCTTCCACAATTACAAATACTACTACAAAGATAGGTCAGCACTTAGATATGTGAGCTATCAAAGCAAATTTTTATTATTTGTGCACAAACTGCAGGTGGATCTGTCAAAAGCACTCCACAATTACTTTGAATGGCAGCTCAGATATCGTGGAAATATGCCTGACACATGGAAAATGCACTGGACAAAGAGGGACAGTCATGAGTTAAAACTCACCAATGTGGACATAAGACATATACAGTATACAGTTAGAGGTGTGTCAGTATTAAATGGCTTACAGCCTAAGATGGTTTTTAAAGCAGGACATGCAGTTGTGTTTGTGTAAGTTAAAGACTCAGTGATGTTTGTCAAGGCCACCATAAGCAAGTGGTCATACCAGACCAAGTAAGGCTGTAACGGTAAAACCTCTGAGTGCATTGAATTGAGCAGAGCTGTGTTTTATAGCTCATAAATTCAACTTTTCATTTGCAAGAAGAAGACTGTTATTTCTTCTTCTCCATAGTCTCTCTTTAAACAACTTTTTCACTGTTCATGTTATTTTGTCTACCCCCTGTGATTCCCATACTGTAAGTCCAGACACAACTAACCCTTGCCAAATTGCCATACTTCACCCGCGAGCTCAGAAAATTGTGTCACGCTGAACAAGGAAGTGCTATGAAAGCCAGAAGTGAATTTTGTGGTTTCACACCTGAATGTCACTGAATGTAACCCTCATCCCATGCTGTGGTTCATGTGTGGTCATAAGTTTGAAAGGTTATTGAAATACAGTTTATAGTATCATTCTATCAGTTATGATGACAACTTACTCACATGTGACTCACACTGCAGCACTGAAAAGCTGTGATGGCCGTTCACAATGGACAGTTTGAGTGATAATTTGACTTGTTTGCATTTGTTATGTTTGGATTTGTTTGCTGTATTCCCGAACTCCACTTTATTGAGTGAATACAATTATATTATTACTACTGGGCATGCTCAGAAAATAAATTGAACACATGCTACAGGAATGCAGCTTGTGCTTCCAAGTGTGCTGTCAGTGTCATTTGTGGTAATTAAATGTTATATTCTTATTCTGCAGTGTACGCTGTAATTTCCGAACAGAACTTTCCAGTTAGCATTAAAAAGAGAACGACTAATTTGACCTGTTTGCTGTGAAGAACAAAGGGAGAGAGAGTGACAGAGAGAGATTCAGAGTCATGAGACATGAAACAGACTGATGGAAACTCATCCGCTCAGAAAGTTGAAATTTATTAGTACAACAGTGTTTTGAGTCTGATAGAAGCACATATTTCTAATCTGCACACTTTATTGAGGCTTGTGCCTATTAGCCAATGGCATGACAATGAACTTTGGTCAGATGAATTCACAAAGCCCCAGCTGGACTTTTCCCTCGTAGATAAAACCTAATGTTCATCAATGGCTTTAATATCAAAGCAGATAGTGAGAAAGCACTATCCCCCCCCCACAGAGTTTATCAAAGTTTGAAGCTCGTTGTTTGCTGGGGGAAACCCCTGTCGTGATATCAAATGATAAAATACCTTCTGATGAAAACATTCAGCAAAATGAGCTGACTTCTGGGGGTGCAAAGACTTCGCTCACACCTACATACTAAAGCAGGCTCCACATAGCACCTGGGTGCTAAAGTGCTGACTGGACACCACGGAGCCTGTTTAATAGACCCCGGTCTGTTTGTAGCAACAATAGCTCAGGTGAGGTGACGCTCAGCTTTCTGTATGAGGCTGTTGAACTTTTAGTCAGTCGCAGATGTATGTTTAATACCAATAATGAAGCAAAGGAATCAGTTGTTTCTGTGCATTTCACGGTTGCTTTTGTTGACTGGTTAGATCATTATTATCACCCCAGGCTACCTGATTAGCGACCGTGTTTTCACTGAAAACATCAAAATAATGCAGTAAAATCAGAATTTCATCAATTCACAATGAAATAATGTCAGATGTACTGACAAAAGTTTCTAATCAGAAAACACGCACAAACAATCATGGACATTTTAACAGATTGGTCGAGGAAGTTTTGGGTAGAATTTATTTCAATTGACTGAAAACAATCAGATTATTAGCAGATAAGACAACCTTTTAAAACTCAGCCATAAACATGACACATGTCAAGAGGGATTTTCCTGCTGCTAACCTGGTGGAAGGAAGCCACCTGATAAGGCCTGGTATTAAAACTGTCCAGCTGAGAGGAAGACATGCTTTAATCACATTGACTAAACTACACCTACACTCAGTAAGAGCGGCAACAAATTGTTTAGAAATACATTAAAGTCATAAGCTGCATTTTAAAAACTCCCCGAAAGACCGTTTGACAGGATGTGACCCCACGACTTTTCACTTAAAAGACTAAACTCCAGGTTTTGCTAAAAAGAAAACTCTTGAATTCACAGTAAAATATCCACAGCTGCTTACAAAAATGCAAATGGTGCGAACACGTTCACCACTTTGGCCGCCAACCCTGATGACACTGGCTGCGGATCACTGCAACCATGGAGACAGACAGGCAGGGAGACATCACTACCATCAGTGTTTGCTCTTTAGTGTCCTACACAAACACACACAGCGACACACACACAAACACACACACACAGACTCCTATCTCTACAATCAGCGTTGGCCCCGGGCGTGCATCCTTCAGTGGAAGACGCAGAGCCGAAAGGTCACAGTGTGTTGCTGCTGTCGCCAGTGAAATGTCACCAGGCCACTCCTGCTCCGTCCAGCCCATCTGACTCTCATGTTGAGTCTCTCTGAACAATAAGCAACAGTCTAGCTGCTGAGGTGCGTGAAATCATCAACCATCCCACAGACAGAGGTGAACACATCTTGGACAATGGTTCTGTTTATGTAATATCGTACATTGCACCATGTGAGGGAATAAAAAACACTGTAACTGAGCTCGCTTATTATCAAGCCTTGTTTACTGAAGCTGGTGCTTGAATATTGCACAAAGCTCTCTTGTTTGATTCCTTTTTTTTCTGTCTTCGCAGCAAACAATGCACATTTTTGGGGTGAAGGAGAATGAAAACAAGGAATGAATGGGGCCCTGTGGCGAGATGTGTCAGAATGTGCTGATGATAAGCTTGGCATGGCTCATATTGAACACATCAGGACAGAGTGCAGCTATCTGCTCTGCGCATTTGGAGTCGTCTGTGGGAAAGAGACAGGCCTCAGTGTGGGAAATGGCCTTCTTTTGATACGGAGCCGAACATCAGCAGCCTGCTATCATCTGCGATGGAAAAGTTCAGCCTGGTTTAAAGAGGCCAAACGCAGAGAGAGGGTTTTTGTCCATCGCCCTGACCCCGTGTCACCCCCATGGACTCAGCTAATGAGCAGAGCCTTTATAGATGCTTGATAAATTGTGCAGATAAGTGGTTTGAAACAAATCTCCAGCCCCCAAATTTGGCCTATTAGACTGAAAATGAAATTGATAAATGTGAGTTATGTTGCCGCTCATGAAATCAAGCCTCTCTCTGTTTGTCTCTCGCCTCTCTCGCTCCCTCCCGTCTGTCTGTCTCTAGCCCTCTTGGCTCCAGGCCTGAGTCACATGGTTGACTGATCAAGCCGGGGTGTTGAGGCGAGCTCAGTGGGTGAAGCGCAGGAGCTCCGACGGGATGCTGCTGGGGCTGAAATCAGTCTAAGTAGGCTAGGCCAAAAACACAAACACACCTCACCGCCCCTCCCTACCTCCCGTCTCTATGTCCATCCACCTCGCCTCGGCCACAGGGTTCACCTGCTCAAAGAATTTCAGTCATCCATTATTGGATAAACAGGAAAAAAGCAAGGAGCACATGAATGTAGCACAAGCTAGTGCATATAGCTATAGCTATATATTGCTATTTAGCTCTGTGTAATGTTCTCCTGACATTTCATAAGGCTAAGCATGCACGACTTATGTTTTCCTATGATTTAAGCAGCTGGGTGTGATTGTCAGAGGTGCATATTGACGTGAAGGGTGAACACGGAAAATGCCGAGCATTGCACAGACTATTAGTTGGGAGTTGGGAAAATGCTTGGCTGCATCTTTTGAGTCCGACTTGGTCCAAATAGTAAAAACAAGCAAACCAGACTGCTACTCCAACATCAACAAGGTGGTTAAATTGCCTCTTACGCTGCCTTTGAGGGGGGAATCTCACATCTCAGCAAAATAAAAACCAGGTACAGCTAATCTGAGGCTCAAGCAGGCACTGAGCGGTGTGTCTTCATCATCTACCATACAGGAAGCTGAAGCAAAGGACAGTGAGGAAGACATCGAGGAAATATATATATATATATATATATATATTCAATATATTGATTCTCTATTCACTTCCTTCTGAAAGAGGTCAGAGGTCAGCAGTAGTTACAGTAAAGCAGCCATAAAGCTGATGGCGACCTGAGAGAAGCATCAAGTCCATCACTTTACAGCCACGTCTGGACAATCTGACACTTTGTGCATTTAACAACAGGAATCCATCACTGGGAATCAGCACACTGTGAAAACACCTGCTGGAGAAGGAAGAGAGGAAGGAAATAGAGGACAGACGGGGGGAAGGGTGAATTCTCAGGCTGCCCCCACCTCAATCCAAGCTCATTAACTCAATTCATAATTGTCCCTTTTTGACCCCCCACCCCCCGCCCCTACTGGCTGGGTAGGTAGGTGGGGGGAGGTAGCTGAGCTCATTAGGCCAAGGACCGTCGCTCACTTCACTTTCAAAATAACCGCTGCCTCAGACTAAAAACCTCACGGCTGCGAACATGTTCAAGTTTCCATAGTTGACAAAACGGTTCGCCGGCGGAGCGACGGTTTTCTCTCGTCCGTCTCGTTCTTGTTTTACTTTTGACGTCTCTCATTTTTCCTTTGCTTCCTCCTTTTTTCCCTCTTCCCCGTCCAGGCAGCTTGAAGCAGAACCACTAAATGGGGATAATTGGGGGGAAAGTGGCTGGCCCTTGTCTGACCAATCTTCTCACACAACAATCAGCAGATTGTTCCTGGGTCCCGGTGACACAACAACCTCCTAGTGTAGATTTGGGCTGTAATTAGCAAGCAGCTACCGACATGCATGTCAGATACGGTTATATGTAGCGAATCGATTGAAAATTCCCTCCCCTGCTTGTTTTCTCAACAACCCGGCCCTTTCATTCCTCTGACCCGTCGTTTTGAGCTGCAGCGGGTGTTCTCTCGAGTGCTGGATCGATGCTGGGGAGGTTTGTTTGCTGTCTCTGGAGATGAGATGGACGGTCGGTTGGAGGGCCCCGTTTTTTGTGTGCCTGACTGGACACTGGTTAACCATCTAATGAGGGCAGAGGGAACGTGTCCACAGAGCCAGAGCAGCAGGACCTCTCTTTGTCTGTTTCCCCCACTCCACTCACTGTATCCGCTCTCTCTCTCTCTCTCTCTCTCTCTCTCTCTCATACGCACACACACATGCACACACACATGCACAAGGATGAACTTTTTTTGACACTTGCTTCATGTATACTCAAACATGTACAGCATCAGGGAATGTTTGTCTTTCTTTAAAATTCTTAATCCTCTGCTTCTTTTGTTTACTTACGTGTGCATAATCTTCTCCGTGATATCTGATTACACACACACACACACACACTCTCTCTCTCTCTCTCTCTCTTTCTCTCTCTCTCTCTCTCTCTCTCTCTCTCTCTCTCTCTCTCTCTCTCTCTCTCTCTCTCTCACACACACACACACACACACACTCTCTCTCTCTCTCTCTCTCTCTCTCTCTCTCTCTCTCTCTCTCACACACACACACACACACACACACACACACACACACACACACACACACACACACACAGCCTGAAGGGTTCACAGAGTACTCACAGTTGCTGGTTGCTGTGTTTGTTTGCTTTACAGGCAACATCCAGCACTGTGGACCAGATAAGAAATCTTCTTTTCTCAACTATCTGTATGAAGTTTTCACAAAACAATTGATGGTGAGCGAGTTGCTCATGCAAATGAGCAGGTGTGAGCACACAAAACAAATATGCTCCAGACCAGCACAGGTCTGATGTTAAAAGACACTATGGCCAAGTTCAGCTTTGTAATTTATAAAATCTTTCCTCCTCTGGACACTGTTTTGGAAAAGCTTCTTTTTTGGGTGACAAGAATCAGCTTATTGTGGATGGAAAGCCAAAACAAAATGATCAAAGTGTGTTTTTTGATGACTTTAACCACTAAATTAGTCAACTTAATGAACATATTGACTGACCTGAACTCTTAAAGTCGAACTCAAGGTGATTTTGCACATTACACCCTGTTTTCAGGTGTTGGAGAGTATGACTGCAGGCATTAAATAAAGGATTTATGTAGCTGCCGGCACAATGCAGCAGTTTTTGCTCTTCTTGCATGACTGTGCAGTAATGGCGACCACAACGTTTCATCAAATGTTTCATGTTCATGATCCATCTTGTTAATAAAGGCACCACTCAGTACTGTCATTATGTTGCTGGTGCCTCTATTTATGCTCACGATTTTAACCATTTTTAGGAGAAACAGATTGCCGTTCTAACAGAGCTGAAAACATAAATAGTGGTTGTTTTGTGCTTGCCAAATCAGCGACATGGAAACATTCACATCCTTTACACAAAACATTCAAACAGACTGGATACGGCCAAAAGGTCACACAGGGCCATAACCTGGAGTCATCACTTTATGAGAGTTAGAAGACGTCTTTTATCATCGCGTGTCTCAGAGATAGAGAGCAGACATAGATGGCTGCCAGATAGCCATCGGTGGGTGTAAGTGATACTGCTGAGTGGAGCGTCGGTCATCCTCATGGCCTGTAAGTGATGACAAACAAGATGGCTGATGGTCTTGGAGTGAGACTCTTTCACACAGAAGTATTTTACACACTTTAAGGGCAAACTATGGACATAATTGGCCCGCAAGTAAGAGCTGAAGACCACTGTGTATGTTTTGGCTTCGTCCTCTGTGCTTATGGTTGAGTAAATGAAATTAGTAATGCGTGTTGCAGGTGATATGAGGTCAGCGTTGTGTTTGTGTATTTATACATGTGTGAATGTGTGTGTGTGTGTGTGTTTGTTTTGAGTTTTGAGTAGTGAGTAAAGGAAGTCAAAATATCAAAGGGCTAAAAGTCGAGCACTGGCGGTGCAGGAAGTCTGACGTGAAAATCAAACATCCCATTAAGTTGTCAGAGGCAGCCAAGTGCAATAACACAGCAGCTGGGCCTCGTCCGTCCACAGGCGGGCAGACAGACAGGCAGGCAGGCAGGCAGGCAGGCAGGCAGGCAGGCAGACAGGCGGACACAGGGCGTACAAACACAGGCCTGCTTATAGGACAGGCTGTGCAGAAGTCCGGAACCTCTGAACTCATGTCACTATCCAAGATTGCTTGTAAAAAACCAGGCCAAATTATCATGAAAGCACATCTCTTCAGACTAACCTGAGAGGGAGTTCACACAGCAAGACGACCAGTTAAACCAGGTTTTAACGTGTCACTCTCCATATTGTTTTAATCTTTAATATGTGCTGCTCTGTGGCTGCACACAGCCAAATTTTTGTCTTTTACATGTTAGCTTTCTTTATTGATTTGATCTGTGCTCGATGTTTCAGGTTTGTGTTTCAAAGTCATAAATGAGCACGTCTTAAACCAGGCTTGGCTCAGAATCCACATTACAGTCGGCTTTAGGAAACAGTTTATTCTTCATTTAGTTAGTGGCTGCACTTCTCAACGGAGGCCCAGCTTTTCGGAACCACCTTAATGAAGCACCCCTCAATCTTTCCAAAGCGACCCATTTGTCTCAGAGATTTCCTGCAAGCACTTGCACTTACTGTAACGGATTAGTTCAAATATGTTTTATTCATTTAAATTATATTCTAGGAAGGAAATTAACTGAAAAATGTCACTTGTGTCTAAAGTCTCTCCATTTTTGACTGGAGTTCGCGCATCTGAACACAAAAAAGAGTCTGGCAAAGATGATATTTTGAAAGAAAGCCTCTTGTTTGATTGCACAAACTGGTGATAATGGGCGGTCCACATTAAAACCCATTAAATCCGCTGATTAAAAATCTGATCCAACCTCCCCCCCCTCGCCATACCTGACACCTCTGGGGCTTCGGTCGTTTCCCTCCAGGGGGGCTGATGGGAGTCAAGCCCGGTGGATGGACAGGGTGAGCCAGAACACTTGCGGGGTCAATTCCACATGTGACCGGTGTTTTGTATTTAATGAGAGCTGCTGTCACTTCGACTTAGGGCAGTCAGCGGAGAGAGAGAGGAGAGGAGGAGAGGGAAAGAGAATAAAGAGGGGAAGAAATGTTTTAATGGAAATACAGTTTGAGTGAAGAATCCAAGTGAGCATCAGTATCTATTAAGTTTAGGACATATAGCTTTAAGGATACCACACAATGCAAAAATGTCCTCATAAGTTAGAACAAATCCCAAAGTAACATAATGCCTTATAATCCCACCCCTCCACTGTGCAACCCCCCCACCCCCACGCTGGACCCTCATTAGGTCATGTGTACTCAATCCTGTTGTTCCTGCGTCCCTTAATTTCCACTGTTATGGGGACAAAGGGAAGCACAAAGCGCATCGCAGCCCCGGGTCCTTGCACTCGACCTCATTCACTCATTACTGTCACCATAGAAACTCGCTCCCCTCATCACCTCCAGGCGACCCCTCCCACAGTGTGCAGATGAATGGAATTTTTTTTAGCAGTTAAGAAGTGATGGGAGCGACAGGTAGGTGTATGTGTGTGTGTGTGTGTGTGTGTGTGTGTGTGTGTGTGTGTGTGTGTGTGTGTGTGTGTGTGTGTGTGTGTGGGCTGAATATTCTGATAACAGGAACTACTGTGTGACTTGATGATTACTCCAGTGTTTGTGGCTGGCAGCCGCCACTGTGTGAGTGTGTGTGTGTGTGTGTGTGTGTGTGTGTGTGTGTGTGTGTGTGTGTGTGTGTGTGTGTGTGTGTGTGAGCAGGAGCGTGTGATATTAAGTGTGACGTTCCAAGACCTTTTCCTCTCTGAACTCTTGGGAACAGGTCATTTCTGGCGGACGCAGAAATGTGAGGGTGTAGATCAGGTTTCTTGACTCTGGAACAGCTCCAGACGGCAATACTGGAGCAAAACAGATCTTTATGATCTTTATGAAGGCAGAGAAAGCCCCCAAAACACTGCGAGTCCATTATTTTTGATTAATCTGGCCACTGGTATTTGCAATGTCAAAGACTTGTGATGAGTGTGTATGTTTTACATATTAAGCGCAGGGTTGGCCAAAGGTTCCTTCTTTGTACCGTCTGGGAGACTTTTTTTTTCCTCAGGCATCACTACGGTCGAGGCTTTTGAAGAAGGGACCGTGTAGTCATAAAGCTGTGTCTCCTGAAAGCTGTAATTTCTCTTTTTGTAAACATGTCCCACTCTGGACGCCTGCAGGAGGATTTTAGAGCTTCATTTTATCATAATTCAACAGTGAAAATATGTCCTGGTCCAGCTCTCCCAACAAACTTATTACTTGCATACAGACGGCACCTGCAGATGTTGTTTTCCCTAAATACACGCTCAACTGTAAGCTTTGTATCGCCACATGCACTGTACGCATGAATGCACACACACAAACATACACACATACACAGAGGAAAGGGCTCCCTCTACTGAGCTCACAGCCCATAGCTGCATCCAGCCCCCTCTCCTCCCCTCTGCCTGACCACCTTATCAGCGCTCACCTGAACTTACTGCCTGTGTTAAGCTCTTTTTCTTGCACTGTCACCGCGATTCACCATCAAGGGTTCAGTCATTTCACTGCTTTGCTCTTCTTGCAGCATTCATGAGCAGCTGAATGAGCCCACATAAAATGTGCATCCTTTCAAACTTTGAATAGAAATGTAAACTCACTGATACTTCTCATTCACTCAATCATGGCCGATCCTGAAACCAAATTTCACTGGGACCTAACCTTGGTCCCACGTCATGAGTCTAACCCAAAGCGACCCCCATCAAAATTCTTAACCACAGACCTAAAAGTTATCTTTTTTTTTTTTTTTTTTACTGTTAAATTATATGTAATCACTTTATTGCATGGTTGGTAGTTCAATCCCTGACCTCTCCATGTCAGAGTTTCCTTGAGCAAGACAAACCCAAAATTGCTCTGAATGACCAGCCTTGGATAGAAAAGTGCCATCCATTTACTGTTTAAATGCGGGTTCAAAGCTTTTGCTTGGAGCAAATTTTGCTGAAAAAATAAAGAATCCTGTAATGAGCTGAGAAAACACCCACTATGTGTAGGATTTTAATTGTAGAATATAAACTCACAGGCAGATAAAACTCCACCACTGGTGGCTACAGTCCTGAAAACAAAACTCAGACATAGTGGCACAAGTGAAGGAAAAAGGCAGCAAAATGAACACAGCTTAATGGCAGAAAATTAGAGACTTCCAATTTTCTGTATATAAGAAAACACAAAATTTTACACCCACTTTTCCTATGGTACAGATTATAGAGGCGTCTTGAATTCTTAAATGATGTTAATAGGTGCTGATTTAAGAAAAATGTCCTTGTTAATTATGAGCTTGACTCATCAGTGCCACTTAAAGCTGGAAAAACACAAGCAGAATCCTCACATTTTTGTCAGGGTGATAACCTTGGGTCAGGCTTACCTGGAGCGCAGGGGATGAAGGTGGGATTAGGGCAGAGCTCAGGTTGGTCGGGTGGTGTGTTGTTTTTTTCTTCCCTCTTTCAGACATCTTATGCGATGAGAGCACAGTTCCTCTAGACTTACTGTATTCCTCCAGGCGAGCGTAGCCTACCTTTACTATGTTAATCATGTACTCATACAGAGAGTTAAATTAAATAACGACTGTCATCACAATTGTATTTCTACTAACCTTTGACCTTAAGATCCTCCTTAAGGCAAAAGAAAATTTCAGCTCTCTTAGCTGGAAACCTTAAAATGCTTTTATGAAAAATTGAAAAAACAAAAGTCTGAAGATGAAAATGTTTTTCAAGCAAAAAGAAAGAATATTGTCCCAACCTAAAGAGGAATGTGCAAAATTAGCACTAGCATGTTCTCCGGCCCGCGAGCTAACCGCTAACAAGCTAGCCACTCAGAGAACAAAGTGAGTGCCAGTCAGTCACGACAGCCTTCCAATGTTATTTCTGTTTTCGTGATAGTGTGGAATTGAGCTTGGTATTTTGTTCTTAGGACTGTACACATCATTTCATTCAGTAAAAAGTAATTTAAAATGTAAAGAGTTAACGTGCAAGCTCAGTCACTGTTAGTTAGCAAGCTAAAAGGCTTGCTAACTAACAGTGACTGAGCTTTCATGCAAACTAGTCCTCATTTGTGGAAACTCTGATACGTATGCTAATATGCTATGAGAGCTTCCTCTATTTCTCTGGCTTTATATTCCTCAAAGGTCTAATAGGACTAATAGTGTGCTAAATGCGTAGATTTGTGTGTCAAACTTGGCCAAAGTTGAACTCATTTATAAATTCATGCAGATTTACTTCAGTCTCACAAGCAAATCCACTGATGGAGGCGATTCCACTGGAATGAATTGATTTTGCCATGAAATTCTGTAGGTGAGACCGACTGTGCAGCCAATGGCTGTTAACGTGCAGCAGGGAGAGCAGGCCAGGCAGACTGGGTATCAGCACATCACACAGTGAGACTGGTCTGCCTGTTGTCGAGAGACAGGCGGCCTGTACAGACTCGCCCTGCAGTCCCCAGGTGAGCCCTCAGCTATACTCATTATTATCTCCCAGAGGAATGCCACCCAAGTCAGATGGAGAAACTGCAATTAAAACAAGAATGCAGAAAAATACCCAAATAAGAGCTGTGTATTGTATGAGTGCATCCTTGGAGCCTCTCTGACACCTCAGGAAAAAAAAAAACCCATGAAGACACTTATGACAAAACAGGTAGAGAAAAATTGAATTCTGCACGTGCACAAGGATGAGAAAAGAAGTGAAGTTGTTTAGTGATTCACGGTCAGAGATCTAATCTTGTATTCTTCATCATGACACAGCAGAATAGGAGAAGACGGGAGCTGGGGGCAGAGATTCAGTGAAAGTAAATGAAAAGAGTGAAAGTAATCAATGTAATTTGGATGTGATGTATTTTTAATGAGGCTCCAGTCATGTAGGGGTTAGAGAGCAGGCTGATCTGAAGAGCAGCGAATGAGGGGAGCGGAGACAAGGCAGTCGGGCCACTATTGATCAAAGGGCTGGTGGAGGTAGGCTGGCACCATGACTGGGCCAGGGTGACCTGCACTGAGCCTCAGACAGGGAATGAAGAAGTACTGTATGAGCTGGACTGTAGCTTCACCTCATGCTCCGTCCATGAAACCCTGGTGCATACGACTAGAGCTTTGATAAGTAGCTTCAAGAATAGTCCTTTTTCACAGCAGGCAGTTTGACTTGTTTGTAGGTCAGGAAAGCACAGGTGTTATTAATAACATGAAGCAGCCAGCATTCATTTTATTAGTTACATACACCTGTGATTTGCCTCCTTACCTCCTTACAGATAAGAATCAAAGTTCACACAGCCACTTGAAGTCAATTTGTCATTTAAATGTAAGTGCAGGTCATATTAAACTTTTGAAAACACCCCTGAAGACAAACCCAAATGCATAGAAAGATTTAAATATTGATGAGAACAGGTGTTTATCATAAGCTAGAAACAGATGTGATGACACACAATTCTAGCATTGCAATGCAGGAAAAACTTAATGGAATTGAAAGCCAAAAATGAAGAATTGTTTAACTTTGTTAAGGGGTTTAAAATCCAACAGCACGGCTCTGTCAGATAGTAATTAGAAAATGAACAATTAATCCCAGGACCACATTTCACCTCAGTCAAAAGCCAAAATCTGTTATGACTGGGATAATGTGAGCTAGACAAGCGTCTCTCCAGGTGTGATCAAGGCTCCAGAGGAGAAGTCTAACAGCATATCAGCACAGTGCCAACGGTCAGAGTAACGAGGACAGTAGCAGTAAAGCGCCTCAGGGTAGATTCTTGGCTTGTCTGATTCCAGGGAGGGTGTCACATCCTCCTTTAATCATTAAAGAAGCAGGAAGACCCCCACCTATCAACCACCATTACCATTTAACCCCCCTGGCCCGTCTCTCTCTGTAGCCCCCAGCCGTAGAAGCTGCTCTGCAAACCAGCCCAGCCTTCCTCCCACCAGTGGAGACAGACCAGAGGGCTCCACAGCGCCTGATAATCGATGTCTGCCCCTCAGCACCCCGGGGCCCAGGCCTGCCTCTTCAGCTCCTATAAAGATGCCTGATACACACACAAGCACAATCACAGACACAAAGTACGCATCTGTGTGTATGTGTACTTTAGCATGCATAGAATAAGTACATTCAGAAACACACAATGGTCCCCTGACCCCGGGGGGGGGGGGGGGGGGGGGGGGTGTATGTGGGGGGGGGGGGGGGGGGGGGTGCATTAATGCTGCCTGCTCCGTGTGTGTCTCCATCCCTCCCTCCACTGTGCAGACACAGACATTGACTGCTGGATCACAACCCCTTTACCTGAGTCAATAAAGTCCCTGCACAGAATTGATTTGGCAGGGGAAGAGAGTGGAAGTGGGGACAGCGGGGGCCGAGCAACAGGACTCTGAAATCCATAGATAGATTTTTGAGTCTCTGTGGCCGACGTTGTCAGTCAACCTCTTTTTGTGTGCTGAGAAACCGGAGGGAAAAACTGACTCGACAGGAGACAGCAGACAGCGTTATCTATGGCAGACTGATTATGCAGGACATCTGGCTTTTGTGCATCAAAAATACAGATGATGAAGAGGAACCAGCACAAACATTCAGAGTCTTCCCTCTATTAGACATAACTAAATAAAGTTATTCCTGCTTTCTGTTGCCTGTCAACTTACAAATGAAACATGTATTTTGACTGAATGTTATACTTTTCTGTAATTTGAAATGTGATCAAGAGTGCATTTTTTTCATGCTGGCCATAAAAATTGCAACAGAAACTGGCCTTAGTGAGAGTGATGAGTGAGGGAAACAAGGCAAGGCAGAGTTAGCCATCAGATGTAGACCACTTCCTCGCCCCTCACACATGGCCCTGACCTCTTCTCCAGCTCTGAAAACATTGCTCTATCTTGGGGAATAACTGAACTGTGGTCTGTGCAGAAACCAAAACTAACAAAACCCCTCAATTACTGGTGATTAATGCTTTGAGCACTCATGCATTGTGTATTGCAGAATTAATGTTTCAAGAAATTCAACAGCCCTTTCTTTGCAGCCGTAGAATTTGTGCAAGGAAGTCGGATTTCAGCAAAGAAACAGAGTCTGTAGTTAAGTTACAAACAGTGGTACTCAATGTGTCTCCAATGATTTTAGTACTGTAATTGATGCAGAAATGTTCATTTTCATCCTTTTAAATCTGTCAACAAATTCCATGATATAGCCAAAACCAACAGTGTGTTAGTCCGTCTCAATGCTTTCTGACTCCCCCTACCCTCAGCCTCAAGTCCATTCATTCCTGCTGAAGACCTAAATCTTTTCAAACAGCTTACAAATATGTTGTTTCATTTTAAGAAAAGGCTCAGTCATTTTCTAAAAAAAAAACTGGGCACTATAGTTTTTTGCAAACATTACTCCAGTGCTTCTCAATTCCGGTCCTCGGGCCGCACTGCCCTGCATATTTTAGATGTTTCCCTCCTCCACCACACCTGATTCAAATGATCAGCTCGTCATCAAGCTCTGCAGTGGCCTGATAACGAGCTGCACATTTGAATCAGGAGGGGCCCGAGGACCGGAATGGAGAAACACTGCATTACTCCAATAATAGGAGCTGCTGTATTTGTTGAGGACTATTTTCAGATGTGGATTAGCACACATTTGATGTTCTAGCGCAGTATTCATTCCCTCAGTGAAAGCTTTGACATGCTTGTTATTTGGGAAATTCTTGCATTTTCTTGTGTACTGTGGAGAGGTGTGGGGCTTTGGTTCCTGTGTGTCCTTTTTTGGCAGAGGCTAGGCGTGGTTCACCAGGTGGCTGGGAGCTGGCTTAAACACAGCTGGGACTCATCACAATCAAGCACAGTATAAAGGCTATGGACTGCAGAAGACTCATTGTCAGATTGTTTCATCTTCCTAGTGGTAGAGTTGGCCGCTTTACTAGTGCTGCCTGTGAGTTGAAGTTTATACTTAGTTTTGCCCCTCTCGTGTCGATTACCAGTACTTGATCACTTGTGTCTTTTCTTTGTGCTCAGTGAGTTCTTCTGCATGCATCTCCAGCTCCAGCCTCTTGCCTCCACCTGCCTCAAGCCTCTAGTCCACAGCCATCACCACCTAGTTTCATCTGTGCCTCCGCCACCATGTGCCTTCAACACTGTAGTCACACATGATCTCTGTGCACTTCACCTCAGTGCCTCGTGCCTCAACTGCTATTCCCAAGATTTCCCAGCTCTGACTTTCCTGCATACCTGGAGTCTCCAGTCTACCTCCATCCACAGCTGCTGATCATCTGTCCATGAGCCTCGAACCCCAGGGTTTCTGGACTTCAATCTATATCTCCTTTCTCCCTTTTCCTTCATTATCCACTCAATAAATTCCTATTTTACCCTTGCTCCCTGTCTGCGTGTCTATTGGGTCAAAATCCTGCCTAAACACAACAGATAATATATTTACTGAGGAGAGTGACTCCATTGTTTTACATCAAAGGAACTCTGCTATAGTGAGTCTTTCAGGCAGCAGGATCGTGTGTGTGAGACAGAGTCAAAATAATCTACAGTGCATGTGTGCTCATGGTAATGAAAGACCATGTCACCAGTGCAAGAGTGGGGCTCATTGCTGTGTTTTCAATAGTTTTTAGCCAACAATGAATTTCTGTCGCAGAGGAATAAGATATCTGGCTTTGGATACAAACACGATGATTGTGAGCCAGATGCATTCATTGTCGGTTTGGGTCTTTTGTGAGATTTGTTGACAACGCATGCAGGGCAATAAGACAAGGAATATTGCCGGACCTAACCTTTAACCATGCGTGTGAATAAAAAAAACTGTTACCGCAGCACACCACCTGCCATCACTCAAACCAAGGTCTTGTTTTATTAGTGTCAACATAATAGCTCAGTGTACGAACAGTCCACACAGGCTCTCTCGCTACACTCCCAGCATGTAACCTATGAAATGACTTCATGAGTGGCGACAGCTTATCTCTCCCTGCGGATGGGATCAATAGACTGGCGCTCTTGCGTTCCTCATTGACGTGAAACCTCAGAGACCGGCTATCATTTGCACTGTAGTCCGCCTGCTTTGGGTAAACATGGGCCATCTCTCAAATTCCCTCCTCCCTATGTCAGGGAAGTTAAGACCAAGATCCTGCTGCTTCCTTTTATTTGCCCTGACGTGTCTCGGTTTCATGCGTAGAAATGTTGTCATGCAGTGTTTGGGTTGTGTAGTGACGGCTGGGCAGACAGTAGAGTCTTTGCTATCAGTCCATCTCAGAGACGACCTATTGTGTAAACAGCAGGAACAACCTGTTGGCTGCAGGCGGCTTGTCCTCTTGTAGCAACAGAGACCATCAGTGCATATGGGTGTCAACAAGTTGTGGGACTTAGTGATGATATCATTTTGGTTGTCTGCAGGGAAAAGTGTTTATGATGACATCAGTTTGCATGCTAGAGTCTCTGATAACAGCGTATGAAGGACAAGACTCAAAGTGACAGCTGTATTTAAAATTGGTATAACCTCTGGGAAGTAGTTTACGTCATCACAATGCAATACTGAAACATCTGAAATAGATTGTGACATACTGAAAGACATTTTGTTCACTACTGGGTAACAGTCTCCACCTTGTTTTTCATTTAGGGACTCATTCATGTAGAACACTATGTCTACTTTACTTTTAAAGAAAAGCCAGTGTAATTAACAATATGCTTGGACCGTCCCACTTTGAAAAAAAAAAACTCCCTGAAATTTGCAAGCTCTCAAAGGCAATGTTTCACTTCTATCACATCTCTGTCAGGCAAACGTCTGTGTGAAAAATCCATATTAGGCATGACGCTCTGCATGCATGCTGAAGAAAACGTGTGCAGATTTTTACAGTAGCAATGTCCCAAGCGATAAACAGCCATGATCAACATGGTTCACTCATCAGTAGAACAAGTTGCCAACATGTTAAGCTGAATGTGTAGCATAATAAAACTTTGTATGATACATTTAACTTTGCTGTAATTTACTGAGTAATGTAGTCCCTTACAGCAGAGAAGATGCTGTTATTACAAATCCAATCAATTACACTCAAAACCTGCATGCAGAGATTCTGTCCCTCATTCGTCATCAGTGTCTGAAATGAACCTTTAGTGAAAAATTAGTTAACTGTATTGGAATACGTGAACTAAATCTCAAACATGGCATAAAAAAAACCCAAAAATTTCCAGATGGGGGTTTTGGAAAGCTGTTGTTAAATCCCGACACCCTCCAGCATCGGAGCTATCGCCACCTAACTCCAGCTCAATTCCAGGCCCTTTGAGTAAAGTGAGAAGACTTGCTGAAATCCTGAAGAAAAATTATATCATAATTACTCCGGCCGCATTGAGGAGAGAGGCTCGCCTCGGATCCTGTATGCTCGCCTCTCACAATAGGTGGCCACTTTGCCCGTCTGAGAGGGATCCATATCACACAGACCATTGTGAGCGTCCGCACAATAGCCGTGGCGAGAGATACTTCGTTACTTGAGTGCTTGCAGATCAGTTTCTTTTGTCGACTTTTGCCAGAAACCATTTTACGCCGCTGGAAAAAAAATCTCTCACTTGAACTGTTGAAGTGAAATTGGCTATAACCCCTTGACCTGACTGAATGTATATTGAAGTCAGCTTGTCAGTTTACACAAACGTACCTATGCCAACACCCTTTGTAAACACACGTAGAAAGAGGAAAGCTCTTCTGTCTATACGCAGAGCATTTAACAACGCTCACAGATGTCAACCAGAGTTTTACAGTTTGGGTGAGTGCTTACTAATTTATACTAGCACTCTGTGATTATGTTAGGCATGTGCTTTCTTTGACTGCGGACTTGGATGAGGGTTAGATTTGGACTGAAGACAAACTCTGAGGATGTTTTGGACTGTTTATCTTTGGATGGCTTTCTTGGCTCTTTTATGTCAAAACAGCCTCTCGCACCATCTCTCACTGTCTTTAAATCTCTCTTTGTGTCTTGCTGAAACAAGAGTTCAGATTAAGTTGAGGGAAATATTTCCCTCTCTCTGCGTCCTTTCTAACTTGGTTCCTTGCAATGATCTTGAATGATGGTGAATACAGAGCTCTCCTCAAAGATAAAGATGAAACTGAGATATCGCAAACAAAGTTGTGCACTCCTCATTCACAATAAAACTGTCAGAAACACTGCTCATCTGTACCAAAAATGTACACATGACATCAGTAAACTGCATGAAATGCCATTTTAATGTATGTAATTGCAATAATTTGTCATTTCTGAGCCAAATGTTTTACATGTTGTGATCTATCTTTACATCTGAATGTGGTCATCCGATGCATCAGCTCATATCTTCACGTTCAACAAGTCTCCTGACAAAACCGTCAAAATCCATCATTTAGCCCTGCTATCTAGAAAGCCACGTAGAAACCTTCTCTGGTCTGATGCTGCTATCAGCACGATGAAATCATCTGTCTATGCCTTCTAACAGCAGTACAAATCACGGGTGAAAATACATCTCTTTCATATTTGTTTTACGATGTGACAGCACACTGGTTTGGTTAAGTTTAGGCCCAAAAATGACTTGGTTAGGATTAGGGAAACATCGTTGGTTGGGTTAAAATGACTACGTCACTAAGGCTAGGAGTCCTTCATGGTTTGGCTCTAAAAGAAAAAACTGCTGACTGCTGGTTGGAAACAGGAAATGAAGAGCATTTTCTCCTGTTAGTCAGATTTTTGCTGAGCCATCCGTCCACCCTGACGACCTCTCCGTGCAGACTGTCTCTTTCAAAATGTCTAGAACCTCTAATAATAAAATAATTAATCATATGTTATTGTATTAAAGAATACATGTGACCAGTAACCATGTGATGAGTCAGTCATTTATGGGAATATATTTCAGAATACCTTTCACTTAGTCATAACTGATGTTTACCGATAAGTGACCAGTCACATTACCTGTCACACATCCCTACCTGCACAAGAAATGCATTTATTTTAGTCATACTTTCACAATGAAAGATTAGCAAAAGTCTGACAAAGCATAAGATTTAAAAACTAAGTATAATTCATTTTTCTGTTTTCCCAGAGCTCTTCGAAAGCTGAATTAAATTCTAACTCAATTCTCTCCACACACCTCAGACCTGCTGTCTATCTCCTCATCCCACTGAGTGCTGTACATTCCTGCACTCTTCAGCCTTAACCCCCCCCCCCCACACACACACACACACACACACACACACACATCCTCTCAAGGAAATCCACAGAAAGGGAGAGAGACAGAGCAAAGAGATCAGATCATATTGACAATTATTTCTGTGCAGCTGGCTCCAGGCAAATTAGATTGAATGGGCTGGAAAACAAGTTACATCAATCCAATTAGGTTATGATCAGTCACTCCTACTGGGCAGCGGAGGCCATAGCGCGGGCCCCTTTGTACTGTACAGCAGATAGAGATGCAGGGAGAGGAGACGGACAGTCAGAGGTGAGAGACAGGCCTGGTGCTAATGTCTGCTCTAACTCAATAGAGAGGCTGCCTCGCTGCTTTGGCCGGCTGCTCTCACTCTCTCTGATTGACCACTCCATTAAAACAGCACTGACATGACCACTGTGTGTGTGTGTGTGTGTGTGTGTGTGTGTGTGTGTGTGTGTGTGTGTGTGTGTGTGTGTGTGTGTGTGTGTGTGTGTGTGTGTGTGAATTATCCTTCAGAGATCAGACATAACCAAATTCATTTTGCAGCTGTGCCTCTCATCAATCTAAGTCTTTTGAATCCTGCATTAAACAAGCACACACTGCAGTGACGTTTGCAGCAGCTTTGATTGAGCGCTGCATGCGTGTGCGTGTGTGTGTGTGTGTGTGTGTGTGTGTGTGTGTGTGTCACAGCGTGCTCGGGAATGCACGGTTTGCATGTCTGACATTCTGTTCTGAATTCCCTGCTGCACTCTGGGTAAAGCGCGGGTGCTCTCTGCCCTGCTGTCTCTCTCTCCACCAGTGGGATGTGAATAATGGAGTAATTACAGGAAGCAAAGCCCGACCACTAAACATTTTCCTAACCAGAGGATCTGAGAGAGGGATTCTCCATTTGGAGGGAGAGAAGAAAAGGGAAAGAGCGCACGGAAAGGGGGTCTGTCTCTAATTTTCGATATCTGGATTAAAGATTAGCTACTCCTCCATCAGTTTGTATTGTATCGGATTGATGAACTGCGGGTTAGTGTGTGTGTAGTTTATAGTGTGATTGCATGCATATGGATGTCCCAAAAGAGAAAAAGAGGCTGCAGAGAGGGAGGTCTTGTCTTACCAAGGTCACTTTAAATCCTGGGTTTTCAGCTCCGACATGTGTGGCTCTCTCACATCAAAGGGAGTCATGACATCTAAACAGCACCACAGCAGCGTATGGAACCAAAGGAGGAGGCTTTCACTGAGACCTGATCTGGAGGAACAGTTGATTCACACAAGAGTAAATGGCAGAGATAAATGAGGTGGAAGACACAAAGGCGTGCATGGGCAGCACCGAACAGTAAGATTATCCACCTCTCACGGAGCCAAATGTGAGTGTATTTGCTGGACAGTGCACTCAGATGATGTGGGAACATAGACAGAAACATGAGGAACACAATAGATTTTCTTTCTTGCTTGCTTGTTTGGTTTCTTACAAAAAACTCCAAATACATGGATTCGCAGATCAGTGGTGGAATGTGACTGAGTACATTTACTCAAGTACTGTACGTATTCCTTCACAAGCATCCCTTCAAAATTAGTTACACCAAATTTTTGTTGCACAAAAATGTTGGCACATTTGGAGTCACCCTATCAAATCAAATTGTGAAATTTCAGGCTAAATTAATAAATCTTTATAAATTGAAGATGTTTTTAGTGCTTTTAAATGTCAAAACGTCTGTACTTTATTCTTCACTGCATGTCTTTAACAGGCAATGCTACATATGACCATTTTATTTAACAGTATGCCAAATAGTTAAAATTAAATTAAGTGGCCACAACATAAAAATGTGTCCTTTCCCTTTGAATCTCTGCTGCTATGGCTTATAATACATAATAAAGTCATATATTCACCAGCATATATATCACTCTTAATAAGGAGGCCTAATACTTCACATGCTACACACACATGCTCTCTTGTGAATATACAGTCACACACAGAAAATAAAGTCATTTCCAGCACACAGAAACCTCGAATGTATTTCCACTCTCTCTGCCACACACAAAGTGTTGCTGCTAAATGTTTCTGGCCCCCTGACAACAGCTCTCCAAGGGCCCTTGGACATTAAATATCTATAATTCAGGGGCCTCTGTCCAGCTGTGCCTGCACTGAATCTTTCACGTAGGCACACTGAGTGCTCTCTGACCCCGGCTGTGGTGTCCCGCAGGGCCAGGGGTCGGCCCTGGGTGTCCCTGTCGGTGTGACTCCGGATGGGTCAGGAAGCGCCGGACTGCTGCCTGTCTGCTCCCCAACGACCCCTGAGGACCCTGAGGTGGCATTTCCCCTCCGATTAGAGCTAAAAATACTGTGGCTGCTCCGCGAGCGGCGGCCCCTGGGTGATCGTGATGGAGGGAGGAAGGAAGCGGCTTTTCCTGCCCTCCTCTCTCCTCATAAGTCATTTGTCATTCCTCTCTCTCCTTCGTTCGCTCTCATTCTGTCTCTCAATTTATTTCCCCATGATTTTTTTTCTTTGCTGGAAAACTTTTCCGGACAAGCAAAAAACCATAAACCCACTTCACCTCTCTCAGGACAGGAACACCCATGACATGGAAAACTCAAATGTCATTTGAACTGACAGTAAACATAACCATAAAAGCAGAGTGCAGGGTGGTTGTGGGGAGGGGGCCGCTTTAAGCCCTGGATTGGCCATTAATGCCCAGACACACTCATATAAACACAACATTAGCAAGTTCATTGCCTGGTCCAAAAAAGCAAAAAAAAAAAAAAGTTGGTTCGCATCAGCATCAGGCTAATCATCCGCTACGCTGAGTAAATACCAAGTTTGTGGTTCTGAATTAAAAGATTTCCCTCGTCAAACAGGATGGCACAGCGGAGCCTCGTGACACGGCTTAAGAGGAGAAAACAAAACTCACAGCAAGTAAAACATGATTAAAAGGGAAAATTAGATGTAATTACTTGTGCATACTTTTGGGAGAACATTTATAAGACAGAAATGACATAAACATCCTCTTGCACAGTATCAAAGATTACTCCCATGATTGAATTATTTGCTAAAATACAGCACTTTTGGGCAGAT
Source organism: Chaetodon trifascialis (assembly GCF_039877785.1). Classification (NCBI taxonomy): domain Eukaryota; kingdom Metazoa; phylum Chordata; class Actinopteri; order Chaetodontiformes; family Chaetodontidae; genus Chaetodon; species Chaetodon trifascialis. Next base: position 10,331,912 of record NC_092073.1, read on the forward strand.
CTTTGCTCTTTGATTTGAATAAATGTTTGCAAATCCTATTTCCTTGTGTGGAAACGGTTGAGTAATGACAGATTGGTTGACCACACTCAGTGCTGAAAGACAGAGTTTAAAACAACAAAGTATCTTTAATTAAGGCAATTTATCTCATTGGCACACACACTCATATCCCCTGCCACGAAAATATTAATGGACATCTGAGTAATTGTGTTGACTGTGAGCTTTATTTTGAAGTCACGCACGCAAGAGCTGTTGAAGTGTGTGAAACGCAGGGATTAGCTGGATGGTTTGATTGACGTGTTTACAATAGAGCAGGTGTATCAAATGATGATTCTGTGATTGATTTAATTCGTCTCCACGCCCATCCCAGAGTAACAACTTTGATCCACCTTTTCCAAGCGGTCAGGCTGTTGGGCTCTTTGAACTGCTCATGGGAATAATGCACGAAAGGATGTCACCCAATCAGAAGAAAGCTGTTTATTATGTTGAAACACTTGGTTACGACTGGTGAAACATGTTGGATGATGCGCTAATGACAAACTTTATTTACATAGCATCTTTAAAACGCAGCAATAAAATGAGATAAAAAGAATGAAATAAACACATGGAACATATAAAACATGTCACAGCGAAGCAGCAAAGGGAGAGCATTAATAAAGGCTTAAAAAACATTTTGAGCAGTGATGAATCTCCCATCTGGTGCTGAACTTGAAAGCCTCAGATCCTCAGGCAGGTTGTCGCAAAGCTGAGAGGCCCTGACTGCAAAAGCTGAGCTGCCTCAAAAGCCTCTTCATGCCAGAAAGTGGTACACAAACTTTTTACAATTTGTGGTTTTTTTTTTCCATTTTGGAAATAAATGTTTTTACTCGAATCCTTTGGATTTTTGTTCATTTTCTGTGTCTAATGATCAATAAATTCAATCAATCAACACGCTACAGCAAGTCAGTCACATTAGTTCCCCAATCCTCTTTCTGTTTCCTCTATACTGGCCAGTTCACACCTTCTTGGCATTTCGTTCTGGAATTGCATATAATCGATGGATTAATTTAATACTCTCATGACTGCTTGTTGTGAAACTGTGCACATTTGCATGTTGAAGTTTATCACGCTTAAACTCGACTTGCTTTCTCCCCCAAATGAGCAAAGAAATGGCACGAAGGAATGGCCCAACAAGAGCTCTCTCAACTGAGCGTCTGAGGGTGCGTTTTGGCTCATAGTGCAGCAACAACTTGGCAATACAGCTCAAAGTTAGCCCATGAAATGCTTAACATTAAACACAATCAGTTAAAATCAACTCTAAAACTGACTGGTAACCACTGAAGACAGCCAGCTAAGAGGTGATATAATCTTAATCTCTTTCAGCTGGGAAAAGCTGTGCAGATGTGTTTTGTATTAATTGAAGGTGCAAAATTGCTTTTTGGCGTAAACTTGAATGCAACAGGTTACAATAATCAGGACATGATGATGATAACATGTGGATAATATGTCCTGGAGGAAGAATGTTAATAGAAAATAAAGAGGGTCAAGAGGGAGCAGCACAGGTCTAGTGAGCCACCGAGGAGGAGGCATCAGCTACTGAATAATTTCTGTTTGGACAAAACAGTTTAAAGCTGTCTCATGTGCTGACATTGACTGTCCAGTTTTTGTGGTCAGACAGGATTTTCTCCACTTTCAGTGCAGCACAAGTGAGACGGAGACAAAAAGAAAGTTTCTCACATGAAATTGTAAAAGTTCTGCAATACACCCAAACCACTGAGCCAACAGTCACATTCCCACTCAGGGTTTGAATAGAAAATCCAAAATGATGCTTTGGGTCCATGTTTGTGTTATAAATCATAAATAATTATAGTTCTGGTGAAGCTAAGCTGCTCTCTGACTCATTTTTCACACGTGTGATATTTCTCTTTTTAAGACCTTGTTAATACCTATGAGTCATATTTCCAGTTCAACAAACTGAAAGCTTGCTTTGTCAGAAAATGAAAGTGGAACATACAGTAGGCTCCTCTGCAGATTGATTTGTGACTGTAGAGCTTACTCGACAGGCCACATTCAGGGTTAGAGAGGATTGAAGAGAGGGGGCTTTTTTAAACTTTGACATAAAGGTGGCTCCTATTATGGCTGAGGCTGGAGAGGAGAGGAGAAAAAAAAACTGAATCTTGGCTCCTTGGAATATCAAGTAATGTTTACTGCTTGGCTCTCTTTCCACACAAGCTCTCTGTGTTTGCCACTTCCTTGTTTGCACTCTTACTTTTCCTCAAACGTTTTCTCACGTGGATGTCTGTCTCTTGTTCTCACTCTCGCTCGCGTTGGCTTTGTTCTCTCTCTCTCTTCCTGCTGCCATCTCAGCTGCAGTCCATATGATCTCGCTGTGATAAGTCCATTTTGTAATTCGCTGTGTTTTCAAAGCTGTTATTACAGCTTATTTATATTTTGAAGCTGACTGCTGGCCTCCCCATGTTAGCACACAATTACTAGGAAGCCCATTTTGTGGAGCCCTGTCTGGTTCTGTTAGGAAACAGAATAATAAATCATGCTGGAGGCAGCCCAAGTGGATAATAGCTGCAGTCCCGCACACACACGTGCGCACATGAGCGTTTTCTCTGCTTTCGCATAAACTCGCTCTAGTGGCTGGTGATTTTAATGTAATGAGTGGCAAGCGATGCACTTTGTTCTTTGGAAAAATTGTCTCAGCTGAAATGATTTTATAATTTAGCATAGACAAACATATGTGAGTGAACCAAGTAGAACCTCATTAATGCTGTATTTAGGAAAGTAATCCTGAAATTAATAATTGAGAGTTAAAAAAATCTGAAATATCAGCCCATATTTTCTTTAAATGAAGAAGTTTTTTTATAAGGATCCTTGAATTTGGTTATTAAAGAATCATGACCAAAATACTACCAGTATTTCTACTAGCAGGAACTAGTTTTGTTGTTCAGCCACACGAGTGACATGGCTCAAAGGACGGCAGTGTCAGTTGTCCACCACTTTGGTCCATACTGACTGTCTCAAAAAGTATTGTGAAGATCACTAAGAAAACATTCATGCTCCCCAGAGGATGAAACCTACTGACTTTGGTGGTCGCCTGACTTTTCACATAGCACCACCATGAGGTTTACATGTGGTTTAGAGTGAAACGTCTCCACAAATGCTGGATGGACATACAACAATACACTGCTTTATCGAATTAAAATCATTAACGATATATTTTTCATTATCTTAATAACAGAACATCGGTCTTCTCATTCAGTCTAACTCATCAGAGTGCGAGTTAATGACGTATCTGTTTGTGGATTGTGGTGTCTATCTTCTAATCACTGAACATGTAAACTGACCGACTGTCCTGTCTCATAATCCTCTGCTGTATTTCGCTCACATATCTGTTCTGCCACATCCCCAAAGAGGCAGCATCCGTCTAAGAACAGAGGCTGGTTTTTCTCCTTCGGGACAGGCTGGTGCCAGAGAGAGCGCTGTGGGTAAACCTCTCACCCCCCCCAACACCCCGGCAAACAAACCACAAACAAACCCGCCGGGGCCCCAGGCACCAACACAACCACCGGCCCCAGTCCCTCAGTCTGCTTCTGTCAACTGGCTGTCTCTCTGTGTGTGATTGTATGTCTCGACAAGAATTTTCATTAAAATATCACAAGCTAAAGACACATGGATTTTTGTGTTGAAAAGGTGCCATTAGATATTTCTAAGCAGGAGTAGGAACAGTAATGGCTGAGCAGAGTGTCTCAGCCATGCTAGCCTGAAGTGTCTGAAGCCATGCTAGCTGCTCAGTGAACTAAATGCTAATGCTATGGCAAAACTTCACAATGACAATGACAGGTACAATATAGTGTTTTCATCCTCTTAGTTTAGTGTGTTAGCATGCAAACATTGCTAATTTGCACTAAGCACATAGTAGGCTTACAGCTGAGGCTGATGGGATTAGTTTAGTTTGTTAGCATGCTTACATTTGCTAATTAGTGCTAAACACAAAGTGGGCCTCCAGTTGAGGGATTGTTTTCCAAGAGTTTAGTCAGAAAGTCCTAGAAAAAAAGATGATGGGATCAATAAAGTGATTAGAATTCATTCATTCATCTGGGGAACATAAATGTTTGTACAAGATTTAATGGCAATCCATCAATAGTTGTACATTTCAGTCTGGACCAAAGGAGCAGACTGACTGACAGACCAACATTGCACCCTCTAGACCAGTTCCCCTCGCTAACTAAAGATGAAGTATTTTTGCTGTGTCCACACTGCAGCTCTCCAGCTTACAGCTAAACTAAGAGCATCTTGCTCAACCCTGTGGTAAAATAAAAGCTGAACTGCAGAAGGTGTTGAGTTTACGCTCCTCTCTGCTGTAGGCCAATAAAATTGGCAGTCCCATTATAAGCCTACGTGCCTTTCATGAGTGTCTTTATATGTCTGAAAGATTGCATGGAAATGGAAAGCTTTTATCGTGGTGTCATTTAAATTATATGAACTTGATAACCTGCCCTCTGTTATCAAAATGTATGGGAGAAGTTTGTTTAGTCTGACAGGTTTCTCAGCACTAATTCAGTGTGGTTCTAGTTAGCGTCTTTATTGTATATTACAGAGGACAAATAAAGTGTAATTATGCGTCTCAGTTTAAAGGCCACCAACAGTGCTGCCAACACAGTGAATATGTTTTGTTTATATAGTTTAGCTTACAGTTCTTAATGTATACCCTAAAAATAGTTACAGAAAGTTTCCAAGTTTGATACTTCCTGCAATCTAGTTTCATTGCTGACTCAGCAGCCTGCTGGACCCTCCAGGTTTAAAAGAGGATGCTTTTGTAGGGAAGCTATTTCTAAATCTCTTCTTGGTTGGGTTTGTAATATGATGGCATCTCACACACAATCGCCTGTCTTTGCTATGTGTGCGCTATGAATTGTATGTGTACATGTTAGAGCTGGCAAAAATACACTACAGACGGTGATTAGCTTGAATGAGAGAGAAGGATAATTAATAGAAATTACCTCTGAAAGTTGCTCAACACCATTTCTACAAACACTCCCAAGCTGGCACACATCAGCAATGAGCAGCATGAGTTACAGTTGTACAGTAGGTGCCTGAGGAGCATCCGGGCACGGCACTTCCTGAGAAACAAAGGATGCCACGGCTTGCCCGACCTTTTAATAGCTTTTTTTCAAAAGTAATACTTTCAAGTCAATGCGTTCCTGACATTTAAGCAAAGGGATAAACAATTAGAGAGGTTTTACACACACACACACACACACACACACACACACACACACACACACACACACACACACACACACACTCTTTGTCTGTCCATATGACACAAGTGGGCGTGCAGCCAGAAGCAGACATCACACCCACACAGCGCCTGGGGGGTGAGAGGGCGAGGAGGGATTTTGGAAACTAATGTTCACTTGGCCCGTCTAATGAAGCATTTAATACACAGCCCTGGGAATGCAGAACAAGCATGATTCATGCAGCAATTAAACTGTGCTTCAACATCTACTGGAAAATAAAAAAAATAATAAAATGCTGCTGCCGCCAGCTCATGCTGGACCTCAGAAAGAGTAAACAATGTGTTAAAGAAAAAACTGCACATAAGGTTTGATGGAAAAATCTATAGACGTGTATGGAGTTGATGTGTATGTTGTGTCTATTTCTGTTTACAGGGTTTTTTATGAGGAGGTGGAGTGCAGAAATGGGTTAATAATGATTGCTTTGTGTTTGTTTTAGCTAGTAGATGGGAGTTGCCACGCTGAGGAACAAAGCGAGTGCCAAAAGTTTGGAGAACCATATGAAAAGCATTTGGAAGCCAATTAATATATTTTCTGCGCTTACCTAATGCTAATATATCATTGAATTGGAGAAAAAGTAAAAAAAAATAAAAAAAATTGAGGTTGTCTTGGCACCACCTTTTTTGTTTTCGGAATTTTATTGATTTTAAGAAACAATACATGCCAGCTTATAGATTTTTACCTCCATTCAGGATTACAGGAGAGGACACTATCACAAGACATCAATTCATCTTTTAGGATCATGAATGTCTGGACAAAATTTGGATCCAATTGTCCAGATAATTCAGTCTGGACCAAACAGGAGATTAAAAAAAAGGCTTGTTTAGCATTTGAGATCTATTTCCTAATAATTATGGATACAAGGTCAAAGGGATTGCTGAGTCAAGCCACCCAGCATCCAGTGCATATACAGTGAGGAAAGGTTTAAATTTCCATTCTGCACTTCCAAATGATGCTTCAGCAGTTTAACTCTATGCAGTCTGATTTAATTATGATAACGTCTATGTAATATCTTATTTTTTGTAAACATCCCCTTTGCTTACCATTTCCCATGTTCAGACTCTTTTCCCATTCCCTTTTTCTGTCATACCAATTTAACATGAGACATGTCTTTTAAAAATTGTTGATTGTTTTCTAACATTGAGAAGCTGCATGGCATTTCTGTGGCAAGCCCGTAATGTTACACAGTTCCTTATTTGTAAGTATTTCCAAAAAATGCTCTTTGCCCTTGAGACCAAATTGTTCATGTGACATAAATCCACCGTCTTTATACAGATCTACAGTTGTTTTTCAACTCCATATCAACATCGCTGACATTTAGATCGATTGACTCGCAATCACCGCAAACTTCACCATGGTGGGAATTTCAAACATAAATTCAGCAGATCTGTTGTCAAAAAACAGGGAGGTGTCTATTTCCAGTGAGAAAAACACAAAAGGTCAGATCAAGTCCAACAATAACGAGGGGAGTTTTTCAAGTGTAGCAACAGCAGGCCCCTTTTTGAGAGAAAACATTATGATTGCATTAGATGAGCTGGCAGTCCAGCGTCAGCACTCCTCTGTGGTTTTTGTTGCTTTTGACCGAGCCTGTTTACAATCTCGATCCCGGCTTCAACGGCAAGTCAATGGTGTGATGTAAACATAAAGGCTCTGCAATTCAAACCAGCATAGCATTTATTCAGCCAACTCACTGTGTATTGTTCCTGAACAATTACACGACCATCCCGTGTAGGACACAATGGAACCAACACAAACAGAAACCTGATAGCCCTTTGAGTGGTTCACTGTCCATTCAGCCTGCAGAGCGAGAGGGAGGGAGGGCGGGTGCGTTTGTGTGTCTGAGGACGGTGTGTTCGCGATTGCAGAATGAGCATTTTCAGCTCAACATTATATTTCATTCCAGAAATGATCTCTTTTTCCCTCCCCTTCATGAGGAGCTCTAAGAGGAAAGGAATGCAGGCCTATCTTATCCACCAGCTATTAGTTGCTATAGCTCCAGTTTTATGATGACATGGAGGGACGTGGGTGCACACTGGACGCCTCCCAGCTGGATTATTGATAATTGAGAAATATTTACGGTGCTCCTTGGTAGTAATGGGTCAGCTTTATTTATCTAGCGATAAGGTTTTATTGCTTTTATGGCAGAGAACTAAAGCAATTAGCAGTTATCGGGCAAACAACTTGCTGGCCCCTCCCTTTGGTTGTGTGTGTGTGTGTGTGTGTGTGTGTGTGTGTGTGTGTGTGTGTGTGTGTGTGTGTGTGTGTGTGTGTGGCCATATACTTCAGCTCACCTTCCAAATACCATCTGTCATTTCACATGTTTTGGACTGACAATTCACTTGGTGGTTCATGAAAATCAAACTTAATGGATTTCTTTAGTGCAACTGGTTCTGTGGTCAGTTTACTTTGCAGGGAGAATTTTCTTTGGACTCCTTTGAACTTTAAAGTTCATCCTTGAGCATGGAAACATCAGTTGTTCAAACAGTCTCACCCCAGGGCACACTTAGTAGCTGCCCTTATGCTTTTGATCAAACCAAATGATCATCATCAGCAGATGGAGTGTGGTCAGTAGTCATGGAAATTGTTTATTGTAAAATGTTGTGTTTTTTCTGAGGTTGCTTAAAAGCTAACCTTTAAAGTTCATTCTTGACCTTGGGAGCAACAGTTGGCAAAACAGTGCTAGGGTGGGGTTACATGCAGCTACAGCTCCTCCAATCATGGTATCTCCACCATAGTCCCAACAAGAATGATGTTTGACATACATTTCCTATCTAATGTCATCCCATTCTTCAGATGTGCCGATTGAGCTTCCCCAACTGCCACCTTCTGTGCACTGAGTTCATGATGCTCACATCATTGGAAATGTATTTACTTCAGTAAACTGTTCAGCAATGACGAATATATATAAAATATAAGGTGGCATCAATAATTAGTACATTGGGGTGAGATCTCCTGTGACAGGCTACTGTAACTCCTCCACACCTGGAAGTGCTTTTAGCACTGACAGCTGGCAGGCAGCCAGGGGAGGAACCCAACAACGCCTTTCTGTAGGTATTTCTCACCTGGAGGTCCATGTCCTAAATCAACCTTAAGTGTTTTGTTACCTGACTGATTTTGTATATGGAATCAGCAGGTGACCCCACAATTAGTCACAGTTGCAGGCAGCTGAGGTCATATGCACCACAGTAGTCACAATACAGAACGTTATTTGTCAGAAACGCTGAAATGAAAACCAGTTTGGTGCACCTAAGTTGAATAGAAGGCAGCTCCTTCTCTGACTGTGTGTCAGTTATGGGTTTGACTGAGAGGCAGTTATAAGTTTGTCTTTGGGTTTGAACTCAGACAAACCGCAGGGTGCGTTGCTCAGGGTGCCTGCCCTCCTGTCTGCCTGTCTACCAAATTGCGTTTCATTTGAGGGTTTATGTGTTTGTGAGGAACAGCAGGAGCAGTAGTGTCATGCTCAGCTCAGCTCAGCTCAGCTCAGCTCAGCTCAGCTCAGCTCAGCGTGAGCGGTGGGCCACTCAGCTCTCAAGTGCTCTCCCGACCACACTAATGCACCCAATATATTTTTAGATACTGTGGCTTTTTCAGAAAAGCTCCTCTCTGATGTGTAATGAGGGCCGGTAAGACAAATATTTAGATTTGGACCCACATGATACCCAATCGCAGCAAGCGTCCACTGTCCTAACACTGGTGAGAGCCTGATAGGCCAATGACTCCAACAAGTTTCTCATCAGGAGTCAACGCAGTGCAGAAAATATGGTTTCCCATTTTCATAGCGGTGTCCTCATATAGCCACCATTTCATATAATCGCATATAATGGTAACTGCTGTCTTCTGTCTGATGAGCGTGCAAACCTCCCAGCTCTTCATATACACACAGATGCTGCATTTACAGACTTTTCAAAGGGCAGACGTGACCAAGGCACGCAAGCTTTAAACAAAGATGGTGTAAATGTGTGAGTCAGTTATCGGCTCCAGCAGAGCTATGCAAGGCCTCCAGACAGGCCTGCATTGATGTGAAAGTGTTGCCCCCTCCTCTGTGACCCTGGAGCAAAGGGGGGGCCAGGCGGGGCATGCCGAGGGCCCAGAGTGCGATGGTTATCTCTGAGGTAGAGTTACAGCGAGGGGTAAGGGGGCGTTGGAGGGTGGTGGGCACTGGGAGTCATTCCCTTCGCCCTCTTGTCTGTTCACAGAGGGAGCCACTGTTTCTCCAGGGGTCCTTGCTTTCTGCTTTTGCACCCCACACCCCCCAACCCAACCTCCTCGCCACACAGCCACATACTGCTCCAGGGAAAAGAAGAATCTGCAACAACTGCTGCCTCCAATCCAGTCACCCTGCACCGCTTGTCTCTAACATAGATTCTCACGCTCAGACAAGTTCAGACAAAGAGACTGAAATGGCACAAGTCATTAAGCCTTGAATTAAACTGAAAAATCTATTTCATTTACAAGTGCTGAATTATCACTGGGTGTGCATTGGTACAACATCTTGCTTTTGTACAACACACTCTGTTTACAGGTGTTTTAGAGTAGTACTGCATGTCTGGAAAACTTGTCTGAAGCCAGAAGGCAGAACTCCAAGTCTGATAAATTGCTCCAAGAAAGACGATTTATCAGCGTCTCATGCATCAGTCTGCTCTGGTCGGGTCTGAAGACAACACATTTGAAAATAAAAAAAATCTGATGGTGTGGAGGTAGATAGAAGTGAGCTCACCAGACCTCTGTACAGTAGCTCACTCCCCACCTCTTCTGGAGATTAGAGGTTCCAGGCTACATTAGCCGTTACTAGTATGACACGCTGGAATCTGACCAAACTGTCACTGGCTGAATTGTTTTGTGTGTAATGACGGTGCAAAGGGGGAAGAATGTGTGGAATAAAAAAACCCTCTGCTTCACTGATTTTGATCTCGCTTTTTTTTTAAACTGACTGATGTGAGTGCACTGCTAAATAACTACCTCAAGTGTTTGCCTACAAAAAAAAAATGAAGTAGAATACCTCATCCTACTGATAAATTGTTTCCCTTAGAGGTGAGTATTAAAAAAATGGGCTTAGGAGTGAAAACAAGACCGAATTGTTTGTTAGGAAGTGTATTATTTGCAGTGCAGCCTCGCAGACAGAGCATGCTTGGGCCTGTCTGAATGGCCAGTAGTCAGCGGCTTCTTCCTCATCATGCGAGCGACATGTTATCTCCTCTGCCATCACAGCACTCCTCAAAGGAAACTGTTATCTGCTGGAAGAAGGGGGGAGGGTGCAGGGTAAAGACACGTCTGTGTGTATTACTGTATGTGTGTGAGGGTTTTATACATAGAATTTGTGCATCCTTCTTTTTAAGGAAACTCATCTTAAATTAAATCATCCGTCTTGTAGCTACTTTAGCTTTTGGGTGTAACCACTTCCCAGTTATAGTTTTCCTGCAATCCCCAAAATTAACTTTTACCCCCACACAAGCTGCATAGAGTTGTTGCTTTCAGTCAAAGGTTGGAAAAGAGAGGTATACATATACCTGCTTAGCTAATAAGTTGGGAACACTTGAGAGTGTCTATAGCAGTCACACCCCATTTTCAAGTCTGAATGTCCTCTAGCAACACTGCATCCTGGTGTACTGAAGCTCTCATTGCCTGTTCTATTTTGTGTTGTCCCTGAACATCATCGCAAAAGAATGCTCGGATGAAAGAGTTGAGGTGAAACGGACCTTTCAGTGTCCAGATATGACTAAAACCACATTTCACAGCTGAAGAAGTGTGACACCCTGTTAAGTTTACTAAAGTTGGTTATCAGTTGTGACTGCTTGGGAAAATTTTTAACTGCTTTAAGTACTTGGAAGAATGGGAAAAGTGATGCTGCACATTAACATCGATGTCCTAAACTTGGATGTGTTAGCAAAGATACTGTACCAAAATTAAGAGAAGTGAAGAAAAATATAGCTTTTGTGATGACACAGAAGAGTGTGGCGTAATCCATTCTGCCAGTTGAAACACCTTTTCAGAAGCAGTATGTATTTTGTGCTTTTTCTTTCATTCCATTACCCACATTTAGTTTTCTCTTTTTCCATTTTAGCTGTGCTGGGAATATCAAGACTAAACATCACACTGTGTATGTTATGAATAAATTGAAACAAGGAATGCGATGTGTATCACCATTTTTTTTTTTATTTCTAAAAGCCTTAATTGTAAAGATTTTTCCTTTTAAACAACCCTAAACTCATCACTGAACTTGATCCAAAGGTGCAAACCTCTCTCTCTCTCTCTCTCTCTCTCTCTCTCTCTCTCTCTCTGTCTCTCTCTCACACGCACGCACGCACGCACGCACGCACGCACACACACACACACACACACACACACACACACACACACACACACACACACACGGGCTGGCGTGGTGACCCGTAAGCCAGAACTTGTGACCAGCATTCAGTGATCTAATGAAGCCTGCTCTGCTTGACTAGTTTGGAAGTGACTGGAGGTGGCATAAAGGCCATCATCCCATTGACCCACATTCCACTTTTGTGTAACGGCATTTCCGCACAGTCGACTCCAGCTCCTGAATGATCCTGCTTCCACTTGTTCAACAGTTGAGGTAAAAAAAAAAAAACATTAATCACTCCTGCGGCTCATTCTCATTAAGAGATAATGCAGCAGAGAAAATGTTGAGCTTGTGCCAGAATCCTGTCTTATTAAGAAGGAAATATGGGAAGAAAATACTCATCATATCCAGACAGTGACTCAGGAAGTAGACTTAGACGACAAGTATGATAGCGTAGCCAGAATATGTCCTGGCAGCAACACAGGGACTGTGTATAAATCTAATCTGTCTCACTGCAGTACATGGAGCCAATGGTTAACCAGCCCGTTGTTCAGCGATAGCCCCCAGATAGACTGGACTTGCAGGAAGCTGATTAGATACACTAAGAATAAATACAGAACCAGGCCAGTGCTCCCTGGCACCGAGCTGCAATTAGACTCAATTATCATATTAAAAACACAAGGAAGGAATGTGCCTCCCATGTCTACTTCCAGCTATCGGAACATGGTGCGGACACTAAAAGGCTGAGCTGACATTATTGTATGACTGTTGTATTGGTTCCACGGTCATGTTCAAGGCTAAGGATTTGTAAAATTCTGCTCACAGTTGTGCAAAAAGTTATCTGATATACTGATAATAACAGCTTTATGATACAGCGCAGTGCGCGTGTGGCTGTGCTATCAAATAAAGTGGAGGTTTATGTGTGATCATGTGGCATTTTTATAGTTATATGTATTATATAGTCATATTTTTATAGTGGTGAAGGCACTGGGTGGTTTTATAGGACGTTACAAAAGAGGGTGTGGAAGTGTGTGTGTGTGGGGGGGTACTGCTTCTGCATTAGAGAGGGAAGTGTTGAGCTCCACGTATCTTTGAAAGATTTAATATGTATGTTTTTGTATAGTGTATCAGCCAATCAGGGCCCTGTTTTCCAAAAGCAGGGCTAATAAAATATTCTGTGGACTATGGCTTAACGTAATGTAGAAACATTTACTGGGAGTTTAAGAAAATGGCAAGCTCTTGCAAGTACTTTGATTGGTTGAATTTGAGGTTATCTTGCAAGAATGCAGAATGTCCCACTTATATGGGAACCCTTGAGTCTAATTGATTCTGCTGCATCTTTTCATGTGTGTTGTTTGTGATTTCTATTACTGTCCCTGCTGAAGAGTTTTAGCAGTTTCATGAGCTTCACCATCTTAACAAGAACCAGTTGGAGCCTTATTTTTACTGTGTGTGCTCCCTTTGGGAGCTGACCTGTCCCTGCAGCTAGTCTTGTTAGGAACCCCACCTTCACCCCTCTAGCCATCTCCCCTCTTCCCATCCCGGGGCCTCTGGTCCCCATGGTTTGACCTTGCCTGCCACTTTTCTGCCTCATCTCCGTTCCTATCACTCTCCTCTGTGACCTCTCTGTCAGCCAGGACCACAGGTCAGTAGTCACTGGGATTATAGCCTTGGGCCCTGCAGGGAGCAAAGATAAAAAAGAAGCGATCATCTGCAGGATGCATGCATATGAGCACAAGAGACAAGAAAGAGACAGAGCTTCTTCTGCCTCTGGTGTGGGTAAGTACTTACTGTGTGGTTTACTTGGTGGCAGCAGGACGGCTTTGAATGTGTTCCCCAGATGTCCCTGAGCGATGTGAACGAAGGGAAGCGAGGGAGTGCAAACAGGAAGTGGAAAGCATCACACGGGGCTGGGGAGACATCCTCCCATTCCTCAAACGGGGCTCAGCTAATTGGCTTGGTGGGCTAAAGGCTTTTAGCACATGGAGAAGCTGTGGACCTCCTGATAACACAGACTCAGCAGACACTATAGCGTCATTACTGACAGGGAGATATGACAGCCAGCCGCAGTGCCACTCAAACACTTTCACAGTCGTGGTACAAACACCAATCATAGCTGTCTAACAGCGAGGCAACGTCAATTATTTTCATGTTTGTTTTAACTGGCTCCGACTCCCCCCAGACAGTTTCCATGTCGGGCCGGGAAGCTATTCTCTTTTCCCCCTTGGTATTTTGTGAGCCATCCAGGACTCCTAAATTAGACGCTTCAGACTGGTTTTACTGCGGCCTATCATCTCCTCTTGGCATTGTTGCAGACGTCAGGCCTTGTAGCCCCTGTTCTGCCGGAATGAAGCGATACTTTTGGAGGATCCTCTCTCTCTATGCCGCTTCAATTTCATCATTCTTTTGGTTGAGAAGCCGCAGCAGCTGTTTCAGTAGGCAATGAGCTCTGTGCCCAAAATGGACTTCCAGGATATGGTCTTCCCACCAAGAGATCTTTTTTCTTCATATGACATATCCATGCAAACCCTTCCTTTTGGTATTGTTCCCACTTATAATAGCCCATCTGTCATGTCTGGGGCTTAAGTGCTAATTTAGAGGTGGCAGTGACTGATGAGCTGAATAGCAGGATGGAAAGGAAGTAACTTCCATACAACTGGCTTAGCACTGTGATTATAACTTGCCATAAACAACAACAATAGCAAAACAACAGTTTAGGCATATGAATAAATCTTGCAGCCTGGCTTGCATCGTTGAGGCCAGCGTTAAGCCACAGTGGATTCCGGTATGCACGGTGTGAGGCCCAAAGTTAGAGGCTGAAAGGCAGAGATAAAGAGCAGAGTGGTAGACGGGGGTGAGAGGCAAAAGAAGGCACAGAGGATAGATGTGGAAGGTGGAAGAGATAGAGGAGCAGAGGGAGTGTGGAGTGCTGGCCAGGAGAGGGGAGATTAAGGAGCATGAAGAGGAGAAGTAGTTGGAGAGAAGACATGGGGAAGCAGGATGCTGGCTGCTACTGTCAGTCTGCAGAAGCTCAGTAACACCTCCATCAAGAGAGCCTTTATCTGCAGACCCCTCAAGCCTGATAAGGACAGCTGCTACCTTCAGACATGTGCATCTCTGCATGTATCAAACTCACAAACATGAACAGGCGTAATTATGTGTACACACACACATATCAGATGCAGAAGATTACACACAGGGTGTCTCAATCACACACTGTATGCACAAAGTCTGAAGTCAAAGCTAAAAAATCATTAACAGCTTCCTCTTATCAACAATTCCTCTGTTGTGATGTAGAGAGACTGAACAGAGAAAATCAGTCAATAAAACAGCTTTGACATGAACTCACTTTATTACTGGGCATCATGAACAGAACACGAGGTTGTTCAGTTGTACATAAGATTATAGTCCAGCGTCCCTCAGAATGATGTCCAATGCCAGCTTTCAGTGCCAATGCAGGAAGCAGTGTGTCCTTTTCATAGCGAGGAAGCAAGCGTGGAGGTCAGGATGGTGGAAAGGGCAAGAAACACGTCTGGTTTTCATGCAGGAGAACAGACTTCGAGTCCTGTCACAGACGTTCAATTAACACTCACTTTCTTAGTGAGTGTTTCGGTCGCCTACCCGAGTTTTCCAGATTTGTCCAATAGTAACATTCTTGACTGCTGATAAGGTTGACAGATCGTGGTTGCACTGATTGTGGATCACTTACAAATACATGAAACACCTTATATCATATTGATAGCATGTTATATTTAAATTTCAATTCTGCCCTTCTAATTACATTAAACTCAGCTGAAGTGTTTGCATATTGATCATTTAACCAGCCCCATGTTCTGCTCCACGGGCCTCTAGCTCGTCACTTTCCAGTAGGTATGGAAAAATGAAAGCACCACTTTAGCCGTTACGTCATGTGTCGACTGTCAGGATTCATGAACACGGGGTCATTTACATAAAGTCTCCGGAGGCGTCTCTTTACAGTGAGCGTTTCAGATATTTCAAATTCATTCATTTATGTGTCAGCATTACCACCTTCACTCCCTCCCACAGTACGTCTTCTGAACTTCATTTACATATGAGTGCATGAGGTTTTAAGTGCTTAAAGTCATAGATTTTTGGTGGAAACTTGGCTGTGGCACCCAGTCTAGGTCAGGGAGTGAGAGGGGTTGGGCAGCAAGGCGGCACCAAACAGGGACACTTCTCGTGGTGGTGCTGCTGGGTAGCTGGCAGTGCCACACTCGTTCCTTTCCGCCCTTCCTGAAACATTGTCTCTGGCTAACCGAGTGCAGGAAATCCCCTGGACCGTCCCGGACGCGACTGAACCATGGCTTTAATGAATGCTTTGGCTTGACAGAACGGCCCTTTTCCTGTTTACTGACTGGCCAACAGCAAAACTAACAGTAAACACACCTCTCTTGCAGCCCTCCCTTCCTCCTTCTGTCTATCCCTCCTTGCCTTGAGGCTGTTCTGGCCTCTCCCTGGGACATCCTGGTCTGTCCCTGGACAGGAATGTAGTCAGCAAAACACTCTCCCCAGACAGACACCTCAGCATCTCTGTGGGATAAGAAAGAGTGCATGCAGTTAGAGAGTAAAATGCAGGCGCACTTAGTTGATTTACTTGACTGTTGCATTCTTATGCTGGTATTGAGACTATAAGACAGACAGAATAAACAACCAGAAGACTTTAGGAGAGTTAGTGAATAAGAAACAAAGAAAGATCTCTGTAGTGATGTCGAATGCATACTTTTATGAATTTATATTTAGTCGATCCAACCAACTCCTCCCCCCCTCCTCTATTCTAACCCCAAGAAACCCAAATCACCCAGAATAAAAATAATTGGTGGTCTCGTCTCCAGTTCTGACTGGAATGAAGTCTGTATGGAAGAGCCGCAGCTCCTGGCAGGCTTCCCTGCCCGAGTCTTATCCCGAGGAAGAGAAGATTTGGCCCCAGAGCGGGTAAACATGCCGCGGTTTTAACCTCTGTCACCCAACATCCCTGACATGGCTCTATCAGAGCACACCATGCAGTTGCAGGAAAAGCCACAGGGCAGATTGGTGAGCGCGGAGAAACGAGGCATCCTCCGTGACCCAAAATGGCTGCCAGTACCTGACGTGTCAGACTTTGTTTAAGCAATTTTACATGCCTCTGAAATCCGCCGGCATCACTAACTCACATCAGGATCTCCCCGTAATTTTAGGCTTATTGTGAACCTCATCCAAGATGCTTGCATCTGCTAAATCACTGATGATTGCAGGAAGCGTAACATTGTTGAAAGCCTTTTTCCTCTTTAACCATCAAGGCTGGGGCCCCTTCTCCTTTCTCTGCAAAATGTGGGGGCGCATGTTAAATGACAAACTCTGTTATAAGAGATATGTTGTACTGGGAGCAGAACAGTAACTGTGGATCTCGTAGCAGAAAATCCTCCAATGTGTCTGAGTTGTATCCTTATAAGAGGAGGGTCACAGACAGCAGCGGTTTAGCATGAGATCATACAGTGTGACAGTTTCTTTTGCTCATTTCAGGACTGAGAGTAGTTTCATGGGTTGAAATATTATATACTTTGCTTTGTCATGATTTTTTGGATTATTTCATGAAATATGAAGCTCTAACATGCTGTCGTGTCACAGTATACTGAGTCTCTTACCTGCTGCCACTTTCCTTCATCTGTTCACATGCTCAGTCAGTACTTCTCCGCTCTCACACTCACCTGCCCACTTGCCTGATCACACACCTGAGATTCATTCCCAATCAGTCTAGTATTTAAGCTGCTCTCCCGCACTCACTCAGTGCCAGACTGTTCTTTGTTTCTATGCATAACAGAATTTTCTATTGGACTGATATCTTGTTGCTGAACTCGCCTGCCTCTCACTGCATTTGTTCTCCTGTTCCCTGCTAAATACATCAGTCTTCTGTCCCTGTCCCCAGTTTTTTTTTTTGTTTACCTGTGCTTGTTTGGTGTGTGCTTCACCAAACTCTCCAAGAGACTCAGAGTCCATCAAGTCTTTATTGTTACTTTTTGTGTCCGCAAAGCCTGAAATTTAAGTTGCTACAAGCTATACCCGTGCTCTGGTGGTGCTGCAGTTGGGTCCTAAGTGTACCCGTTACACATCAAACATATCTTGACTTTGTTTGCGTGCACATACAATATCTGTCAGACATCAAACTTATGGGTGTGTCCGCAGCTATAAACTCATTCTCTTCTGCATGTAAATATAAACTGGATTACATGCATTTAAATCAATTAAACTTCATAATTCCCAGGGTTAGTGCAATGATAATACAGAAATACGGGCTGTAATTGTCATTCTTCTGTTAGATTTGTGAAAGGCTCAAAAAAAACATTTGATCTTAAGATGCTATTTTCTATCTCAATATGAATGCCTGGATGTTTTTTGTCTAGTTGTTGAACCCCAGACTTCATTGTGTCCCTCCACTTCATAGTAAAAATGTTAACTGAGTGAACAATGTGTTGACAGAATGGTAATTAGTTGGATTGATGAATGAATGATTTAGATTTATGAAGCACATTTGATGGATTTAAGAACCAAATGTGCTAATGCATCTTCTACTTTCCATTCAAAATAAAGGATTGAAGAAATGAAAATAATTTCATGTTGGGAGCTGAGGAAGGCATCATCAGAGAGTCAGGGATAGGGTGTGGAAGGCTGATGATGTGGAGGCTTCCAGCGTATTCGCACACACACAAACGCACACTGGCTTTTCACCAGTACCACCATCAGTGTGTATTGAACTGGGAGTGGTGGCAGCGCATTGGATGGAAAGGAGGGACGCTGGAGGACTTATTACAGTGTAGCGTTCACAAAGAGGAGTCTGATGACAAGGCTGCTGAGACGTTTCGAGGAGGGTTTGTGCTTCGGGACAGAACCAGATTTAACCAGAGCCTCTGTGAAGCCTCAGCCAAACCTCTCATCACCCCACCACACTCAGCTAGGCTGCGCTTTAGCTTCAGTGTGTGTATGTTTGTGTTTGAGTGTGTGCTGCAGAGAATGTACAATATGTGGATTTCAGAGCAGACTTGTATGGACTTGTGTCTGCATATACCGTATCTATATATAGTATGTACTTGAGTTTGTGCGTCGGTGTCTCTGTTTGCAGTTGTTTTTGCATGCATGAGCGTGTGCATGCAGCATGTGTGTGTCAGTTTCACCATCAGCCAGGCACCAGAGGAAAACAATGGATTTTCCCTGAAGGAGCTAAAACAACAGCGGATTTATATTTCCTCACTCCCCCCGCCCCCTCCCTACAACATATTACTTTCATTGGAATGAAACACACTCTCACCGTGAAAAGGCTCTGGCAAAACCCTCACATCTGCCTTGTGCAGAATGTAGCGAAACTTGGACGCCTCCCTCAGCACTAATGCTGCCACACACATCGCCGGGGGGAGTCGCCCCCTCACCGCGCTCCTCTCTTTTCCCCTGCTGATGTTAAAGAAGTGATGACTAAACAGCAGTAAGCTTTCTTATTGTATTAACTACCTGTGGTGGCTGTTGTTTCCATAATTTGGCTGACATTTATTCTGTGTAAAAGCAACTTTATGGGCTTACGCAAGGCCAAGCATGAAAGCTGCAGGGAGGAAAAATGGCATAAATCAGTTTGCCGTATATGTGTTGGCGGCCACAGGTTTTCACAAAGTGTTACAGCCAGTGTTAAATTTGAAGTTAACAACTGTGAACATGTAAATGTCTGCAAAACACCTACATGGGAATGAAACTGAATCCTGTAATCGTGACTTTCAGATCATACTAGCAAACTGTTGAGAAGCTGAATGAACGCTGTTTGAACGTCCAGTCAAAACATCGCATTATGATTCAAAAAGAATTCCACAATGAAAGTTGACATCCAGGACATTACCTGTCCATCAGCTTGACGTCCTCGCAACATTGAAATATGACATTTCCATAAAGGAGCCTATTCTGTCATTCTGCTAAACTTTATGTACATAATGTGCATTCAAGCGGCTTCTACATCCTAAAAACTGAAAATAATCCCATCCCATGTCACCTCATTTCTGGCAGATCAGAATCAAGCAAATATTACAAATACCACAGGCTTAAAACAATGAGACAGGAATATGATTTACATGTAGATATACATAAATGGCATGTTTGAATTAACTCACAATTCTTTAAGATTGGAACATGAGTCACACAGAGTGGAATTGATGTTATGGTCCTTCGTTGTGGCTCTGTGAGAACATTTAAGTGGCAAGCTAATGTTATACTGTGTTGCACATGTCTTTGCCCTACCTGCACCTACCTCAGCTGTTTATACTGTTTATACTTTATGCCACTTCCACTACTTACATGTATTTACAATTTTTTTGCTATTTGACTATTGACTATTTGCGCTTCTGGTTAGATGCTAAACTGCATTTTGTTGTCTCTGTGTTGCACTCTGACAATGACAATAAAGTTGAATCTAATCTAATCTAATCTAATAAAGCAGCTAATGAGACTGTAAGATGCTAACTTTACCCTGCTACATAGGGCAGGTCAGGCTGCCATTGTCCATTGTGATAAAGAGTCAAATCCAAAATGAAAAATGAAAGAAAACAACAACAACCCAACCTCCTGCGTCAAATAAATGAACGACCCCTGCAGAAAAAGGCACGGACTGTTACTGCTAATATAGTAAACTTTTGTATTTGGAAAGATGATTCCAGATGGAATATTTCATATTTTGTCACATGTGAAGGGTAGATTGAAATTCAAATGAAAAGTGACAGGCCTAGAACTTACCCAACTAGCACTGCCAAAGCGAAACCCGAAACCTGCACGAAAACGTTGGATTTCTGTTTGTCTGTTTTAATGATGTTGCAATAAATGCTTGACACATTTACAGGTGCAGGTTTGCTGCTTTGCATCTGCTTTTGCATAATGGGATTAAAGTTCAATTCAATATGCCTTTATTCGTCCCGCAAGGGGAAATTCCAAATTCACTTTGCTGAGTTATATTCATATTTGTAGCCTTGACATTTTTTTTGCAAAAGCCTCAAATTGATTCAAACACAACCGTGAACCAGGTAGCACACATTACACACATTGAGTCAAGCGCGAGTGTTACTGTGTTAGTGATTGCAAATGAAAGGCAAAGAGTCCGGTCAGACAGCATGCATTAAGTAGTGGTTGGCCTGGTGAGGAAAAGCCCCTGGCAGCCAGGCTGTCTGGGGTTGAAGTTTCATTATCATCTGCTATCAAGTGTCCTCCATTGAGCCCGATGAATCACAGGATTACAGGGGAAACAGTGCATTGTTGTCTGAAGGCGTCAGTGCCTCTGATCCATGTCTCTCCCCCCGCCCACCTCTGCTCCCCTTTGCCCGCCCTGGTCATAAACCCAGGCAGTGCCTCCCTCGTGCTCTCCTCCCTCTGTCTTCTTACCTACCTCTGCCCTTTCTGTCTCTCTCGTGATGTCTGCCCCCTCCTGGAATGGCCGAACCTTCCTGATGGATCATGGGCTGCAGCGCCACATTGACACACACTGGACTAACCTCTGTGGCCATGGAGGGGCTTTAATTAAAGGCATAAATCAGTGGAATGTATCAATAATGATGAGAAATGCTCAGATTTCTGCAGAACTGGCCGTTCTTACTGCACACATGATACATACAGTTACAGCACATGCACATATCAGGTGTACTGATTTAAAGAAAACATCCTTTTTTTGGTTGTAAAGGAGAAAATAATGAGAAGAAAGCAAGGTGAAACTGCATTAACTGATATTTTGGCCAGTTGAAGGCAGTAAAGCAAGCTGAAAACGCAACATTGACATATTATCACCTTATAAAGTTTAGATGGTCAATGAGTTAACATAAACATTTGCTATTTACACACCCAACAGCACATCAGCATTCATCTGAAGTTGTGTTTCAGGCCACCTTATCTGACTCTTCAGCTCTTAAATGCTCCACTAGGTAGTTCATAGTTTTTGTCAGCTGTCTGCTGCTCGACAGGTAGTGTGTGGTGGTTTTATCTTTTGCACTGAAAACAGCTGCCCACTGCTGCTGCTGAAGGTGAGGTTGCTGAGCACGATGTTCACAAGCTGGAAACCAAAACAATGAGCTAAAAAGGGAACTGTAGAGTTCTGTTGTGTTCAAGAAGCGATGCCTTTCATATTTCAGTCATCTGATCCATTGTCAAAATAAGAAATGATGATTAATGCAGCTTTAATAAAGTATTAGTGAGCATTTCAAACAAGAGATCTGATTTTCACATATCCAAGTGGCTGAAACAGTCTGAGGAAGATGCATTTTGTGAATCCATCTGATGTTTACACACACTCTCTGCCTGCCTGTAAGGGTGTGCTTGAGACCCAGAGCATAAAGTACCAGCTTGTCAAAGGAGACCGGTAAATGGAGGTGCTCTGTTTCATGAACTGTGACTGAACTTGTTCAAAATGGGTAGAAATGTTAGACAAATATGGTGTCTGAAAACCTCAGAAACGTTGTTCTTCCGCCCCAGCCTCAATGTTCCCCCCAAGCCTCCTCCCACCCCTCCTCCGCCCACAGCCCTTCATCCTCTGCCAGTCCACGGCCTGACATTTTCCAAGGCTGCCAGGACAGGGGCCTGCATGTAAAAGACAGAGAGACATAGAAACAGAGAGAGAGAGGGGCCCCTTCAACTAGATTTACAGTATGCTAGACTTTTTTTTCCTCTCCCTGAGCTTTTCCACATTGTACGGTTCAGAAAGGTCATCAGTGGGCGCCTCACTTTCCCCTTCTTCATCTTTTTTGTGTTCTTTCTTTTCCTTTTTCTGGTCAGCACAGCCATATAAGTCGTTCAGTTATAGTCACCAAATGGAGAGATATGCAGTTTCCCGTTTGAGTGGCAATTAAACAAATTTATTAGGGAATTAGACGCTAAAAAAGAGAATACATTTTAATGCATTTTGAATGAGGAATATGAATTTTAAAAAAAGCACTGAGCCTTTAATCATTTGCACACAACACTGACTATCGTAGAGCTAAAAGTTAATATGGATGGTTCAGATATTTGCTGTGTATTAGTCAAAAGAGGATACCGTCAGAGACAGTCTTGACAGCGGTGAGCAAAGAAACCAGACACATAAGTACAGTAAATCAGCCTTTTTGTTGTGATTATGGTTGGTTAGTCTACTGTAGTGGTAGAAAAGCCTTCCCTCTCTACACCTCCTCACCCTACAGTGACATGAATAACCCTCTGTTCATCTCCCACACACATAGCCCGCTGACAAAGACGCCCGTTTTATGTGCCTTGTTTGATTTGATAAGTGGTAAACCTGAGTGACGGGATGCCTTTGTGAGACAGGGGGGCAAAAAATTCCCCGCTCTATTGGCAGGACAATTATGACTAAGGGACTTCTATGAAGTTTGCGGTGAGAAAGTAGTGTATGTATGTGTGTGTCTGGGTGGGAGAGAGGGTAAAATTGAGATAATAACCCTGCCTATTGTCTTGCATTCAATTATGAGACAAAGGTGTGCCTTTGCCTGGGATGGGGATGAGCGTGGTCCTGTCTGAGGCTTCTCACGGAGCTACATGGCGTGTAATGGACTTGAACTGTGGGTGTTTGAGCTTCACACAGAAAGGTACACAGTGATTACAATAGACCTCAAATCCTGTTGTTTGACTTTTGTTCAGGGGCAACTGACCAATTCTTGCAAACCCCTCCCTAAAATAGTGACTGTGCCTTCATAGCGTGGCAACTTTAACTTGGCACGTCAGGGCTAAAGCGGTGACATACAGAGAAGGGTTGTGTCTTTTTTGTCGTCTTTTTAAAATCAAAAGCAGAGGAGGAAAGGTGTAAGAAAAGCATTAAACAGCTTGGGCATTGCATGTAGTTTTAACACAGTGTTACTTTCAAAGATGCCTATCATTTGTTTGCTAGTATGCTAATAAATCCGCCTTCAGCAGTGGAGCATTCACTGCGTGGGAGCTGGTCCTGGACGCTATCAGAGTTTAGACTAGTGTTACACTGCAAAAACCAAAAGAAGTCAGATGGTTTAAATCAGGCAATATATGCTGGTTTGTTGTCTGACAAGATCTATCTTCTTATCAGGCTGTTTTTGAGTTTTTTGTCTTTTATTTTTTTAATAAAATGTCATAACTTGTTGCTGAGATTTTAATACTGCTTCTGAGTAACTTAATAGTTGAAACAAGTACAAAACTGCTTTGTCAGAGTCAGAATTTCTTTGTATCCAGACAAATGCACTTCAGTCCACTGTACTACTTTTAAGATAACTGTAGGTGTTCTATACCAGATATTTTTACTTATTTTTAAAAATCTTGGTAAGTGAAATGGTTTTTTTATGATTAAGTAACATTTCCCCCATTTTATTGTTTTTCCCTTGTTCTTGAGAGCTGAGTTTTTGCAGTGTAGTGGCTCTGTCCTGACTATTTGATTTGGAGAAGCAGGCTTATACACTTTAGCAACTCCTGACCACGTTAGCAGAGCTAGCTTAGGGTTGCTAAATTCATCTTTGGAAATATAAAGAGTAAAGCACGCCTCTAACTACTGTGTTGCTTGTCCATGTTTTTCTTATAAACAGGGTTATGTTAGAATGAATGACAGTTGAATATATTTGTAATTAAATACTCTATTACAGCTAATAATATAACTATCATTTCAGTTCAGAGTAAACATCCTGGCAATGATAGAAATGGGAAGCCTGCTGTTGTTTCCCTCTGTTGACATTTATGAAATATAGTCATTTTTATTCTGGATTACTGATATAAACACTAACAAAGATCCTATTCTTTATGAAATGCAATGGCCTGGAATAAAATCGTTTATGAGGTTCTTCTGGTTTCATAAATTCAACAAAATGTGCATATCTGACAAAAAGCCAGGGTTTTCCATTCATAAATTTCTAACCAGTCATATTATATGTCTTCTGCAGCAACTGTATTTTGTCTGGTAACATTTCCAGAGAGAAATGTTTTCCCACAATGACTGCAAGTGGATCTTGTCAAGCCCACTTAGACACCAAATCCTGTTCAATCATTAGTCCATTTCCAAATATGAGACTGAAAGCTTGTGAAGCGTAGCCGTCTCATGTTATTGGAAGAATTTTTATTTTCTGAGGGGAAAAAAAATCGTTCTGCCACACAACCCAAGCAATGCTCTGCGTAGGACCCATTCTGAAAGAAAAACAACAAGGAAAAATCAATTTCCCTGTCACGTAGCTTGACCCAGATCAGTTTGAAGTGAGTTACATGATCCGCAAGGCCCTCCAGTTTCCTACTTCTAACAGAGACCTACATGGAGGTGGGGAGAGAGAGAGAGAGAGAGAGAGAGAGAGAGAGAGAGAGAGAGAGAGAGAGAGAGAGAGAGAGAGAGAGAGTCAGTCAAACTTTGCCTCAGAGCTACATACTAATTCTTAGGATGTTTTGAGTATATTTGTTCACACTGGAGAACTAACAACATAAGCTTTGCTCCAAAAAGTCAGCATGCTCAACAAAAAAAATTTGTTTTTGAGTGTTGATGTATACTCTCGTCCCACAATGAACTGCAGAAAGGAAATGGAGGCGCTCACAGCTGCAATAAATTTAATTAAATTACTTGTGGTGGTGAGACAGCTCGAGAAAGATCGCGGAGAACAAAAAATAAGTTCTAAATCTTCATAAAAACATTTTTGTTTCTTTTTGTGTAGTTTAAATAAGCGGTGGCATTGCAAAGCCACAGGTTGATTGATGTCCGAAGGCACACTTATTATATCATTTCCTGTTTGTATAAAACAATGTCTATTTCCTGCATGGTCAAATGTGTGCAAAAACAATGCACTATAATAATTAGCAGTGCATACTGTACATAGTTAGCATGCAGTATGAACTGGAACAGATGCTGACAGAAATAAGAGAACAACAGAGGTTGCTGTTGAGAAAAGGCAGAAAAAAAGTAAATAAATAAATAGTTTTAGGGAGCTTTTATTTTGTCTGTTATTTTTTATGTCACCTTTAGCCCTGTGTGAGGAGAGGTGAGTGCTTCTGTTGAGTCATTAATTTCTCTGCTCTCATTCCTTCCGTCACTTCTAGCTGGACTGTAGATTCATGATGACTGATGGTCGACGGGGCCCTCTGCTCCACTTCATTCAGCTGCTGCGCTCCACTGCAACCACACGGTGGAATATGCCAACATGCACGCCTGTGTTGATGCTGACCGAGCGACCCTCCGCTGTAAAGCGTTCTCACTGCAACGCCCAGGAGCATGCACACATGCAGATACGCAGATCCCGAGGTGCCTTTTTGGTTCCATATGGACTCCAACTACTCCAAGCTTTATTTACTAACTGAGGAGGTAATGAAGGAAAATCACACAAAACCAGAGGTGGTGATGACGGAAGAGAAGAGGGGAGGAGGTGCCACCAGGGGATGAGGAGAGAGATTTACTAATCCAGCTGAGGGGAAATGGGACTGTAATTTGTTCTTGTGAAATGTGAAATAAAATAGGTCCTCCTTTTACTTGGCCCCATTGAGGGTTTTTGTTAGCGGATATGTGGGATTGAGCGTTTGTTTGTTTGTGCGGGTGGGAGGGAGTGGCATGCGAGGAGACCACGGGGCAGCAGAGGTCCAGTGAAGTTTTGGGGGTGGCGGTGAGGATTGTGGAATCACGGGGTTAGTAGTTGCGTTTGG
Organism: Chaetodon trifascialis; assembly: GCF_039877785.1. Taxonomy (NCBI): domain Eukaryota; kingdom Metazoa; phylum Chordata; class Actinopteri; order Chaetodontiformes; family Chaetodontidae; genus Chaetodon; species Chaetodon trifascialis. Next base: position 10,358,129 of record NC_092073.1, read on the forward strand.
GATGAACGCCCAGAGCACAGCAGTGCGTCATCAGCGTTTTACTGGACCCTCTCCACCAGCGCCGTTAAGAACAAAGGCAACAACCAAACACACTGATGAATCACAAATGTCCAGGCAGGGCTCCAAGAAGCCTTCCTGGCCAAAAATCAGCTCAGCATAAGTGGAGTTGTTCTGACACAGTGCCCTCTCTCTCTCTCTCTCTCTCTCTCTCTCTCTCTCTCTCTCTCTCAGTTTCTCTCTGTCTCTATCTTGTTCTCTCACTTCCAGTTCTCCTCATTTGTCCCTGTGGAATCTGCTCAGTTACTCTGTGCTACTTATAGAGTGAGTCCTATAGTGATGGGGAAGTTTGTGGTGGTAAACACTGGCCATTACTCGTCTCGCTCTAGTCTCAGAGACGTCAGTATGGCTTGGAAAGCCTCTCCGAAATGCAGAGAATTATAGCCCTGTGTGTCACTCACTCACTCAACCCGGCCGGAGACTCGCACCATTGTCTCTGCTTCGCTTCTTTAATGGTATTGGTTAGGTTGTGTGTGTGTGTGTGTGTGTTTGCGGTGAAGTGACTGAGTTCATTTCATGTGAGTTTCTTGAATGTGTGTCTCCGCTGCTGCATGCATTTGATCCAATGTGTGTTTACTGTTTGTGGTGAAGTGAGCGCTTACGCATGTGTGTGTAACTCTGTGTGTGAGGGAGCAACTACTAAAACGCTTCTGTTTTATGTTTGAGTTTCCATTGCCTATTTCCCGATCTCATAAATGGGGTTTATTCACAAAGAAGGGCATCGTTAAAGCACATCCTATTTTCCCTCACAAACACTTATAGGGGCAAATTTGCCCCAAAAGCACAAACAGCTTCTGTTAAACTGATAGATGTTCATCCAACCAGAAACACCGAGCTGGCTGACATCTGCGCGTACTTTAACTGGCTGACCCACCAGGTGTGAAGGATAACAGCAGTCCTGAGATGTACCGAGATTGTGCCACTGAAAGACATGGCTCACCATCTGTGTGTGACTTGCTGCCCTGCTTTTCACATTGTGTGTTTGTTGCCTGCGTACGTGCCAAAGCCAACACAATGCTCTGATAGCGTCTTTGTGATTGCAAAGGCAGAGAAGTCCAGAGCTTGTGGCTAACAAGATCATTCCCTGAGCCAAAAACTTCCTGTGTTTTTAAATGTATCCCAGTTTTGACTCTCTTTCTGTTTCTCTCTAAGGGAAATAAATGAGGAGGTAGAGTTGAAACAGGCAGCGTTCCTCATTTTTTGAGGGGTTGAACAAACAAGGCAATATGGTCTCACCGCTACAAATGGGTCTGTACAGTGTTCAGTTCCACCAACTGTCTCAGGACAGTTTTAGACTTAACTCTATTCTCATCTACTCTGTGCAACAGTGTCGTTCATTAAAGGTGATGCATTAATTTTGTATGTCGTTGACTATGACTGTATCTCTTATTGAGCGAGTGAGCATGATGCAGATGTTTTATTGTTAAGTATAAAACATCTTCTTTTTTTTTCTACCACTAAAATGTTCCTTTACATTGGAGGTCACGGGTGGTGTGACAGACACAGCCATGAGAGTAAAGTTTAATAACAGATGACAAAGTTCAAGGTTAAATTACCCAGATTCTCAGGGGCCTAAAGCCCCCAGGTTGTTGGTGTGGCTATTGCTTTGTGGCACTCCGATTAAGTGCAAATTTGTTTTAATATGTACCAATAAAATTTATGCACAATAGCACTTTGAGCTAAATGCTAACATGCTCACAATGACAATGCTAACATTGCTAAGCAGGTACGATGTTCTTGTACAGCATGTACAGCTCAAGCTTAATTTTATCAATTCTGCAGGTATTTGGTCAAAAGCAAAAGCATTTTGACCTGATGATGGTACCAGAAGAATCAACAAAGTGATTACAATTCATCCCGAGGACATTGTGTTGCAGCAATAACGTTTTTTGTCTTGAGCCTCCTTCCTTGCAGTGCCTTCACAGTGGTCTCATTGAAATTAATGAGGCACTATAGCTGCATTTTTGTGGCCTGAATGCAGCCTTAAGACAACTGCATACCTCATTTGCATCAGTTTGCAGTTAGTGGGTGCATCAGCCTGTACTGCCTCTCAAAATCTGATGCAGCACAGTCTGCTGTCACATGCTGTCTGCGTGTGGCCTGTTGTCATGACTACAGAGGCTAGACAGGGTTAGCAGGCTGACAGCACGTTCAAGCCTCAAGACCTGATGATTGATGAGGTGAATTTTCACTTCTTCTCCCATCTGCTACTGTCACTCTTCACAGCAGTTAGCTCAAAGTTCAGTTCACACAGATTAACATGAACTAGTTCACGTTGAGTTCACAGCTCTGGATTTTGAAATAAATTCTAAATAAGCTTCAAAGGCTGCAGATCTACAACGTAGTCTACAAGTCTGTCTATTTGTCAGGGGTTGAGTGTAACTAAGCACATTTACTCAAGTACCGTACTTAAGTACAATTTCAAAGTGCTTGTACCTTAGTATTTCCATTTCATGCAACTTTATATACTTCTATGGCACCACATCTCAGAGACAAATCTTTTTACTCCTCTGCCTTTGTCTGGCAGCTTTAGGTACTGTTCACTTTTCAGATTAATGTTTTGCATACCCCTCCTGTCCAGAGAAAACCATATATTTCAAACTTTTCTGATAAACTGAGGGATTACGTGTTCTTTCACAAGATGAGAGAACTTTCTGACTTCTTTATCTAAATGAATTATTTAAAAAACCCTCTTGGCTGGAAAATGCATTGTCTCAAAGCTGAAAAGCAGGACTGTTTTTATGAGCCCATGAAAAGACTGTTTAATGATGCATGGTTCTCACAGGACAGTGACAATACAAAAATGACAATCTTTGCTTTAGATGAAACTATCCAACAGTGTAGTTAAAAGTAAAATCTTACTACAAATTGAGTACTTTTACTTTTGATACATTTTACTAATAATGCTTCCATACTTTTACTAAAATAATGTTTTGAATGCAACATGACTTTTACTTGTAGTGGAGTATTTTCACAGTGTGGTATAAGTACTTAATAAAGGAACTAGATATTTCCTCCAGCTACTCTATATTGGTGGCTGAATTAAATATATTATAAGCATTTCTCTCTTTTTTAAATGAAAACTATAAAATGGGTCCAGGATCAGCAAAGACTGAAATAAAGTGGTGTACACGTAACTTCCTGACTCAAACAAGTGGATTTAGTGTTACTCATTTCACGTGTTGCATGTTTTGCGAGTGTTGATAATGCATTTGTTAAATGAAACTAATGCTGTATTGGCCCCTTCTTTGTTCCAGAATCTTTCAATTCTCTTGAACTCTTGTTCTTATGAATGAAGTGTGACACTAACATTGCAGAGAGAGAGAGAGAGAGAGAGAGGAGACAGAGGAGGTACCACAGAGGAGACAGGACAGGGGGGCTGATGGTGGACCCTATCATGAAGAACAGAGTGCTGTCTGATGATAAGACCATATGCCTAATGCCATAACAAATGTTCTGGATACCACAATATTTCATTTCATAAGAGTGCTTGTGTGGGACAGGAAGTGCGCGTCTCTTTTGGGTGATGCTGTGCACTATTAAAAGCCTGTGCAGTTGTCAGGCTGTGTATCACTCTCCTGTTGATAGGCTGCTGCGTACTCCTCAGCCAGGACAGACCAGGGCTTGTGTTGGCTAATGTAAAACATTGGCAATATCCTGAGTCAACAGTGCCCTGCACTGTTTGTTTGGATATCGCATTTCCCTGGCAACTGGATATATTGTCAAGGGTACACTGGATCCCGGTAAAAGGTAAAAGCAGTGCACTTCCTTGCTAATTGGTTAACCTAGAGGGACCACCAGTGGAGCCTGAAAGTTAATTTGACGCATAAGTAAATAGAGAGAAGGTATGAAGGCATGGCTGTTATTGTTTGCATAATGGGGTGGGAGGTGGTGCCAGGACAGAGAAACGTAACGGGCATCAACCCACACTGCTCACTGCAGCTCATTCCTGCAATGCTAAAAAAAAAAAATCCCCTTTTATCTTTACAGGTTACAGAGCAAAGAACATTTGGCTACTGATTGCTTGAGGCTTAAACAAGACTGGAGCAGCTGTGCCCACTGACTCATTTAGAGCAGCATTCTACCAGCAGAAAACGAGAGCCAAGAACTTAACTAGACAGGAATGCAGGGTGTAATGCTGTCAGTGAGTTTCCAGTGGGCAGAAAGGGTGGTGATGGTTGGGGATATTTTCATTAGTGATGGGGTTAGAGGAAGTGAGAGAGTTTTAGAAAAGGGGAATCAGTTTACAAGATCCAGTTGTTTATCCAGCAATTTTTCTTGCATAATCACCTCAGTGAGCCATTGACTGCATTAGCCTGTGATGTGATACATTTTGTGTGAAGACTTTTGGAAAGTGCATCCCAAACTCATTACCGGCAATCAGAAGCACTTTTCAATCTGCCCAAGCCAATCCAAGAAAAGCATCATGAACCATTTACTTTTGGATTAAATGCTCTTTAATTCTAAGTTAGAATTCAAATCTAATTAGGCTCAAATTTCTCCTTTAATGGAAGTTAAACGTTCAAGCTACATTTAACTGCACACTGATACATACACACTACTGTAATTTTCTCTTAATATAACGAGGGCTTCAGAAAAATCTTAAAATCTTTTCCATCACATGCTTTCTAACACTTTTACTTTACCTGCACTGTCACAGCAGCCATCACTGTTCATTTGTACCACTGAATACATTATCTGACAGTTTTCTCTGTCAATGAAATCAGTTAAACTGTTTTCTTACTACTTCCCTCTCATATTCTATGAACAGCATAGCAGCACCAGCAACATCCTGTTGCAATAAAGCAAAATGGCCGCCGGCAGTGTGCCATCCGCCATCCAAGGTACGCTCATTATGTATAAGTACCTCATACAACCCCACTTCAAAAAGCCCGAATTATCCCTTTAAACAAGAATATAGTCCAAACTGACTTCTCAGATGTAACCATCTGTTTTATGTGTATGTAAGTTGAACATTATTTGGTTTTGGACAAAAAAAATAGCAAAAATAACTATTAATTGGTAATGAAAATAACTGCCGCAGCCATGGCTGTAATTCATTAAAGTATTGAAAACAAAGCATTTTATGGCTGCACCATTACATCAAATGGAAATATTTTAGATGTCTTTTGCATTATTTATGTCCGTTTCCTGAAAATTCTGCATCTGCAGTTTGCAATTGTAAGAAACTTTGGTTTCGGAGGTGAAGCCCAATTTTAAGGTCCATATTTGAATTGCCTGATTCAATCTTGAAAATTTTGATGTTGGATGATCAGATGCATTTCAAACATGTAAGAAATTTTGGCTGCCTTGTTTTAACTTTGAACAGTGGTATTTTAGATGTTGTTGCTCACCAATGTTACTGCTCAAAGTAGAATTACATAAAGTATCAGTGCCTTTTTCTTTTTTGGTCCATGCTTTTGAAAGGTGGCCATCTTGAATACAACTTTATTGGAATTGTCAATGAAAAGAAACTAATCCGGTTTCGTGCGAGCACCCATGACATGGCTGGTCGATCAAACTATGCAGTGTGACCCTGGACAACCCTGTCTCCAAGAAATTACCCTCATTGACTTTGCATGAAGAATTACTTTGAGCTGACAAATGTAACTGCTACCTAAATTCTGCTCAGAGTCAACGTTTGTTTTGACTGAATGAAACACTACATTTTTGTAGTTGCAGGAAGGTGGTTCGGGTGGATGGTGGGTGCAGGACTGTGACACCAGAATCAGGGTTCAGGTTCAGACTGCAGTCAGGTTTAGTCAACAGAAGCACTTTGGTTACTGTTTGAGAAAAGTCATGATTGCTGCTGACTTTTTGTACATCACAATAGTCCATAATAGTCCATAATCTATCCCTAACATTAACCAAGTACCAAGTTTAGTCCCTGAACATAACTGTTCAAAAGTCAAATAACGCACAATAGTGCATTGCAAGCCTATTTTGGCAGAAAACAAGTGAAATATGTTGTCAGTAAACATATGTTCAGTATCAACATTTTTGTGACATGTAGGTACATTAATTTGAACATTTCCTCATTATGCGAGTACAAAACATATTTTGGTTAGCATGACATTTCCTTCAAAATGTATGTGCTGTTGCTAATTAGTTGTATCTAAACTTGATTTCTAAGAGAGAGGGCTGCCAACAAAGTCATACATTTTTGCCTGTGCAGAATGCATATTTAAGATGTGCATGCAACACACAATAGTATTTTAGAAGTTTTAGAGCTTTAGATGCCATGGGGATGTTGAGAAGTGCTGAATGCTGGGGTTAGCTAAGGACACAGAAAATGAGGACTGATAGTGTCCTAAAGTTACTGTGTTGTGTTTGACTTGAGAATGAAATAAAGATGTCATCATACAGTACATCATACATCACCATCATGTTTAGATGTCTATGGGAATCTGATGTTATGTATCACCACCTGTGGCAGGTAAGGCTTCCCCAAAGCTCTACTGCCTTTCTTTATTCTATGATATCCTGCTAAGGAAATCCCTTATGTGCATTGGTAATCTTGTAATGTAAACATTGTAAACAAATGTTGTGAAATAAAGGTCTCATGTAGGTTCATGCTGTGTTCCCCTCTGTCTTCAGAGACCAAAGATAATCTGTCTGATCTGCTGGCTGTCCAAGTAACTTGGCAGTTAGTTATGGCTGCTGGCTGGAGTCATCACAGATATAAAGATATTGTCCAGACCACAAAAGAAATCCCTTGATTTTTGCATCAATAAGGAAAAACAGCTGCTCTGCACTTAACTTATTTATGTTTCTCAACAATCTGGTACTTGGTATTTTTTCTTCCTGTTTGCATCATGTGATGTCAAAAACATCTTCTCTTAATCCTAGAAATAGTAAATTTAGTTTGTTCAGAGTCCAACCAGAGCAAACTTGATTATTTTAATTCAGACTGGAACAAAATTCTGCACGTGATGAGGATCAGTACTTTTACCTCATATGCTGTCTTTGTTTGCAGCAGACTAACCTGAATGCATTAATACTGTCTCTGGTCGTGCAGATTGCATTGCAGATTGCATCCATAAAGGCAGTCTGACTGCAGAGAACAAACTGCGTGACTTAGTGCATTCAGCCCTGACACAGCATCCGAGTGATGGAAAAGACAAGTAAGTGGACGGGCGCCATAAACAATGAAAAGCGGTGGCCTCAATCAGAAGCCATTCATTTTCGACCGCTGCACTGCGTTTATTTCATTTCCTGTCTCACGTTGTCTTCTCAGTGGGAATAATGGACTCTGTAATAAGTAGGGACTGGGATAATGGGAGATTCTGGCCCCTGTCTCTGTAATGAGACTGTGGGATCTGGGCTGGAGGAGAGGGCGAGAGGTATGCCAAATGCTGGAGGAACCACAACCATGGGAATATTGAGGGCTGTTGAATGCTGGTGTTAGCTTGTTATTGTTACACAGACGGAGATGATGAGGATTGATAGTGTACTCGAGTTACTATGTTGTGTATGACTTGAGAATGAAATGATGCAAATATCTCTTCCACATCTGACACTGAAGTGTGTGTGAGCAGAATTCAAAGGACAAACCCAGAAAATCCTTATCTGAACCAATCATGAGAGCTTTATTAGAGCACCATTTCTCCAGGCTCACAGCAAAAACACTTCACGTGGCACAGTGACACTTTGTCCAGCAAACAAGGCAGAAAAAGGATATTTTCCCCAACTTGAAGTCACTTGCCTCTCTAATAAATCAACCTTCTTCCTGGTGGGGACCTGTGGCCTCGCAGCGCTGTATCCTGTTTCACCTCTTGTTATTGTATAAACAGACCTTTTTTAAGCAAAAGGGAGCGTGTATGCATTTCTCCAGAGGCGACCATTTTCATCAAAAAACCACGGTGTTTGGATGTACAGGTTATAAATGTATAGGTTTCCAGAACTACCCCGGTGCAATTACAGTGGTATGGCCTGTTTCCTTATAGGAATATATATATGTGATGTGACCTTGAGTTGCCTGGCTGTGTAGTATGAGAATCTTTATGCCGTGTGTGTGTATAAAGAAAATGTGGCCCCAAATTGTCTCCATGTGGGTCTGATTAACGCAAGTACGAGGGGAAAGGCAAAGACCCAGTGTCCCGTGGCAATTGTCCCACCGCGGGTCCCCACCCAGCCACCACAGGCCTCAGGGAGCAGGGAACACCCAACATGGCACCTTATTGGGGTGTAGCGTCTCCTCATGCCAAAGGCAGGACAGTTAAATACGTCTTTACTATGAATCCCAATTAAGTCCCAAGTCAAGACAAACAAATCCTGAATCAAGATTTACAATTCCAACGTCCAGTCCAGAAAGTCCAAGGCAAGACCAAAAAGTCCAAGGTCAAGTCTCAAGTCAAGAGCAATTCAAGCCCCAAGTTAACTCCCAAATCAAGACCAACAAATAACAAGTCAAGCCCAAGTTCTAAACAAGTCATTATGTGCTCTTTACCAAAATGAAAATGATTTTTTAAAATGGGAAATAATTGGCATTTCATTCATGTGACTCATTTTAGGGTTTTATAAGCATATTATCTGAATCTGATTTCAAATCTCATAGTGAAATTGTTTTCCCTCTGCTTTTGTTACCCTCGTAAAAGCTGACACCAAGACACTCCAACAAAACCGATGTGAAGCACGAGGATTCACTGCACAGTTCTCAATAGTATCACTTCCAATATTTTGGCTTCAGGAGGATATAAATCATTCCGAGTCAAAATGTTAAAGGCCAAGTGAAATCACAAGTCCCTGGTCTTGCAGTCATGTGACTCAAGTCTTCACTCCTGTAGTTCTATCCTATTTGCTTCCTGCAGACGCCGAGCTCATAAACAAATCTTTGATGTCCAACAAAGCCTCCCACTATGCTCACATAATTTAATCAGTAGCTTAAATAGTCGCCAAGTAGCTGCACAACTGAAATACCGGTGCATGTTTTAATCCTGTAAGAATTCCAGTGACTTTGTCTAATCCTTTTGTGTTTGTGGGGAGAGGCCGAGCCCGGCTGTAGCGTGACAGCATCTGTGGAGATACACTGATCTATCTAGATTTGTCTTCGTCCTTTTTTACTGACGGGGGTTGTTGGCTTCTTGAACATGCAATCACATTCCACAGCAGGATTAGACACATTTGTTCTAGTTTGTATTTTCATCTACATTCACAGACATCTGACTGAGGGATCTCATTGATAAAAATGTTTCTGTCTGTCACCATGAGTTTCGTGTCGTGCTTCTGATCCAGAGGATCAGAGGATCCAAGGAAGAGGAAGGGATGGAGGGAAAGAGGTGGTGGTAGCGGTGGTGGTGAAGAGGAAGACAGGGAAAAGAATGCATGAAGGCCACATGTTTTGACAAATATTGTGTGCTGCTGTTTGTCGTACCAGATACAATCAGGGGACTTGAGCTTCTGCCAAGTTTCTGTATCACAGTAAATCAGCGCCGTATGAGACTCGAAGAAGATTAGAAGAGCAAACATCCCATAAATTCCAGTCCAGGATGACACCATGTGTGCAGACAGAAGGAAAGAAAAAGAAATCATGAGTCCATACTTCATACGCTTCTCATTTTTGCTTTAATCACACAGCTCATTACATTGAGCCCTCTCTTCCTTTAGTTGTAATCTGCAAATGGGAAACCAGGAGGGATTGGAAAAATGGAAAATGCAGGCTAATAATTTGTAGAAGTCAAGCAAGGCATCGGGTGAAAGAGAGGAAGCATTAGGAAAAAAAAACTGTAAGGGGAAATCAAAAAGTCTGAAGCCGTGAGGAGAGGGTGGCTGGAGGTGGTTTCCAGGGAAATGAGGCCATATCTGATTCTCTCTGCTGACAAACATGCTGCCAGGTTGAGGCCTGTTCTTAGGCAAGACCCACAGAAGCCACATCTCTCTCCCTCTCTCTCCGTTGTTATTTGAGGGTTTTCTTGGCAGTGTTCAGGCACAGGATGCAGGCCATTTGCAGCAGGAAAGTATAACCGCATTGTCTGAGCTCGGACGGCCTAATTGCCCCACAACAAACAAAGTGTAAACTGAGGCTGATTATAATTTGAGCCCTGAGCCTCAGTCTGCTGATTGTAGAGGGGGCCTCCAGTCTATTCCATCTATTTCATTAAGTCCCCGGGGCCAGCAGACTAAAGGGTAGGTGCTCTTATGGATATATATATTTACCCACATTTCTTGTGGTGAGCGGTCGAGCAAGCTTGGATCCAAAATGAAGGTCCCTTTTCATTCCTCACAGCCGAGCAGTAAATAAATATATAACACAAATGCAGGCGCGCAGACTGTAATAAGCCAGCCGCAGTGTGCTATGAGCTGCTGTGTGTCCACATGCAGAGGTGACGCAGTGAGGGAGAACGCACTCATCCAGAGCAGCTGAAGCTTGAGCTGTCTGGTTTTATTGCTTCCTCATGTCCGCTGCTATTAATGAACAACATCCCGAACGTCAAGGAAACACTTCACACATCTTTTCTTTGTTACTTTCCAACAAAGCATGCCTTAATGGTGTCCTAATGTGTTTGCACAGGGTCCCAAAAAAGCAAACACCGCCCCCCTTCATAGCTCCTGTTTGCAGCCCATCTAGATCCCCATCTGAGCCTTGGACTGCAGAGCAGGCTAAAATAAACTGGATGTCCCATACGTTTGTACATCTAAGATCTGTTTGCAGATGGCAATCAAAGAATAAGCTTTCTTCACATGCTTTTACACTTAGTGAGGGTTTCCAAGTCAGAAGGGTTTAGTTTCTCAAATGGCACCATTTAAAACTTTTTGTTTGTTTTCAGAAATATGGCTGTTTTCACTAAAATGCCCCTGGCTCAATATTATTTACCTAATTTCCTGGGACAGTGTCAGTACTGTACTTTCAGTAACATTGTATGGGATCCATGTCATTGTCAATAAAACAGCATATGGCTTCAGTCACAGTGTTTTTGTCTTACATGGAGGATTTGAGGTCAGTTTAAAGTAGTATCAGCTGCAAACTCTGTCATTACTTACCATTGGATGGCCGCTACTCTCAACAACTTTACTGGCAGTTCACGCATCACCTTCTTAAAGGAAGAGAGAAAGTTTTTGTTTACATGCTTTCTTGCAGAGAGGTTTATGAGAAGACTGATACCACTTTCATGTTTGTGTGGTAAATACTGTATGAAGCTAAAGCCAGCAGCTGGATAACGTAGAGAGAGCAGGTCTAAAGCCCAGAGATTAAAATTTTAGATTTTGTTTCTTTAATCCAACAAAAATCAGTAAATAGAGACTTCCTGGAGCTCAAGAACATTTTAATTAGTGAGTTTTACAGGTGCTGGTAGGTGGATTTTGTTACCTTAAAATGGTTTGAGGCACCATCCTCACAGCTGCACATTATGTAGACTGCTAATGCAGCATTGCACATATCATAAAGAACTGGATCAGGATCTGTGGTTCTGTGTCAATGAAGCTAAAGCTCTTGTACTGGTTTAAAAAAAAATATCTGTTAATCTAGACGGAGAAAATATCTCAGTTATGTATTGTATATGTCCCCATTATAATAATACATTTCAGTGCAGTAGCAGTCTGCACTCCTGACCTATGGAGGACATGTACCAGCCAGTGAGGTCCTCTTGTGTTCGGGAGGGATGATGTTTGGAGATCATGTCACACAAACTGTCACGTTTGGATGAAATGCAGAGAGAGAATTTTAAGTGGGGTGATGGTGAGAGTGAGCGAAGAGAAAACGAGACCGTGGAACAGAAAACACAGCAGCTCAAAGTCCTCTTCACTCAGATGCTCGCCCCCTCCCTCACCTCCTCCCTCAATTCTCTCGGGGGGTTATTATTGTTAATCATCTTATTACTGAAGCCAGAGTGAATCCCAGGTTCTGGGCCAGATGAAAGGTCAGCCGCTGAGCTCTGTAGACACCAAGCCGTCAACAGATCAAAGCAGATGCTCTCTGATGATCCTACATCATGTTGCTTTGATACTGTAGCACACAAAGAAGCGTAGGCCTTGGCTGGATGACAAAGTTTGATCGCACTTTTCAACTGATACCTTTACCCTTTCCTTTCAAAGTCATGCAGTGTGTTGCCTTGATAATACATCTCTTTATGAGCTGATGTTTTGTGGTGCGTGGGCATGCGCCTCACTCACCTTGTTGTCATGAGAGAGTTCCTGAAATACACAAGTCTGAAAGAGTTGGATTATAAAGCTCTCTGTGTTTGTAGCTTTTGAAGTCAGGGCTGTAATTACATGTGGATTTCTTTGAAAACAATTTCATCTGTAATTTTTACTGAATATTCACTTCAATCAGGAGACAAAATGCAAACAGAATGCTTATGAAATGCTTGACAGCGAATGCGAAAACTTGAGGTAAAGTTACATTCTCATTCCCAACTTATCACATACGGACGCTTTGGCATCACTTTTATTTCTATACTGTTCTCACCAAGCTTTCTTTCATAGGGAGGACGTGGGAAGCATATGAGGGCTAATTCTTGACCTGAGAGTGTTGAGTGTGCAGGACCAGTTGTGGCATCTGACATTTTTCATTGTTCATTAGGTAAAATGTGCCCTCTGTATGGTATAGAACATTTAATCAAAGGAAGTCACAATGTCCATTCTTTGAATTACTTCATCCAATCACTCGACACCTAGTTCTTGTTTCTGCATTCTGTTTGGTTTTAGACTTCTTTGATAAAGTCTCCAAGCTGTCACATTTCTACCTTATATGACTTTGTTTTTGTAGGATCTGTAGGCTGCACAGTGTTCACAATAAACACAAGTATGGCTAGATAACACATCAACATATCAAGGTAGACTTGAGGCACATACTTCACTGTCTCCTGACAGACTCCGGACAAACTTGATATCTGCTTTGATACTGCTGCACTGACTCGGTCTGGGTTCTCACACAGCAGCTGTTTAGCTACCAGAGGCTCACAGACACCCCGCAGAAAACTGCCTCCCCCTGTGGTGCAGCAGTGCGAGGTGAGAATGAGTTTCTGCTACGACCCCCTGACCTTTTCCTGTCTCAGGACCTGAAGTCAGCTCAGGGTCAGAGGTCATCTCTTCCTTGATAAACCCCCTGAGCGCTGGCTGTTTCACACTGCCTGACACTGGACATGAAGTCGGGATTAGCCTGCCTTTGATCGATTAGCCTACCGGCTCAGACAGGAAGCTGGAATTATGGACCTCATGCTGATTTGATGAATTATGCTGAAACTTGTTTTTCATTTCTGTTAACATGACCAGAATCTACTGAGATAAAGCGGCCTTTAAGAGTTTCCATTGCATGAGTGTGAAAAAGAAGTAATTACAAGCTATTTAATTCAGTTAAATGAGCACAGAACAGGAATAGACTTTGATACACACTCAGCCACTCCAAAGAAAATCTGATACGAGCAACAGCAGTCAGCCAAAGAGACGTCTGGCCTGTCAAATCAAACTGCAAAGCTGCTGGCGCTCTATTTTGTACACATTCTCCAGAACTGATATGGAGGCTGAGAAAGCCCCTTTCCTTTCTCATGGGCTTTCTGATGCAGGATCCACTCATGACCGCCACTGTCAGGACAGAGACATGAACTGCATGTTGGATTAGGAGAGTTCTCCCCGTGTGTGTGTAAAGGAAACCGTGGGTCTGGTTGTGATTATCCTTTCACTCGTAAGATCATTTGTATCCTTATGATTTTAGGGTGAGCAGATTTATTTGGCTTGCTCGTGAACTGTCAAATGATGACATGCATGCTAGGAGCTCTTTCAGTAGAAGGCAGTGGAGCGTGTATTAAACATATTTTGTTAAACAAATATCTATCAGAGCTGGATGAGTTTTGTCAACAAATTCTTTGCTGCTTTGTTAGAAAGCAAAAATCAGCTCCACATGTATGTGCTAAGATCTTCTTCTCTAAACCATGACCTGAGCCTTTGGCAGGTTGACCTGTTATCTTTGTAACCTCAGAGATGACCAAGTCTTTCATGTCCAAAATGACGAGACCACAGTGGCCAGTGTGACCTCTGTCTACTCTCCAAGCTGTAGGAAACAGCTATGACATCAGGTATTCTGACTGCACGAGACTGTTTATGGGTTTTACAGACACATTGGCAGGTTCTTGGGAGACAGCTTGGTGGAGACAGACAGGAGATACTGACAAACAAACAGTAAGAGAGCCTCTGCGTGTCTGAACAAGCAAAGTCAATGGCAATTTTAAGGCCACAAGTATATGCAAACACACAGGAGACATACCTGGAAGCACATGAGCAGAAACACACTGTAAACATACAGACACACACACACAAAACATGCATGCACTTACTGTACACACACAGACTTGTACTTCTTCTGCTCCTTGTGAGGACACTCATTGGCATAATGAGCTCCATAGCTGCTTATCCTAACCTCAACCATCACAAATAAATGCCTAACTCTAACCCTTACTCTAACCATAACCCTTAAAACCAAGTCTCAACCCTCAAAAGGCCTTAAAATTGTGATAAAATGTCCTCACTTACCAAAAATGTCCTCAGTGTTGTCTACAATATCTAAAACTAACATTGGCCAACAGAAGCTATTGGTCATATCAGACCAAGTCAGGCTACAGCTGCAAAGCCCCTCAGTATACTGAATTAAAGAGGGGTGTGTGTTAACTTTTCATTTATAAGAGGAGAAATGTGGGGGTTTTTGTGTGTGAGAGCTGTTTAGTCTCTCAAAACACCTGGAAAACTGTTTGAAATCTTGTATTTTTGATCATTTAACTAAGAAGTATATATATAAAAAAAAACACATTCAGATCCTGATTTTTGTATTGGTTAGCTCTGAGTGGTGTGTGGACGTGCCTGAAATTCATCTCTCTCATATTAAAGAGTGACTGAACACCAGGCTGAAAGCAGTGTTCTGATGCCATTTTGTCCATTTTCACCTCTGACAGGATCAGTGCTGGGTGTAGTCAGAAACATGCTCTGCTGCACAAGTAACCACACCCAACAGTGATGTCACGGGGTGCTGGAGTATACCTGTGCATCACTGCAGCGAGACGAGATATTAAACTGCTGGACTTCGCCAAAGGGTGTTGAGTCATTCTTTAAGAACAGTTGTTGGAAGAAATATTGTGTAATACTCTGTGTGTGTGTGTGTGTGTGTGTGTGTGTGTGTGTGTGTGTGTGTGTGTGTGTGTGTGTGTGTGTGTGTGTGTGTGTGTGTTCATGCAGAATCCCATAAGAAACTGATTATGGCCCTCAGCAGTAATACACACTCAAGCCTTCTCTTTTTCGCAAATCCCAGTGATAAAAACTCTTCCTTCGTTTTTAATTTAATTTCACGATGTCTGAATTTTGAAAAGTCATTAAATACTGTTCCCACTGAAAATGAATAGGAAGCCAAGAGGGGAATTGGAATCGCTCAGCCAAACCAAAACATTGGCTGTACATATTTTTCTCCCCGAGGAGTCTCTGTGGACTCCTAACTGCGCTGTGAGAAGAGGAAAGCCCTTGTCTATTCACATCTTTGTTGGAGGGAGAAACAGGAAGCCAAAACATATGCACATACATTGGTTTTTCTTGACTTTTCAACATCTTTTACCCCCATCCACAGTTGGATGCAAATGTTGGGAAAAGCTCAACATCTGTCAGCAAACTCTGCATGCCAGCAAGTAGGCAGTTTACAGTGGCATTTTTATTTATTTTTTTACAATAAGAGCAAAGTATTTTTCATTGTGGTGTTGCTACTTTTACGTAGCCAAAGCATTTAAATGTTGTCTCCAACCCTGAGAACATTGGACATTGTGTTTCTTGACCACCACGCAGCACCACACTGTGCAGTCAGCATTAGATCATCACACCCCGGGGTAGCAGGGTGAGCAGGGCTCGCTATCTGCACTGTTTAATCCCCTGAGGCTCTCTCTCCTCTCATAGCTGGACCCCTGCCATCCTCAGCCTCCCCTGCAGCTCTGCGCTGCCTGACCCAGACAAGAGAGGCTTTTAGCAGGCAGAGATTGGGAGTTTATCTGCGTGCTCGTGGCTGACGTGGAGCCCACGGTTTCATCAAAGAGCACTAATGTCCTCACTGGGGGACCCTTGCTTTAATGAGCCAACCCCTGTGGCGTTAGGATATGGAGACACTCTGTCCCTCTGTCCCTCTCCACATGAGACATGCATTAGCCATTTACTGTAACATGTTATTACACATCGCTATCTGGCCACAGCCTGTAGGGGTGCTGAGAATACACTCTGTCTGTTGTTTGTCTGTGTTGCCGACTTGCTGTCTTGCTGATTCTTTTGTCTCTCTTTTGCTTTTTGTCTTTCCCAATACAACTCAGTATATTGTCTTTGTGCTGTTTTCAATCGAGCATATGTTAAAAAGGATTACCAATTAACACATTCTGTTCTATGTGCAACTTTTTTGGAGTCAGGGCTGTATTACTTCTTTTTATCTAAGGCGCTTTTGTTCCCTGACCACTTTTTCTTTTCATCTTTCTTCATCTTCCTCACCACACAGCAGCTGCAGACATGACGGTATCCCGTGCCGTATCACCATGACGCCTGACCTCCTGCCTCTCCTCTCTGCTCGCCGCCTCTAAGACATGACGTTACGATAGCAGCAGAGCACTCAGACTCATATCTTGTCTCCTGGTGGTCAAAGACGACACATTCCACACTGTCTCTGCCTATGTCACCTTTATGTTTCCATTATGACACTTTCAGACCACTAGTTTGGAGATCCATCTTGTTTTCCTTAGCACAGTTTGATTTAAGACACCAGGGCAAGATTTGTGGCTCTATCTCTGACGACCTCCCTTGGGTCATTGTGGCACAGGCCTCACAAACCTCAGGAGTTGCCCTGGATCTCCTCACCCCACCTCGAGCCTAAATGCTGACATGTTTATACCAAGTAGTAATGTGATTTATCCCCTCTACTGCAGAGGCACAACGGTGACAGAGTATCACCATAAAGAGTCTGTGGAAAATGGGGCTGCACTGTCTGAACAAAGCTCATTTGTTTCTCATTGTAGATAGGGAATTATACCATGGTGCAAAAGCAGCACAATCAGGTTGGGGGTTTCTTTTGAATGGGAGGGAGCTGTACAGCTGTACATATGGGAGACTGTGTGTGGTGGAGCTGAAAAATGGGCTGGGATAAAGGAAAACTCAGGTGGCCATGTGGCAATTTATATACACAGACAGGCAGAAATGCACATTTACACGCACACACAGTACACACACAAGAGAGTAAACGGTATGGGTTGCATAGGTTGAGGCGCCCCAGCTGCCGAGGCCCCCGGTGGGGTGAGGAGGTCAGGAACATTACCCACCATTTGTAAAGGAGAGAGTAGGCATGTCCAACAAGTCCCACCTGCCACTATATTTATGAAATTACTCACTGCAGTGCTTGGCTTCCATCAGTCTTGACAGTGGGAACCTCAACCACCTATTAGTCTGGACCCATATCTACAGTGTTGTCGGTGTTTAGAAACCCCAGAAGCACACCCCCACCCACAGCTTCAGCTGAACACCCATCTAGGCATGGTGTGTTATCAACAACTGGTCTACTATACTGAGGGGGACAATACTGACTTTCCTATCTATAGCCACAGGTTGCTCAAGACATTTAAGGATAAATGCACAAGTTTCTTACATTTGGGCTAAAATCTCTCTGTTTTCAGTCCAGTGGTCCACTTTTTGGGACAAAGGGAAAAACCTTGCAACACGCTTTTTAGTGGTATCTGAATGATCAAACCATACATTTAAGAACAGGATTGGTCAGGATTATGAGGACCACACACCTCACTACCATGAGAACAGGTGGCATGAAGATAGAGAACAAGATAGGAAATGGAAACATGACTGTTTCTGAGCCGTTGGAGGAAGTATTTTCTGCCAAATACTTCCTAGACCAGTCAGTCTATTGAAAGAACAGAAACTGATATAATCCTCTGATCTCCTTCCTGGCAAGAGAGCTAACAGTATTTACCAACACATTGTGAGTTTTTCCATAAAACAATTCACCAAATTACAGAAAGAGAGGATGGACAACTTTATCTTCCAGTGAAATATTTGTACTTTTCTGACACTATGGCTGACATTATCCACAGTAGGTGCACAGTAAGATCACTGGTAAATTCCCACTAATGCAAGAGCAGCCAGTGTGAGGTGGGCCCTTCAACATACTGATCCTCTTCAGCTCTGGTTAATTTAACAGAATCACTAAACGCTTCTCACACATGTACAAACACACACATGGTCTCTCTCTCTCTGTCTCGCTCTCTCTCACACACACATGCGGCAGTGGCTCTTCTCACATCATATATTTAGATATGTAATCCTGTGGGAAGCTCACAGTGAATGGCTCAGCTCAAAGACCCCTGGCTGTGTGTACAATAAGGGGGACTTATTGAAACAAGGCTGGCACTGAGAGCCCAGCGGTGGGGGGATTTATTTGGAGAGCAGCAGGGCACTGGCTAAACTTTGATCAGCACTCGTGCTCTACCTCCCCTTTCTCTTTCTCCCAATCACAGACTGGCCAATGAACACTGCCGCCCACAGGGGGTGACCCTGGTATCCTGGCAACAGGGCCAAGCCTGACTCCGACTCCCAGTTGTGTGCTGGCAAGAGGGGCCCTCTCTCTTTCACTACTCTCTCATTATTTCATTTACCATGAAATACCTACATATGGACAATGATTACTCTCCCAATAATGGGTGCAGTACTTGGAAAAAAGAGGCCTGCAGCCGAACACCGGATCCAGGTTTGTTGGTTTTTGATACTAATCAGAGAGGATCTGCACAGTGAATATAGCAACTGTGCATTCCCAGGTTTATGTAGACACTCCTCTGCCGTCTCTTTTTCAGCTGTCCCACTAGTGTAATGGTTCAAACTACCATTATGAACAAGCATTAACCTGAGTGCACTGAGCCTTTGATGAACCCCCTCATACCTCTCCTTCATTTTAAAGGTAGAAAAAACATTATTTCTAGGTTGCACATAATCTCATCTCAAACTCCATTTGATAGATGTTCTGGATCTTCTCACTAATCTTATAGGTGATGTTTGGTTAGATGTTTTTTCCCAGTGGTCCAAGAATTATAGCTGTTCAAATTCATTTTTTTCTGAGTCATGATCCATGATTCATGATTGAAACTGATAAATGGACCTTGAGGTGGGATAGCTTTGTCAATATTTTTTCTTAATTGCTCATGAAATTGAAATACTCTAGATGTCTTGTGCATACCATAACAGACATAGATAATAGAAAACATTTGAGACATCATTTGGAAAATATGTTTGGAAACTTTGAGAGATCCACAAGAGCTTGTAGAGTTTGTCATGAAGTAGTTTGTGGAGAGACTGGCTGAATTCAATCCACTGATGCAACAAAGACAGTCCTGACGAGAGATCAGGGAGGCAGTAGCATACAGCCATGAGAAGGCTACAACGGAAGGCTTATTGCCACAACCTTTTTCTTTAATTTGGAGCACATGTAAACACATTTGCCTTTACATGTGGTCATCATATACCCTAGTTAATTTAAAGCATATTGAGGCCTCACACCTGGACAACAATGGCCCGAGCCTGTCCATTCTGTTTCCAGTATTCCTTTCAGCCTAACCCTCCAGGACCCTCCCACCAGCCTTCATCTTCCCACCATATTTCAATATCTGATACACATGCTGAAAGGCCTAGCCAAATACGACTGCATTCCCTCATAAGCATGTAAGCGGTGGGAGACTTTGGTGAAGGGGCTGAATGCCAGTCTCCAACATTCGCATTGGTCATGAGGTGACTGTGCCTCTCCATGGGCATCAGGAGACGTTTTATACCAAAATGTACTTTGATTAACACTTATTGTAACTAGCATTACATTTATTGCACTAAGCTGTATAAGCTGGATATTTGGACCTTATTGTATCATCATTTATGTATGTATGTATGTATGTATGTATGTATGTATGTATGTATGTATGTATGTATGTATGTATGTATAAATAATTACATTCATACGTTAACAAGTTAATGCAACATTCAGGTTAATCAAAACTTTACAGGGTCTAAATGAGGCCATATGTAGAAAAGTGTGATGGTGCATATTCTCTGAACTCAGAAAAGGAAGAATTATTGTCACTGGTATCCTGCTATCATAAACTGTGATGTCCCACTGAGAAACAGTCCTCCTGCCTGGCAAAAACTCCTCTTAACCTCCCTGAAAAAAGGCCATTGTGCAAACTTGACCTTGTGGGTTCGTACTCCAGTAATGACACCCCGTCTTTTAGCTGTAGGGTAAATGTGGCAGTGAGCTTAGCCAGAATGATACTTATGAGAGTGCAGTTAGGAGAGACACTTCTCATGTTGGAATTTTCCTTCCAGAGAGAGAAGAACAGAGGCAAGGTCGTAAGGTCAGAGCACTCTGCGAGCTGCTAGCCTAGATGAAAGTTAGCCTAAATAATCCTGTAAAGTGCTCAGACGGAGCAGAAATTCCCCTGAGGGGGTCTCCAGTGTGACCTCCACCCTTCTACTTTCTTTGTGCCTCCCAGCCATGATAACTAGAGATACTTGAGTTCACCTCCATTAGGCAAATTACCAATTAGAGGACTACTGAACATCACCAGCCAGTGTTTGGAGAGATTGGAGTTGATGAGAGGGGTGGGTGTATCACAGCCAAAAGGCTTACTTTGACATTTTAGACTCGATGGCTTGTCACTGATGGACTGCTGAGTGACTAGTTTTGGCATGCTGTGTTTCATCTTCTTCCTCCTTCCCCTGCCCTTCCATCTGTCCGCCCTAGTCAACATAGTTAGATAAACAGACTCAGACATATAAAGGGGCAACTTAAGAGACTAATGGAGCTAAAAGCCCCAATGAAAACGAACACCAAGCTAATAAACGTCATGTTTTAACGAGTCGAACAAACAAAGACCCAACGACAGTTTGGTTATGTTTACTCACTAGTACTTAAAGGACATGAGGATGCATTGCACAGCATGGAGTCCCCTAAGAAACTCCTCATAAAATTTCCTGAAGGGTTCATTTTGAGGATGAATGTGTTTTCTTTTCCCTCTAATGTTAATTTTCCCATCCAGAAAAGTCAGTGACATGAGTGCTGTTTAGCTGATTGTTCCCTGTAACTTCCCATGCCGACATCATTGTTTTTCTAAGGCTTTTACGTGAGTCATCACTTCTATATGAGTGTTACACTGAAGTATGTGCCACTCAAAACCTTTACTGGTACATTTCAAAAGACAAGGAACACACACAAAAAACATGAAGTCCTGTCAGATCTTGGATTCCTATCCTGTCCCTCTTCAGATATAATGAATGGACACATTCTGTAAATCTTAATGTTGTGCACAACATGAATTTTGCTCAACACCCCATCTGCGTCCTCCTCTCTCTCTCATCTTTTAATCCTGCATGGAGCCTGTATCCCTGTACATCTGGGGCCGGTCCCTTCCCACAAAGGGGGATTCAAAGCCGACATGTCCTTTGACCCCAGCAGCACGTCTGTAGCCCAAACAACTCACCTCTGTTGCAGGCTGCCTGGTTTTAATTACAAGCTCACAAAAAAAAGTTCAAGTTTGATGTGGATGGGTGGGTTGAGACGTCCAGAAAGAGAGGGGGTGAGGGGAAAAGGGTTTGAAATGTCGCTGCAGGAACCGGGCGACCTGTCTATTTGATGTCTGCCAGGCAGGCGGGCTCTGTCACTCAGGCCGAGTCGGGCCTCCTTTCAGAGGCTCTCAACTTCAAAGAGAGGAACTCATCTCTCCCCTGCAGTGGTCCTCTCCCGGGCGAGACCACCTGGAAGAAAATACACAGCAAGGAAAGAGGAAACGATGGCATCTCATACTGTGGGACAAGGACAGAACTATACTCAGAAGACATGAATAGAAATCAAAACATAGAGCACTATTTGAAATAGGGACACACTAACAGGCCACCTGGAGGTGGTGTGGAAAGGGGTGATGTAGCAGTGGTGTTGGGGTCATGGAAACTTGGCCAGTCGTCACCATGACAACATCATCTGACAGCACGTGGCGCAGTGGGACCCTGATGGGACTTGATCCATCCCACTCTGGGCCAAGATGCTACAGGCAGTGTTTCCTAAAGTAAGTGACTGGGCACCAGTGTGTTCACAAACACACTGTAAATATTATGCCAGTGCCTCTGTGGGGATTATAATGACTTTCCATTCTGAATCTCTGACGTGGAGAGCCTTGGTATTCCAGTCTCCCACAGCTTCCTTCCCCTCCTAGGTGAAGACGGGCTTTGTGTGCCCTGTTGAAGAGGATTTTCCAGAGGGAAAGTAAAAAGGGGGAAAAATAAAAGTGATGCTCACACTCTTCAACTCTTGTAAGAAAAGTGCTCTTAATATTCTTGTAAAATGGGTTTATAAAATCAAATCCCAGGGTGTCAACAAAACCCTTGTATCTTAGAATAGTGTCAGGAAGTTGTGCTGGGCCTGCTGCAGCATATATATTAATATGCAAAAACAATTATTAACACTGCAGGCATTGCAGCACTGAGCAGCTCCAGCAAACACAACAAGCAGCTGGGAACAGTATCCACATGCTAACAGCGCTAAGTGGACTGTCTCACTCTGGTATGTAAACCAATCTGTCAAGCTCTGAAGCCACCAATCTGAACAATCCAATCTTGAGTTATTCTTCAGTATGTGGACAGCAGATCATCACGGAAAGGAAGTGCCGGCAACAGCGAGCATGAGATGAGATGAGGCCAAGTGGAGTATTTCAGTTCTAAATTGTGTCAGCAGCTCTGATAGCACATTAGCAAACCCCACAAGAAAAACATGTATCAGGCAATAACCACCCACACTGCTTATCGAAATTGTCTGACAATAGGAGAAACATGCAGCCATATTGCAGAGAGTTAGATGAGCAGTTTGATACCACTGTCATATTTACGCCAGAAATATGACACACTTTCTTCACTTTTACACTGTGGTTTTTGTATGCACTAAATGAATGAGATACAGTGTGTTAATCAGTGATGTTTAGAGGTGCTATTCAGTGGATTTTGTTACCTTTGGACAGAGTCAGGCCACCTGTCCCTGTTTTTATGCTGATAAACTAACCAGCTGCTGGCTGCAGCCTTATCTTTACTGTCCAGCCATAAAGGTGGCACTGTATCAGTCTTCTCTAACTCTTGACAAGAAAGCAAAAATCTTTATTAAATGTCAAACTATTGCTTTTAAACAAGCAAAAACTTTTTCACACAGTGCTTGAGTGAGTTTTTAATACCGTTTTAATGCTTCTATTTCTATTGCTTGCTCTTCTTTTAGTGAAATATATAAAAGCTGCGTGGTAGCTTCCTCCTGGAAGCAGCACATACCAGTGCAGGTCAAGCACACACCCCGCCTGGAAAAGTCTCTGTAGAAAAGATCTGTTTGCTCTACAACACAGTCTTTTCAGAGATAACTTTGATGGGGCATCCTTTGAGTAATGAACCAAAGCGCTTGAAGTCACAACAAGGCAGCGATGTTCTCTCTTCCGAGACGGAAAGTCAGCACCCGCCAACTGGGCACAGCTACACCCCTCTTTTACAACAATCTACACAGACAACGGGAACTTTCTTTGGATGAAAGGACAGGCGGGGCTGGTTGGCGGTGTTGGGGGGGTGAAGGGTTGGGGCTGGGGGTGAGAACAGGACAAGGGGATGACAGTGCTGCTCTGAGTGTGTGTCATTTTTTTGGAGTGGAGCGGGAGGGCACCGCTGGGGGACAGAGCAAAGGCCTGTGCGTCCGACACTTTGAATGCAGATTATGTTACACTGTACACGGCTCCCCCAGAGTTCAGAGGGAGCAGGTCATTTATTTTGTGGATATCATGAATGTCGGGTTTGTTTTCGGGTCGAGCAGAACACGGATGTTTTCGCTTATTTCTCCACACAGGGGCTGAGCGGTGGGCTTTTATTTTGGTCATATGGAAACCATGGGATTAATCACCCTGTACTGCAAAGCCCTCTGCAGCAGAAGTATTTACGCTAGAAGAAAAGTTGCAGTGTCAAAAAGTGGTGGGGTCCCCTGCAAGTAATGAGCATGACTTAAATCCAGGATAAACCTGTATGTGTACACGGGTAAAGCATGATGTACACAATCTGGAAATTATAGGAGGGTTAAAAGCTTTCTTGCTGAAACACCCAAAGGTCAGCAATAATAACCCAGAGCAGACTTTGCCTGATGAGGGAAGAAGATAAAGACTCACATGGTAAAACGGAGGTCTGGGCCAACACAACACCAACATTATTGGCCCGTCTCTCACTCTCTCTCTGCTAAACAATGTCTGTATTCAGGTTTTTTTTTTTTTTAAGTAATATTGGTTGCGTACGAGCGAGGCAAACACTGAGAGACATTCCATGCAGAGAGGGCATTTTTCGACGAGAGGCATCGCAGAATCAAAAGCCGGGATTTATCGGGGAGATATGGCTGCATTCCACAACGTCTGTGTGTGTTGTTTTAAAGTGCAGGCAGAGAGGGAGGCTGAGAGGCGGCTTGTTGGTTTTGCGCTGATGGTGCATATTTAATATTTTTAGAGTGACTACTTAGATTTAGAGGGCGAACCGAGGGGTTTGATCACTTTAGTGCAGCATCTATTTTAATAAACTGAGCAAACACGGCTCAGACAAACCGCCCTTTGTGTGGAAACACGGCGGTTGTGAAAAATGTTTAATAATAACTCCTACGACACACTGAGAAAAGGAAAAGTGTGTGAGCATTTTGGGTGTGTGTGCATGCCTGTGTGGGAAAGTTATGTCCCCAAAACACTGCCTGTGTTTTTTACTCTAATCCTTGACATTTGCCTACACTGTTTTTTTTTCCCCTTCTTTAGTATTATAATCCTATTTTCCACCTCAGTGTGACTTCCTCCCTGAACAGTATTCTTAATTAAACTGGCCCTGAGTCTGGGGAATTAGCACATATCACTTTTAATATGCTGCTCTTTGCGTGCCAGTAAAACTAATAGCTGCCATTAACCACATCACAACGCCTTCTCAGCAACTCCTGTCCCACTCCAAAGAGACTCCAGAGAGAGAGCTTCATCTTCGTCTTCTCTATTTGTTAATAACTCGACCTTTGTGTGCTGAAACTGTCTATTAGCTGGGATCCTGAAAGACTTCTGGTATTTAATCACAGGTAGGAATTTGAGAAGGTCACTGCTCCCCATACGTGATGGATGCCTTACAACTAATAAAATAGCACAACTCCTAGGAGCTAGAGGCCGCGGGGAATGGTCTGTCTGTCTGTCTGTCTATGTGTGTAAAGAATCATTATCACTTCGATATGTCACACTTTTAGTCTCATTTCAGTTTCTGATAAACACGACTCATCGTAAACTGAGCTTATTCCCCAAAAGTGTCAGTTTGAGAGTAACTGTCCAAATGTTCAGCGGAACTTTCTTTTGTCGGTGACCCCGACCTCTTCTCAGGGGCCCCTCTCCCATCTCCTTCTGACACCTAGAGAAAGGCCTTATTAAAGGTCTGGGAGGGCTGGGAGAGAAATGGGGGTGACCCCCACCAGCTTGCTTGGGAAGGCGCGTTTTGAGACAAGCCCAGCTGACTCCTTCACTCAGGAGCATGGCTTTCAGAAGGAGGTGTGTGTGTTTGTGTGTGTGTGAGGTGGATAAAGAGAGAGATGGAGTGTCAGTTGTGCAAGCCCATATTGAAACTGGGACCCCCTTCTGGAGGTAGTGGACAGACACGCTCAGCAGGCCTCCAAAGTGTCACAGCAGACTGAAGGTGGTGGAGGAGGGAGAGAAGGGGTACAAGGGTTAAAGATCATCAGGACACCCAATTTAATGTGGTTTGTCGTTCAAAAAATATGTGGAGTGAGTCAGATATTTTCGCAGTTTGTCAGACTGACTACAGTGCCTTATACCTGGTTTTCAAAGTGGGGCCCACCAGGGAGCGCTAGGGGGGCCTCAGAAAATTGGAGGGAAGTTAAGAAAAAAAAGTAAAAAAGCAAAACATGTTAATAATAAGTTAATAATATTCTTATGCTAAGCAAATGGAATAATTATTGAATAGTGAATAAAACTAAGAAAATCGATAGATGGAAATGAGTGTCACCCGAGAGCAGAGATCACATTCTGCAGAAAAACATAATATAGGGTTTCTGTCATGGTTGCAACATGCAGCTGTATGTCAGCTGTCCTTCGATTCCACAAAAACACTTTGGATAAAGGTAGTGAAAGATCTGACTTTCAGTTAAATGTCAGTAAAATAAAAACAGCATGCTGCAGGTCACTGTTGAAATTATTGCAATGACAATATGTATCAAACCAATGTGTTGCTTTTGGTTTGCTTTACATTATACATTGTGGTCCTTATGCAATTTTTTAATTTCCTCATCATTTTCCTGTCATCATCAGTATGGAGGTCATTGTTTTGTGATTGATGCAGTAACTTCTGTTGCGATGTCTGTCTTGGTAGTGACAGAACACTCGTGTCTGTAATCTTTCTCTCTCTCTGTACCTTTGCTGAAGTAAAACAGTTAAAAAAAAAAAAAAAAAAAAAAGCTGTAAAAGCTGTATGCTCTGAGGCTGTTTCAAGACAAAGGAGCCAAGGAGAAAAAAGGAAGAAAAATACAACTTCTCTAAAGACAGATTTGTGATGTTGAGCCAATACAGACGGTATCAGAATCCTCTGCATACAGTATCTCCTTCCAGGTTCTGTCATGTGGAAAACTTACTGTGCAGTGTAACACAAGTCCACTCTTTTGGTCTGATATTGTTAGAGCAGGTCTAGAATATCTGCACAATGTGTAGCAGCTGAGAACTGAGGGTGGCCCATGTATGTATCAACAGCCAGCCACACATGAGTCTCCTCAAGAAGCATAAAATCAACCCCGATCTGCACATACGAACATGTTTTAACACACACACACACACTGCATTTCTCACCATAACCAGACAGGAGTCTCAGTGTTTCAACCAGCATAAATCTTGTCTTTTCAACTGTTTTATGTGCAAACAGGTCAACCAATTACAAGGGCATGAATTTATCAGCTGTCAACACACAGCAACTGGAGGTACTGGGCCAGGGAACTTCCACCATGTTTTATCCCATGTCAGCTAGAAAGGCAGCCAGCATACCAAACCAACCTGAGAGCCAAATATCAAGATGGACAGATTATTTCAACCAGCCAATCCAGTCTGATAACAAACACCACCACAACCACTAAGCATTGCTGGAAAACACTTCAACTTCCACTGAAACTTCATTAGACACTTGATTGCGCCAAAACACCCGTGGCTATTGTGTTTCTGTGTAAGCCTGCACAGCAGCGGTATCTTGGTACGTATGTCAGTAGTCCACAAAAGCAGCAGATCTGTCAGATTTCCTCAGCACATCTTGGCTACTGCACTGTGAAGTGCTACAGTCACCACACGTCACGAGACGTGATGCACTGGATACCTTCCAGTTCCCCTTGGAAAGCCTGTGCTTCAGTGCTATTAAGAGAAGAAAAGACAGAGTCTGTGGAGGCTCAGTTAAATGGACAACTCTGATGATGATTGGTTATGGAAAAATCAACTCATCCACCCTCTGAAAGTGACTGAAAGTGGAGAAGACAATGTCAGAATATTTTGCCCATTCTCATAGAGATTTTGTCGATGTACTACTCATTTGTTTTACTGCATATGTTATGAGGGAGATGAGACTGCTGTCTTATTATTACTGCACTGCACAGAAGTTTCAGGGCGGTGGTCAGGGTATATAGTGGACGCTGGGCTTCCTGCCCTGAGTCTTGTGCTTGCAAAAGCACTTTAAAGATAATGGAAAGACTGTGGTTTTGATTAAACGTCAATAAACTCCTGCTTGCAGTCATTTGTGACTTTTTCAATGTTTTCCTAAGATCTCGACCAAGTGCTGTAAGTGCCTAAACATAGCAAATAAAAAGGTTAACGCAGTCTTTAGTCGCTACAAATGGATATTACCACAGCACAGGTAGCACTGGGAAAATGATTTGTTTTAGGTCTACATGATTGAATTACTGCTAAGCCCTCTGGGTGTATGAGCTACTAACAAGCCTTACATAGGAGAAATGCCTCAATTGCAAAGTGGAAGCAGACAGAAAGGATTGCCTGCTCACCAGTAGTTTTGGACCATTGTCACCCAGTTCATAAATGGGCCAATTGTACCTTGACTTCTCTCACAACACTGCTTGCCTTTCTTACTTACTTGGGTCAACATATTATTAAGACTAGGCAAATGTGATAGATTTGTATAGTGTGTGCTCATGTAGGCACTTTCAGTTGCTTTTACTGTAATAGACTCTCTTTGACTGTCCAGGGTCTGAAGGTCAAACCTGAGTCACTTTAAAGCACTTGTGTATGCCTGTGTTTTTAAATTGACAAGCCCACCACTATGCTTACACTATGTAGCTCTATCCTAAACTTACCCCATCCTTTAAGCGGTCTGTTCTTGAGCAATAGCCCCAGAGTTACTTCAGTGCTTTAAATATCCTTTCCTCCATGTTGCTGAAACAGCAGAGTTGTTACTAACAGTCCCAGTAAATGTGTCCATGATGTCTTACAAACAAAGAGACTTTATCTTCAAACAGCAGCCCACTCTTTGGGTCTAAACATGTTTCCCAAGAGCCATTGAAGCTTGTTTCCTCTCAGTGTTAATAAAATCCATTACCAAGCCAAACATCCTCCTCAAATCACACACAGACATACAATACACACATACATTTGGATCTCTGGTGCCCCTTGGTTGAAAGAAAACAGGAAGCGCAGGGACTCTGGGATGGGATGGGATTGTCCCCTTGTCTCTGGCGTGTGTTTTGGTTGGACTCCTGTTCAGTCCTGTAAGCTAAAAAAAAGGCTTCGTTTACGGTCCTCAACACACCAACTGGAGATCAACGGAACTGAGGGATCCAAGAATACATATATCCTCTGCTCTGTATTCACAGCACAATGGCCTGACCTTCAGGATGTGAGTCAGTTCAGTCCCTGATTGCCATGTTTTTATACCTTCCCCCTTTCTCTGTTTCCTCACAAGGGGCAGCTTGGCTTGTTTCGGTGAATCCCCACGACTCATGAATCTGGCCCGTTTTCTTGTCTCCTGCCCCTCTTTCTCCTCTGCTTCCTCTGTGAGATGCATAAACCAGCCTTTATGAAAGAAACCTCCGCTCTTTTATTGGAATTGACAGTGGTTGAATAATGTTATACACAAGGCAGCCATTTCCGCCTGGAGCCACGGAGATAAAAAGCAACATTAATTCTGCGTTTTCCTCCATGTCCTGGTCTTCTTGGCTGATTTTTATCACAACACCTCAATGAGGACCACTGTGTCTGTCTCGGACCTGACCCCCCATACCCTGTCCAACTGTCAAGGTTGGCTGTGTGTGAGCTAAGCATGCACAATAGAGGTTGTGTTTTGGGTCCCATAGCCAGGATGTGTTCAACAGGCATACCATGACAAAAACAAAACCCCCTGAGATGGTTAACTCTGGGCTGGTTAACACATGTGGCAGTGGTGGTCCGTGGTTCATGGAAAACACAGCAACCAATGGCCATCTGTAATCATTTATTCATTCATAAAATGACCAAAATTTGTTAAACAAGTAAGGTTTGCATGGGAAACAAATGCCTCAATAGCATGGCTGCATGGCCGTAAGGATGGGAGAGTTAGTGTTCAGTCAGTTGCTGCACCACTTTGGTCCAGGCTGAAATAGCTCAACAACTATCAGATGGAATTTGGTACAAATGTGCACGGTCCCCAGAATTTATCTGACTGTCTTTCGTGATCCCCTGACTTTTCCTCTAGCGCCACTGTGAAGTTGACTTTTGTGGTTTAAAGAGAGATGGAGTGCCAGGTGTACAAGCTCAAACTGAAGCTGGGACCCCATCTGGCATAGCTGTAGCTTAGTCTTGTTTCACTTTTGTTTTCAGGGTCAGACACGTGTGATTTTTAGTCCTTTTTCCCTGAACTCTTTCCAGCCTCATGTACTCTATATTCAAATGCTTTTAAGAACACTTGTTTCAAATTATTTTAATCATTTCCCTCACTAGTAATATATTGAAATATTGTCCTGCTTTGTTGTGTGATAAATGATTCTATTACTCTTTGAAAAATCAAATTTTCTGTACGATTTTTTTTGTCTTTGAAGGTTATGATTATTATGGTTAAGATTATTTCCAGTTTGGATCAAAGACTTGGACTACTTGTCCTTCTCCCCTGCTTCCACATTTAAACTAGTTGATATATGTGACCTCTTTCTCACAGTCCATTGAGTATTTTCCATATAATCTATGGATCTTGAGATATATTGTTTAGGTATGTTATTCCATCTATTATTGATGGTGCAAAAGTGTCAGGTGTGATTTGACTTCTTGTTGATTGGATGTTTTTTAATGTTGTTTGATGTCTGACAGAAGCGTATGACTAATTTCGGCATTCAAAACTACAAACAAAGAAGTATTTCTGGACCTTGTAGAGAGACTGAATGAATGACAGGAAGAAGACCTTTCTGGTTGTGCTTGGGAAAGCACACACTATAAATCTATCTGGCTGGAATACAGCCTTCATGCACAGCCTCACATAGACTCCAGTTGTTTAAATGAGACAAACAGCTCTGTGTGTTCTCACATGTGTGCATGTATGTCTCCAGAGAGTGTGAATGGAAGGCAGTCTTCTCTGTTATGACCCTCCTCGCGCCTAAAGAAAAGGCAGAGCGCAGCATTGTCAAGAGAGGTCATGACCCGAGCGCAAGAGAGCGGTGAATGTGCCACACTGTTAGCTGAAGCCCCACCAGGAGTGTGTGAGAGCGTGAAGGAGGGGGGGATACGATGGTGAGGAGAGAGAAGTGGAGATGGCCGGGGAATATCTGTGGTTTCACTGAGTTGTATGCCAAACCTGACTCCGGATACCAACCCGCCCAGGATGGCGTGTGTCTGCTCTCTCTCCTTTTTTCAGGACAAACAGACCTATGGAAAAACGGAATGTATTAATTAAAAATGTCCACATGCAGGTGGGCAGGAGGTCGGCCAAAGGTCCTTCACATTTGAAATGCATGGATCCGAGGCTGGCTTGCTAATGAACGTAGGCCTTCATGCCGTGTGGGCCAGACTGCAACGATGAAAAATGAAAGATGTGAGTTCAAAGAAATAAGGAGGAAGACCAGAATGAATCCATAAGAATAATAATACAACTATCTCCCACTGCTGTCACCGAGTCAGCTCACGACATTCACTTCTAATGCTTGCCCGACTGCAAATTGAAACGACAACACTGATCCAGCACCATAAACTTGAAAGTAGGGACTCCGAATTGAGTTGAATTTCTCATATAGTGTAATTGCTTCATATGTTTATCATTTCCTCTTGGAAAGTTATTATTCAGCAGCAACAAAGCCTGGAAAAATAATACCCTTTCTCTCAGTTATTATCATTGCTGTAGAAGCAGAGGAGGGAGCACGATGCCATTTTCCCCTTTGATTATAAAAAAGCTTGAGTGGTCTCCCTGCTGTGCGGCTCTTCTGTGACTGAGGCTCAGACATGTAATTAAAGAGATCTGAAGAGCTGTGGTTTCCTTCAGGCAGAGCCACAGGACAGGGACGGCACTGCACGGGATGGGCAGCAGGACAGAGACATGTGCAAAGCTTCAGGAAAGTTCAATATGAAGATTCTAATAAGTCAGTGAGTACTGTAGTGTTGTGTCATAACACCCTGATGGCAGCTTGTGAATGTAAGCCACGAATCAATGCCATGAACTTAGAATTTTATTTCTAATTTGAACTCATTGTGGCACTTATCTCGTTAGTTAATTGAAGACTTTTAATACCACATAGAATGCGATTTAGTATAGAATGGCTTGCAAAGCAGCTGAAAATTAATGGATGGATGAACTAATGAAAAATGATGACTTCTAAGTTCATTTAAGTTTCGCATAAAATCGACACTTGCCCATTATGAGACATTACCTTCCCAGCTACTGTAGCAGTGGTGAGTGTGTAATATAGATGTCTAATGTTTAACTATTATGGTATAGTTGACTATTTCAGCTTTTTTCAAGGTAGAGAAACTTTCAAACTCAACATTAATCAACAATATTTAAACCTATGCTATGAATCATTTACATATGCAAAACACTGAGGACTGGTTCGTGTGTCATCATATATGATTAAATGTGATCACTGGTATGTTGCAGAGCTAATACAATTTTGTGTATTTAATTAATTTTATGAGTTGGTTTTTTTGTTTTTTGTTTTTTTTGTTTTGTTTTTTCCATTCTAATTTTTGCTTTCAGTTCCGTTTAGTTTGCAGAGTAGGTGTGTTCATTTCGTTTAGTTTTTGTTTCAGTATTATGTTGTTTGTTTGTTTGTTTGTTTTGGGGGGCATAAGTTTAATATGGATGGTATTGTTTAGGGGCAGGATTTAAGGCAACTGACTCACAGTCATGCAGACATCCCAGTCTCAGTAAACGTATGCACTAATGCCTTCTCATACTTGTTGTGTTACATATAAATTTGAAATTATTTATTTTCTAGTTTTGTAAGTGCATAATTTAGTTTCAGTTAGTTTTAGTTTTCTTTTTACAAAGTCTACTTTGCATTTTGTTTCAGGTAACTAAAATGTTTCTCTTGTTTTAGTTTCAGTATTCCTTCAATATAATAACCTTGTTTTGTTATACTGTGTTACCATGAATGAATGCTTCATAGAAGAAGTTATAACTACATGACAAATACAGGAAAAAACACATAAAATGTGCTTATAACTCCTTATTAAACACTTGATAAGTGATTCTTTATTGCTTATCAATACTAAGTAGTGGGGGTTAAAGTAAAGGGTTACCTTGTAGGATATGTTCCAAAAAATGAGAACACTGAGTACAGAAGCACGTAGGAACATGAATGGAGGATAGAGGATATGTTTGCTGTCATTGAATATGAGAAACTTCCCTTTCATATTGCACCACCCAGTGGCAGTGGACCTTTCCTGACTCAGGTACTGCTTCTTAATGGAGTGTTGAGTTCTCTGTAGTGAGGAGAGAGTGGGTCGAGGCAAAGCCACCACTGGAAGCGCCACAGATCAGAGCTTCCCTGCTGTTCGTTCCACGTCTTTGGGAAGGAATTAGAGCATATTTTTCCTGCGCAGAGTTTAGAAAATCACACATTTTCAGCATGCTTAAAGTAAGCCCCACAGCCCTAGCAGGCAATATTAATTTATAACAGCGGGGTGGTGGAAAAGTGTCAGCAGTGTTTATACGTTTTAGCTAAAGGAATAACATAAATCCTTAAGTAAACCTAATCTGTCGGTGATTGTAAACAGTCTGTCACAGTAATGGCCCCAGGAACAAATGAGGACCTCATGGTGGGGCCTCAAGTAAAAGCCCCATGCACCGACCCCCCACCCATCCCTCCCCGTCTTGTATCTTAACCAAACTCTCTATACCCAGAGTCCCAGTGTGGTCTGGGTGAGGAGGGAGCTGGTAGGAACTTCCTGCCCTCGCTCCAAACTCTGAGGGAGCTGAATATGAACCCCCACTCTGCCTATCTGCACAGAGGGGGTGAGCGAGCAGAGGCTTGACGCCACAGCAGGTCAGGCCAGGATCTGTGTGCGAGATAAGACAGGCAACAGGAAGGAGACAACCCAGAGCCCCGCGCTCCCTGATGTGACAGAGCCACTATTCATTTTTCAGGAAGAAAGTAAGAAAAACAACATCAAAAATATCAGATGCAGCAGAGGAAAAGGGGAAGGGGGGATAAAAGGAGGAGAGGGAGTCAGCTAGTGGGCGACTTGACTTCATTAAGACACCACGCCTGTCTGTGCCCGTGGAATTATTGCCTTTCTGGATGTTGTTTTTAAACGAGAAAAATAATTTGCCTGTAAAATCACCTCGTCCTCACATTTCCCTCTGCCTTAAAGCTTGGAAATTGAGCACGTCAGCGAATAATAAGCTTCCACTGATTTCCAGTTTAGCATTTTGTGAAAGTTTCCACAAATAAACGCTCCTGTAGAGTCAGCGCCTCTGGGCTTCAGCCGATTCCACAGGATAAAGAAGCATATTGGCGCCACTGCAACCCAAACACTTGTTGTTGTCACTGCACACATAAATCATTCCCTTCTCTTCATCTCTGCACAGAAGCTATGAACAATAGCAAGTAAACAGAGAAGACGGTGGAAGAAGAGTCTGTTAGCTCAGGGCTGTCCTCTCCCACACACATTCCTAACAGCCTGTGTGTCTAGTTAAGGTGCAGATAAACGGCCGCGGCACCATATGTCAGCACAAAGCAAACACGCCGGACAGACGAGAGCAGGAGAGCCGGAGCCCTGATTAGGATCACACACATGCAAATGCAAACAGTCCCGACATATGAGTGTGTGAGCATACAGAACACCATACAGACACACACACCTTCCAGAAAAACCAGGAGAAGCACAGAGGTTGTACTCCCACCTCTCTTTTCCATGCAGGTCAAACATGCTTTTACAGTCTACTGAGCCAATGAAAGAGGTCCTTCGCCATGCAAACAGACAACGAGCGAGGGAGAATGTGAGTTGGCCAGCGGGACAAAGTGAAGGTCACACCAGGCCGCTGTGAGAGACAACACATCCACGGTTGCCAGTGCACAGAGCTCTTCATTCTTAAGGAATAATACTCTGAAACTGTGTCTTTTGAGTGTCAAATACCAACCGCCTGCCTGGATATCAGCTCAGAATCGCAGAGGACGCCATCTGATGTCATCCCAGAGTCATGGGCAATAATATGCCCATTCACTCATTTCATTTGGCCCAAAAAGCTATGTTTGAGGAGGAAAAATGAAATTAAATGGACACATACAAAACGGGCTTTAGTTGGTTGAAAAAGCACATCCAGTGAAGTGCCCGCCATGACCCTCAGAGTCATTCTTGGCCTGTATGTTCTGTCAAGGTTGTGGCTTCTAGCTCAGAGAGCCAGCTGTTTGTCTGACCCTCACAGAGGGTACAGAGGATAGCAGGATGGAGGATAGAGAGGTACTGCTGCGAGGAGGAAGACCTGATGGGATTGACGGCAGCGGGTTGCCCTGAGAACACCGTCGACTCCATATGTGTTTGGTTCCCTGCTTCATGTGAACCCTGCTGTCTGAAAAGAATGAAAGGGCGCCACCTTGCTGTGAGGTCAAAGGTCAGCATAGGTCTGAATGCTCATTTATCTCAGACAAGGGGACGGTGAGGGTGAAAAGCTCATTGCTTACGGCCATGAATCAAGTCAGAGATCAGCTGTCATGAACATGATGTCGAACATTAAATACACTGTCTCTTTTCAAGTGAGGATATGTCAAAAAGCAAATTAAAACATTCTGCTTTATTTATGTTTTATGTCCAGCTTTTTTGGAGTCAGAGTTGCAGTCCTTCATTTTATCTAAGGTACTTTTCTCCCCTGAAAAAAGGCTCATACTCTTTTGATTGTACAGCTCCACAGATGTTCCCAAGCGAGCACTTATCACATTATTGTAGTCTTTACTTAAAGATGTCTGACATTTTAATGTTGCAATGCAATGCAGAATGTTTGAAATGAGCCTGTAGTTCCTAAGAACTTAACTCACAAGCTTATTAATGGATTAGCAAAGAGCTGGTGCAACTCAGTCCAGGTACTGACATAATGTGCAATCAGAGTAAGTCGAGCTGTTTAGTGCACTGGAATGCTATTACACAAGTCTTAGCAAGGATTTAAAGTGGTTTTTTTTTGTTTTGTTTTTTTCTAAAATGTAGCAATTACAATGCCATTTCACCCAGTTTATGTTGCTGGCATATTTCACCATTTCCAATTTGGAATGAGGGAAGCGAGGAATCATTTGCTCAGGATTTTGAAAGAAACTAAACTCAAAAAACTCACTGCTGGAGCCAAATAAGTGTGCAAAGCAAACCACAGGGACTGTTAATGGGGACCGGGATGCTTTTCTTTTCTTTTTTCCTGCACTACAGGTTGGCATCACCATCAGTGCGCACTGATAAATTAGTGAAAAACACAGGTGCTCTGTGTGTCAGGCTAGTGACTGTTTGATGAGCTGTAACATGCACAGTGTGTTGAGACTCCATATTCAGTCCACCCTAATACGTCGTCTCCCTTGCCAAAGTCTGGCCGCCAGAGAAGATAAATCTCTTCGGGAGCCACATAATATGCTTCCCTGTTGTTAATTGACATTTAGTGCTTATATTAACAACATTCGTTGGCCAGTGTTTGAAAGCTTAGATGTGTGCCAAGTCCTCTGGAATAAAGATTAAGGTTAAAGAGACAGTAAAATAACTATGGCATGTCCTGTTAAATCTAATCTATATCCTCCCTCCCACCCTCAGACAGATCTCTCATTTCACCTGTATTTACACAGACAAGACTTGCACTCCAGTTCATATAGTGAAGAATAAATAGTGAGCTGGCATGTCGGCTCTGCACATTTTCATGGGAGCAGAGAAGTGGAGGGAGTTGGGAAATTGCAAGGTTTGAGTTTCAGAAAGGGACGCAAAGGAAGTCATGAAGCGAACTATATTTAATATGAGACAGTGGATGATTAAAGCTAAATAAACAGTGTCAGCCAACGCGGGGATGGTTAAGTATGACTGGATGTTTGCTCCAGTAATGGCACTGAATCACATCCACTGCTTTTCCCAGAACAGAGCATCTTTCTCATCAGTGCATTGGGGCTTGCATTTGGGAATTAATTGTAATTCTGTTTACAACCAAACAATCTCACTTGAATAGTTTTGGGGGGTTTTGGCGTTTTGTTTTTTTTTGTTTGTTTTTGTCCAGGGAATCAAGCTAATAACCCAACGCTGATTATCACGTCATGGAGTTAGCATGGTGATAGCAAACCGGCAGACAGAACCAGAGCACCAATAGTGTTCATTTGGAGTTCAGACACCTTTTATCCTGAGGTATTGCAGTTTTCCTCATAGTTACGATTTGAAATACTAACTCAAACAATCATTCAACTTTCATAGTCTTCATCAACTCCTAAAACAACCTAAAGAAGAAGAAGAAGCTCTTGTCGTTGTTCTCCCTGTAACTCCTATAACGTGCAAAAAACAACTATGCTTTATGTAGCCTAACTTATTCGCTCCAAACCTATTTAAGGAAAGGTTTGCTTAGAATTTCCCGATCCACTAGTCTTCAATCAATCTTTTTTTTATGGTAGCAACAGCTGTTTATAGGTGATCTTGGTCTGCCAACATCAGACAGACAAGCTACACGCCTCCACAGCAGCTTTCCAGATCGCCATTGTTTATCTCTTTCCAGACCCAGGATGTTGAATGAACCTCTGAGTTCGACTGGTTATCAGCCTCACGTCAGGAGCCACTGGGCCCCCACAGTAGCCAGCCGTGACAGTGATCCTGCTTTGTGCTGCCATTTATGGAAGTGTGATATTCATTTCCTGTGAGGTCCAAGTACTGTAGGTGATGTTCTGCTCACTTTGAGCATAAGGGATTTTACCGGGTTCTGGGCTGTTAAAACATCCACAGAGCAGGAACACCTTCCTCACAGAGCGGCTAGGAGTTCGTAATGTGACACAGATGGAATCCATACCAGTGGCTTAATGAGAGGGTCTATGGTTTCAAGAAGCGGCCCTCTGCTATTGCAGACCACAGTGAAATAGCTGCAACCTCTGTTACTGTCACCCTCCTCCAGATGGGGTCTTTGCGGTGAATGGGAAAGGTATACCTAACAGCACCGTGGAAACTCATGTCTGTGCTAAATGTTTCTGACTGTATGTTTGGGAAAAGTTTTTAGGTATTCCTGATAAAATGTCACAAATGATTGGATGTGGTTTCTTTGGAAGAGGCTATTATACAGAAGGAAAAGTAAAAAATGTCATGTATAAAGGACCACCCATGATCGGAGTGATGCATTCTTTGAGAAATTGTTTGTAATTTGCGCAACTAATGTTTGTGAGACTGTGCTGCCACTCACAAAGGATTCAATTTTTGCTGTTTATTGGCTTTAAAGGGATCCAGATTACTGGCTTGCTGGGATGACAGTCACCATGTTGTCACTGGATAGGCTCTAAGAAAAAAGACTGTACCCCAGATATTGCCAATGACAACATACAGACTTCTACATGGTGGCACGCAGAGTGGAAAGTCAGTTAAAACCACAAATGGAGTCTTTAAAAAGTTTTTGTGTCTGTGTGACACAGAAAAATCCTCTGGTGACAAAAGTTGCTCCAGTTTGTTTACTTTTATTTGAATGTTTGTGTGCTGTTTTACTGTGTTTCTCAAAGGGAAAGGGCAATAAAATAATGTTTGAAGGGCTGCTGATCCCCTGGGTGTAAAGTCAAATTTTGAACACAGAGGCCATTCCAGGGCAGCATCGGTTGCTTAATCCGAAAACAAGCAGTATTTCTGTGGTAAGACCATGAAGTCTAGGTTGTTTGAGTGAACGGCATGTTTTGCTCTCTAATATTCCTTCTCAGTATCAGTTATTCTCCTGGACTGTAGTCTGGAATCTGATTTCCTTTTCATGCACTTCAGACATACAACTCACTTAGTAAGTCTTGCACGATGGAGGCTGGAACACACGTGGTTTATGAGGAACAAGTTGGATTCTGCTTAGTAGAAATTTACCAGTGCACCCGCTCTCGAGGGATGGAGCTGCGTCCAGCCCCACAACCTCCCCGCCAGGCATCGATCCCTGCCCACAGGCCCCCAGCCAGAGCCAAACAGCGCCAAGAAGTGTGTGGAAACTCACCTCAGAGAATCTGTGTCATGTCCTTCTTAGTCATTCCTGCTTTGCAGCGGGTCCAAGTCTCAGTCCAGTGGAGGGTAACACTAACAGGCGAACAGCAGGAGGCGACAATTACCAAGTCAAACAAAAGGGGACTGTGTGTGCACGGTGATGCTGCACATGCACACAGAGGCAAAAATACAGTAATGCAAACGCATGCGACATGCATTTGTTTTTATGACCACACACTCCTCTCTCAGAAACACACAACAGGAGGAGGACACAAACACACTTCACAGTCACAGAGCATGGCAATATGGGTGAGAGCAAATGAACAGACTGAGTGAAGTCTGCATGAGATAATGATGGTCCTTTGCATGACACTTTAGCTTATTTTTATTTATCATTTTGAAATTTGCAATTAGTTTTTTTGTGTGTTTTTTTGTCTTGGTTGCAGTTGTAGATGTTTCTGCATTGGAACCAAAGATTTATGGTTCATTTAAGGTGAACTAACCAATAGAACGTTTAAAATCACTTAATCCTCAAAGACTTATCTTGCTTGCATGCACAGCTCCACTGAAGCGTGTGTGCTTCAGAACATCCATATTGTGCATAAACATAAACACACACATGCAGATAAGACAGCACACTGTACTGACTCTCTGTTACATGCTCTCTCTGAGGTCAGAAGCAGACTTTTCACCTGCTGGCTCTGCACTCAGCACAAAGACCTCATTGTGACTGGTTGTATTCCTCTGTTAGTCCTGGGTGAGATTATTGGGCTTTGAAAACACACACACACACACACACACACACACACACACACACACACACACACACACACACACACACAGAGAGAGAGAGAGAGAGAGAGAGAGAGAGAGAGAGAGAGAGAGAGAGAGAGAGAGAGAGAGAGAGAGAGAGAGAGAGAGAGAGAGAGAGCAATTGATGCTCTTTAAACAAGACATTTGTTACTTTTATGATCTCTCATGTCTTTGATGAGAAATATTCACTCTCAGATTCTTTAAATGTATAAAAAAGCATAACTGGAAAGGAAATGAAACTTTTTTTAGCAGGAGAGCAACAGACCAACACACTCAGTGTTTCAGTGAATATTTCACAGGCCAATACTGCCATCTGCTGGACAAAACAAACCCAACTCTCTCAGATTTCTTACTGGTAGTTCACACTGTGGCTTCTAAACATGAGACCAAAATATACTGAAGACACTTTGAAAAGAAAATGTGTTTGACTGTAAAATCATATGGTAATTAATATACATCCAAGACTGGATTGTCAACTGAGAATCACAGAAGAAGAACCCAAAGACACCACCTTCAAAAATGAGAAATGTAAAGGTGAGACAATTTATAGTTACATTTTTAACTCAACTATATTATTATTATTATTATTATTATTATTATTATTATTATTATCATCATCATCATCATCATCATCATCATCATCATCATCATCAGAGGGTCTTAAATGTGTACCACTGTGCTGTAAAAGCAAATTGTAATGTAATTTTTTTGTTTTCATTAAATATAAAACAGTCACAGGGCTAGAAATGTGTTTTTGTTCACACGGTGCATTTTCCTAAATATAATGTAGCCAAATAACTAACTAACTAACCAATAACTAATTGACAAACTGAATAACAGCTGAGAACCTTTAATGGCATTGAGTATTTAAGGATATGTTCTCAACCAGGAAGCTTTTCAAACTTTTTATTTGATGGAGCAAACACTGCTGGATTAACAGCAGTTTGTCAGACTGAGATAAATAATAAACCAGATGAAAGTCGGCGTGTGGATATGATGAAGAGTTGCCTGAGCCAACACATGCATTGAATTTTCTGTTGTATTGTTGTCGGCCAGCCCTGCGATCGACTGGCGACCGGTCCAGGGAGTACCCCGCTTCTCGCCCGTTGACGGCTGGGATAGGCTCCAGC
The DNA here is from genome assembly GCF_039877785.1 of Chaetodon trifascialis. Taxonomy (NCBI): domain Eukaryota; kingdom Metazoa; phylum Chordata; class Actinopteri; order Chaetodontiformes; family Chaetodontidae; genus Chaetodon; species Chaetodon trifascialis. The sequence continues at coordinate 10,398,738 of NC_092073.1, forward strand.
ACCCCCCGCAACCCCGAAAGGGATAGGCGGTATAGAAAATGGATGGATGGATGGATGGATGGATGTTGTCGGCCATGTTTCTTCCTGCTTTCCTGTCCTCTCTCTAAAAGACAAATGACAGACAGAGATTAACAGTTAATAACTTTATTGATGAAGCTCACAGAAGAAATATTGATCAATACAAGATCTGTGAAAAAACAGAATAAATATTTATTTACCTTTTGAAATGAGATGGTTGAAATGGGTTCAGTTCATGCTGTCTCTGCTCATCTCTTGTCTCGTCTGGTCTTGGTGAGGACTTGTTCCTTCCTGGTGTCCTCTCCTCTTTCTATGAGACAAATGACAGGTTAGAATAACAGTCAAAAAAGTTATCAGTGAGACACACAAAAGAATTATTGATCAATACAAGAATTCTTACCATGGCATTTTTACCATGGTACTGTCTCAACCATACCCCATATGTGTACATCTGTTGAAATCCATTGATGATGACTGAACATCAATTGTAAATGCAATAAACTTTTTAAAAAATGACAATTTGACAAGATAATTCAATATAAATTCATTCCTCTTTTCTGAAATTAAACTTTGGTAACTTTGGTTGCCAGCTGTGCACTCTACATGAGACCGTATGCCACATCTGGAGCACAACACCCATTGCTCTCCTGGCTTTGACCTTGAAAACCACTCCGCGCACACCAGGCATTGGGTGTCTTCTGTGCTTTTCTTCTCCTTTTTCCCTCCTTCCTCCTTGCCAGGATCTTTCTTTTTACCTTCAAGGAGGACTCTTTCTTCTTCTCTTCAAGGGCCTTCTTTTCAGGGGTATCTGTGAGAATGGTGCTGATCCTTTTCCTCCACTGCTGACGATTGACTGTTCTGGGGCCAGCTTTGGGATGAGGCCTGACTATTTCAGGAGAAAAGTCTGGAACAGGCCACACAGAAACACACATATGAATACTTAACTTTCAGAATTGGACAAGCAATATACTATAAGTAAAATACATTTTTCTTACTTCAGTGGTGATAGTTTCCTCCTCTTGTATAGACAGAGGAACATCAACTAATGTGAGGGTCACTTCCTGAAGACCCTCAGAGTTTACGGTTATGACAGGCCTAGGCAGAGCAGTGGACGATGAGAGGATGACAGGTGATGGTCCAGCTGTTGTGAGGGAGGCAGAGAAGAGCTCACGTGGACTGAGGTTGACCATGGATGGTCCGGCTGTAGTGAGGGCAGCAGCAGATGGCCCAGACGTTGTGGGGGCGGCAGTGGATGCTCAGGGAGGGATGCCTCTGGAATGGGCCTGTCAGTGACTGATGCAGGGAGAAAATCATCTTTCTTGAAAATGTCTGCTTTGTAGGGCCAGATGCCAGTGCTTGAGAAGCCCTTTTTTACATTCAGGAGTGACGCTACCAGGAGCAAGATGTTGTTCAGCAACTGTGGCAGGTCGTAGATGGTGACCGTTTCCCCTGGATGCTCTCGGTGCCACGTGCCCATCTCGCTGTTGAAGTGCTTCTTAAGTGGCCCATAGACAGCCTTGTCCAGAGGTTGTAAACAGTGGAGAGGACAACATCACCACACCGTTTTCCCACCAGAAGTTGGTGGCTTCGATTGAAATGTGGAGGGGTGGTTGTCCAAAAGAAGCAGGACCTTCCTCTCTTCAGTTGGCCTGGCGTGATGAACAAAATGCTGTAGGAAGACGACAAAGTCCTGCTCCTGCATCCATCCGCTGTGCCTATTGGGGGGGGGGGGATGTTGCCAAGAGGATTTCCTGCCAATGCCATCGTAACCAGGACCCCTCTCTCAGCTGATGTCACTGCCCCCACTCTTCTCACTCCCTTCGTGGCGACGAGTGAGCCAGGTTTCTGGACAGTCACTAGCCCCGTCTCATCAACATTCCAAACATCTTTGTCCTCAAAGTTGTGCTTCTTGTTGACTGAGGCTAGCTTATCAAAGAAGGTTGCCACATTCAACTAATTGAAATGAGCATTTCGGTAGAGACTTGTAGCCTGAGGCCTCCTGATGGACAGACGTTGGTGCCTCTCGCCCCTGCCATGCCATTTTCTGCCCAGTGTAGAAAGCTGCCAATTCAAAGGCCAATTTGCCAACCAAAAACAATAATAATTAATAAAAAAATTATAAATAATGCACTTGCATTGAACTAGTCAAACATGTTTCATGTTACAACTGAATAATCTCATGATTTAAAATTAAAGGCTATAAAAAAACCATTTACAGAAAATTGATTTGCAACACCTGTTATGTATTATGATACTGGCTTATCTGTCATTGTATTTGACCTGGTCTCTCCCGATCGGTGTTTTTAGTGCATTCTTACCTCTTTTGGGGGTAGCCTGTAGTATAAGACTGCTGCATTTCTGACATAGGCTACCAGGCTGAGCTCCGCATTGCAGCTCCCTGTACCCTACTGAGGGCAACATGCTTGAGCCCTGTTCAGCCAACGCTATCTTCCTTTTGACATATCGAGCAAGTGAAGGGACAGGAATGCAAAATTCCTTAGCTACGCCCCTAATTGACCTCCCTTCCTGCACCACTTCTGAGGCCCTCTCTAAGAGCTGTGCTGGCACTCCCCTATTTGTGGTCCCAGCTCTGAAGCGGGGCATCCTGCAATAGGTATAGCACAAAAATACAAACATTAGCAAAGAGTCCATACAGGCTACACAACATAGCTAGGTTCTACCACCTTGCCTATTACACCACACGCTAAATTATCCTTATATCATTCATGGTTAAAAAGATGTCCATTAATATAACACTCTTCAAGTATCACAAATATTAAATTTTATTTTCAGTTTCTTTGTTTGTGCTCTTATTATGACTTATAACATGTTATCGTCACGCTGCACGACTTAACAGCATGTGATGTTATAGAACTCTATCACGGGTACAGTTGAGACATTGTGTCTCAACTGTACCCCACTAACCACTTTGCGTGTTTCTCTAGATTGTGCAGTGACCTAACATGCTAGGACAGCATGAAATATGTGAGTTTTTAGTGCACACAATAATGATTGCAATGATGTAAGTTATGGTTGATGGTCACAAAAGGATTATAAGCTATTCATCGTGGAAGGGACATGGTAAAGTGAAATTCTGACCTTAGTAAAAAGACTTTTGCTGATATCTTCGGACTGGAGATGCTAACACTCTTCAAATTTCCCACCACCAAAGAGGATGCGAGTATGCATGTGCTGAGTAAAAACGGCAGCTCAGCCTTGCAGCACGGGCAAGATATTAAGGGTGTTTCAACATGTCTCAACTATACTCACTCCACCCAGTTCATGTAGTCTCAGCCCGATTTTGAGAAGATTTTGTCATGGCCGACAAATTAGCTTCATAATGACTGATTCTGAACGACCATCGGGCATCTATACGTCTGTAGTTTGCCTTGCTTGATGAGTTATCTCCTGGTGTCCTCTCCTCTCTCTAAAAGACAAATGACAGACAAGGGGAGTAAAAGTTTGTAACTCCAACAATTAAATGAAGAAGAATGATTGATCAACATTAAACATCAAAAAATAACATTAAATCAACATTTATTTACCAATTGAAATGAGAGAGTTCACCATGCATGCTGTCTCTTTCCTCGATTCTTGTCTGATTTTGCTGAGGACTTCTGTCTGTCTGGTGTCCTCTCTCTAAAAGACAAATGACACATAATGGAGACAACAGTTAATAACATTATCAGTGATGCTCAAAGAATAATCGATCGATGTAAGAATTCTGATAATGAGATCCAATAAATATTTATTTACCTTTTGAAATGAGAGGGTTCACAGAGCATGCTGTCTCTTTGCTCGTCTCATCTGGTCTTGATGAGGACTTGCTTTTGTCTCCTCTCTCTAGAGTCGGGATCAGACTATTTGAACTGAGCCAGATTTTGACAAATTAGCTGCGCCATGGCTAATTTTTGAAGGACAATCGAGCATCTATACGTCTGTAGTTTGACATGTTTGATGAGGACTCCTCTCCTCCTGGTGTCCTCTCCTCTCTCTAAAAGACAAATGACAGACAAGGGAGACAACATTTAATAACATTATCAATGATCCTTACAAAAGAATAATAATTGATCAATGTATGAATTCTGAGATCAAGATCCAATAAATATTTATTTACCTTTTGAAATGAGAGGGTTTACACTGCATGCTGTCTTGTTGCTCGGCTCGTCTGGTCTTGGTGAGGACTTGTTTCGTCCTGTTTTTTGTCCTGTCTTTAATGTCGGCATCAGACTGTATGAACTGAGCCCGATTTTGAGGTGATTTTGTCATAGCTGACAAATTAGATGCATCATGGCTGACTTTGAAGGACAAGCAGGCGTCTATACTGTACGTCCATAGTTCGACATGCTTGATGAGGAGTCTTTTCTTCCTTTTGTCCTCTCACTGAAAGACAAATGACAGACAAGAAAAATAGTTAATAACTTTATCAACGAGGCACAGAGAAAAAATGATTGATCGATGTAGGAATTCTGAAAATAAGATCCAAGAAATATTTACAGTATTTACCTTTTGAAATGAGAGGGTTCACACTGCATGCTGTCTCTTTGCCCACCTCGTCTCGTCTTGGTGAGGACTTGTTTTGTCCTGCTTTTGTATCCTCTCTTTAATGTCGGGATCAGACTGTATGAACTGAGCCCGATTTTGAGACGATTTTGTCATGGCTGACAAATTAGCTGAGTCATAGATGATTTTGAATGACAATCAGGCAACGCTACATCTGCAGTTTGACATGCTTTGTGAGGACTTGTTTCTTCCTGGTGTCCTCTCCTCTCTCTAAAAGACAAATGACAGATAAGAGAAACAGTTAATAACTTAATCAATGAGGCACAGAGAAAAATTATTGGTCAATGAAAGACTTCTGATCATAAAAGACAACAAATATTTATTTACCTTTTGAAATGAGAGGGTTCACAGAGCATGCTGTCTCTTTGCTCGTCTCATCTGGTCTTGATGAGGACTTGCTTTTGTCTCCTCTCTCTAGAGTCGGGATCAGACTATTTGAACTGAGCCAGATTTTGACAAATTAGCTGCGCCATGGCTAATTTTTGAAGGACAATCGAGCATCTATATGTCCGTAGTTCAACATGCTTGATGAGGAGTCTTTTCTTCCTTTTGTCCTCTCACTGAAAGACAAATGACAGACAAGAAAAATAGTTAATAACTTTATCAATAAGGCACAGAGAAAAAATGATTGATCGATGTAGGAATTCTGAAAATAAGATCCAAGAAATATTTACAGTATTTACCTTTCGAAATGAGAGGGTTCACACTGCATGCTGTCTCTTTGCCCACCTCGTCTCGTCTTGGTGAGGACTTGTTTTGTCATGCTTTTGTATCCTCTCTTTAATGTCGGGATCAGACTGTATGAACTGAGCCCGATTTTGAGACGATTTTGTCATGGCTGACAAATTAGATGCATCATGGCTGATTTTGAAGGACAATCAGGCGTTTATACGTCCATAGTTTGACATGTCATAGATGATTTTGAACGATAATCAGGCAACGATACATCTGTAGTTTGACATGCTTTGTGAGGACTTGTTTCTTCCTGGTGTCCTCTCCTCTCTCTAAAAGACAAATGACAGATAAGAGAAACAGTTAATAACTTAATCAATGAGGCACAGAGAAAAATTATTGGTCAATGAAAGACTTCTGATCATAAAAGACAACAAATATTTATTTACCTTTTGAAATGAGAGGGTTCACAGAGCATGCTGTCTCTTTGCTCGTCTCATCTGGTCTTGATGAGGACTTGCTTTTGTCTCCTCTCTCTAGAGTCGGGATCAGACTATTTGAACTGAGCCCGATTTTGACAAATTAGCTGCGCCATGGCTAATTTTTGAAGGACAATCGAGCATCTATACGTCTGTAGTTTGACATGTTTGATGAGGACTTTCCTCCTGGTGTCCTCTCCTCTCTCTAAAAGACAAATGACAGACAAGGGAGACAACATTTAATAACATTATCAATGATCCTTACAAAAGAATAATAATTGATCAATGTATGAATTCTGAGATCAAGATCCAATAAATATTTATTTACCTTTTGAAATGAGAGGGTTCACACTGCATGCTGTCTTGTTGCTCGGCTCGTCTGGTCTTGGTGAGGACTTGTTTCGTCCTGTTTTTTGTCCTGTCTTTAATGTCGGCATCAGACTGTATGAACTGAGCCCGATTTTGAGGTGATTTTGTCATAGCTGACAAATTAGATGCATCATGGCTGACTTTGAAGGACAATCAGGCGTCTATACTGTACGTCCATAGTTCGACATGCTTGATGAGGAGTCTTTTCTTCCTTTTGTCCTCTCACTGAAAGACAAATGACAGACAAGAAAAATAGTTAATAACTTTATCAATGAGGCACAGAGAAAAAATGATTGATCGATGTAGGAATTCTGAAAATAAGATCCAAGAAATATTTACAGTATTTACCTTTTGAAATGAGAGGGTTCACACTGCATGCTGTCTCTTTGCCCACCTCGTCTCGTCTTGGTGAGGACTTGTTTTGTCCTGCTTTTGTATCCTCTCTTTAATGTCGGGATCAGACTGTATGAACTGAGCCCGATTTTGAGACGATTTTGTCATGGCTGACAAATTAGCTGAGTCATAGATGATTTTGAATGACAATCAGGCAACGCTACATCTGCAGTTTGACATGCTTTGTGAGGACTTGTTTCTTCCTGGTGTCCTCTCCTCTCTCTAAAAGACAAATGACAGATAAGAGAAACAGTTAATAACTTAATCAATGAGGCACAGAGAAAAATTATTGGTCAATGAAAGACTTCTGATCATAAAAGACAACAAATATTTATTTACCTTTTGAAATGAGAGGGTTCACAGAGCATGCTGTCTCTTTGCTCGTCTCATCTGGTCTTGATGAGGACTTGCTTTTGTCTCCTCTCTCTAGAGTCGGGATCAGACTATTTGAACTGAGCCAGATTTTGACAAATTAGCTGCGCCATGGCTAATTTTAGAAGGACAATCGAGCATCTATATGTCCGTAGTTCAACATGCTTGATGAGGAGTCTTTTCTTCCTTTTGTCCTCTCACTGAAAGACAAATGACAGACAAGAAAAATAGTTAATAACTTTATCAATAAGGCACAGAGAAAAAATGATTGATCGATGTAGGAATTCTGAAAATAAGATCCAAGAAATATTTACAGTATTTACCTTTCGAAATGAGAGGGTTCACACTGCATGCTGTCTCTTTGCCCACCTCGTCTCGTCTTGGTGAGGACTTGTTTTGTCCTGCTTTTGTATCCTCTCTTTAATGTCGGGATCAGACTGTCTGAACTGAGCCCGATTTTGAGACGATTTTGTCATGGCTGACAAATTAGATGCATCATGGCTGATTTTGAAGGACAATCAGGCGTTTATACGTCCATAGTTTGACATGTCATAGATGATTTTGAACGATAATCAGGCAACGATACATCTGTAGTTTGACATGCTTTGTGAGGACTTGTTTCTTCCTGGTGTCCTCTCCTCTCTCTAAAAGACAAATGACAGATAAGAGAAACAGTTAATAACTTAATCAATGAGGCACAGAGAAAAATTATTGGTCAATGAAAGACTTCTGATCATAAAAGACAACAAATATTTATTTACCTTTTGAAATGAGAGGGTTCACAGAGCATGCTGTCTCTTTGCTCGTCTCATCTGGTCTTGATGAGGACTTGCTTTTGTCTCCTCTCTCTAGAGTCGGGATCAGACTATTTGAACTGAGCCAGATTTTGACAAATTAGCTGCGCCATGGCTAATTTTTGAAGGACAATCGAGCATCTATACGTCTGTAGTTTGACATGTTTGATGAGGACTCCTCTCCTCCTGGTGTCCTCTCCTCTCTCTAAAAGACAAATGACAGACAAGGGAGACAACATTTAATAACATTATAAATGATCCTTACAAAAGAATAATAATTGATCAATGTATGAATTCTGAGATCAAGATCCAATAAATATTTATTTACCTTTTGAAATGAGAGGGTTCACACTGCATGCTGTCTTGTTGCTCGGCTCGTCTGGTCTTGGTGAGGACTTGTTTCGTCCTGCTTTTGTCTCCTCTCTCTAATGTCAGGATCAGACTGTATGAACTGAGCCCGATTTTGAGACGATTTTGTCATGGCTGACAAATTAGCAGAGTCATAGATGATGTTGAATGATAATCGGGCATCTATACGTCTGTAGTTTGACATGCTTTGTGAGGACTCGTTTCTTCCTGGTGTCCTCCCTCTAAAAGACAAATGACAGACAAGAAAAACAGTTAATAACTTTATCAATGAGGCACAGAGAAAAAATATTGGTCAATGTCGGAATTCTGTCACTAAAAGAGATCAAATATTTACTACCTTTTGAAATGAGAGGGTTCACCAGAGCATGCTGTCTCTCTGCTCATTTCTTGCCTCGCCTGGCTTACTGAGGACTTGTCTCTGTCTGGTGTCCTCTCTTCTCTCTAACGTCGGCATCACATGACATGAATCCAGCCCGATTTTAAGACGAATTTGTCATGACAGACGAATGACTGGCAACATAGCCGATTTTGAACCACAATCGGCCGTCGATACGCATGTACTTTTAAATGCCAAATGTTGAAATGAGAGGGTTCACACTGTATGCTGTCTCGTTGCTCGTCTCGTCTGGTCTTGGTGAGGACTTGTTTCATCCTGCTTTTGTCTCTTCTCTCTTATGTCAGGATCATACTGCATGAACTGAGCCCATTTTTGAGACGATTTTGTCATGGCCGACAAATTAGCTGCATCATGGCCGATTTTGAAGGACGTTTGGCGTTTATAAACGTGTCGTCTGACATGCTTGATGAGGACTCCTCTCCTTCTGGTGTCCTCTCCTCTCTCTAAAAGACAAATGACACACAAAGGAGACAACATTTTATAACATGATCAATGATGCTCAAAGAATAATAATCGATCAATGTAAGAATTCTGATAATAAGATCCAATAAATATTTATTTACCTTTTGAAATGAGAGGGTTCACACTGCATGCTGTCCTGTTCCTCGGCTCGTCTGGTCTTGCTGAGGACTTTTTCGTCCTGTTTTTTGTCCTGTCTTTAATGTCGGGATCAGACTGTATGAACTGAACCCGATTTTGAGACAATTTTGCCATGGCCGACAAATTAGCTGAGTCATAGATTATTTTGAACGATAATCAGGCAACGATACGTCTGCAGTTTGACATGCTTTGTGAGGACTTGTTTCTTCCTGATGTCCTCTCCTCTCTCTAAAAGACAAATGACAGATAAGAGAAACAGTTAATAACTTTATCAATGAGGCAAAGAGAAAAATTATTGATCAATGAATGAATCCTGATAAGATCCAATAAATATTTATTTACCTTTTGAAATGAGAGGGTTCACACTGCGTGCTGTCTCTTTGCTCGTCTAGTCTGGTCTTGGTGAGGACTTGTTTCGTCCTGCTTTTGTCTCTTCTCTGTAATGTTGGGATCAGACTGTGTGAATTGAGCCCAATTTTGACAAATTAGCTGCATCATGGCTGATTTTGAAGGACATTTGGCGTTTATACACGTGTCGTCTGACATGCTTGATGAGGACTCCTCTCCTCCTGGTGTCCTCTCCTCTCTCTAAAAGACAAATGACAGACAAGGGAGACAACATTTAATAACATTATCAATGATGCTTACAAAAGAATAATGATTGATCAATGTATGAATTCTGAGAATAAGATCCAATAAATATTTATTTACCTTTTGAAATGAGAGGGTTCACACTGCATGCTGTCTTGTTGATCGGCTCGTCTGGTCTTGGTGAGGACTTTTTCTTCCTGTTTTTTGTCCTCTCTTTAATGTCAGCATCAGACTGTATGAACTGAGCCTGATTTTGAGCCGATTTTGTCATGACCGACAAATTAGCTGCATCATGGCTGATTTTGAGGGACAATCTGAGGGACAATCGGGCATCTAAACGTGTGTCGTCTGACATGCTTAATGAGGACTTGTTTCTTCCTGGTGTCCTCTCCTCTCTCTAAAAGACAAATGACACACAAAGGAGACAACAGTTAATAACATGATCAATGATGCTCAAAGAAAAATAATTGATCAATGTAAGAATTCTGATAATAAGATCCAATAAATATTTATTTACCTTTTAAAATGAGAGGGTTCACACTGCATGCTGTTTTGTTGCTCATCTCGTCTCGTCTTGTCTTGGTGAGGACTTGTTTTGTCCTGCTTTTGTCTCCTCTCTCTAATGTCGGGATCAGACTGCATGAACTGAGCCCGATTTTGAGACGATTTTGTCATGACCGACAAATTAGCTGAGTCATAGATGATGTTGAATGATAATCGGGCGTCTATACGTCTGCAGTCTGACATGCTTTATGAGGACTCGTTTCTTCCTGGCGTCCTCTCTCTAAAAGACAAATGACAGACAAGAAAAACAGTTAATAACTTTATCAATGAGGCACAGAGAAAAATTATTGATCAATGTAGGAATTCTGACACTAAAAGAGATCAAATATTTACTTACCTTTTGAAATGAGAGGGTTCACCATGCAAGCAGTCTCTTTGCTCATCTCATCTCATCTCATCTGGTTTTACTGAAGACTTTGTGGTGTCCTCTCCTCTCTCTACAAATGACAGGTTAGAAGAACAGGTAACAAGGTTATCAGAGAAACACAAAAGAATAATTGATCAATACAGCATTGCTGATAATAACAGAATAAATATGTATTTACCTTTTGAAATGAGAGGGTTCACCATAGCATGCTGTCTCTCTGCTCATTTCTTGCCTTGCCTGGCTTACTGACGACTTGTCTCTTTTGTCCTCTTTTTTCTCTACGAGACAAATGACAGACAAGAAAAAAACAGTTAATAACTTTAGCAATGAGGCGCAGAGAAAGATTTCTGATCAATGTGCAGATTCTGACAATAAAAGTGATCAAATATTTATTTACCTTTTGAATTGAGAAGGTTCACCGTGCATGCTGTCTCTTTGCTCATCTCGTCTCATCCTGTTTTAGTTGAGGCTCAGCTTCTCTTTTCTGTCTCTAAAAATCAAATGACAGGCATGGAGATCGATAGTTAATAACTTTATCAATGAGGCACACAGAACAACTTTGGAGCAATATAGGAATTCTGATAATAACATGAAATGATCGCACACTTACTTTCTGAGGGGGTTCACAGTGTATGCAGTCTTGTCTCCTCTTGTCTTGAAGCCAGTTCTTCGTGGTTTTCTGCAGTTTCACGGTGTCAGACACACAGACAGTTCCAAGAAATAAAGAAAGGTGCAAGATGCACCAGTGCAGGACGCACCCATAACACTGAGCTGTGTGCTGCATCCATGTTGAATCAGCTATTTACAAATGTCCAACATTTACTCCTCAGTCAAACATATCATTGAAATGCAGCATATTTACATGGGCCCCGGTGCAAGACGCTACCAGAGGTTCCACCAGCCCCGCCAGACGCAAAGGCCAGTGCTGAGGAGTAAAAGACTGCCGGTATGAGGGTAAGAAGTCACACCCTCAGGTGTTTCTCTGGAGGAGACACACTGCTTCTACTTTGTCCCTCACTGTCCTTTCTCTTCCTCTTTGCACACAGAGTAGAGTCTTTTGTGAACGGACATGAGGGGCTGACATGAGCACGTGTCCATCTGCACTGTAGTCAGTAACTCTCCAGCGGTTTCTCAGTTCAGAGCTGTCAGAGTTGTACACAGGGGAGATGACTCGGTGAACAGTCCGGCCATCCACCTCCATGCGTCGGACACAGTTTCTGCGGTCCGCCACCAGGCCTCCCAGCTCCGTCCTCTCAGGAAGGACAGGAGTCAGTATGGTTGGAGGTGCGGACCCTGCAGTGGGCACCATCATACCAGATGGTCCTTCCACAAGAGGAGATGGTGTGGTGTTCTCCCTCTGCCCTTGCTCTATGTCGACGAAGGGTGTCGCCGTCTGACATGAGCGGAAGTTTCCCTTGTATGGAATTAAAGGGAAATCCTTGGAGCCTGTGATCAGGTTGTGATACAGGCTCAGGATGGACTCCCTCATGGAGTCTATGCTTGTGCTGCTCAGACGACGGTTCCTCAGGTTGGTCAGTATCAGCTGAATGACCAGTGCTGGACGAGGCAGGGCAGCTGAATGGAAGGTCAAGAAAAGGAGAACATCAGTCACATGATTCAGGATGACGTGACAGGACTCACTAAAGGCCAAATTAACGAGTCTAACTAGCAGTGCATTTACAATTTTAAAGCACAGTTCAAATCATTTGAAGCAGAAGAACAGAAAGACTCACAACAGGACTTACTGTGACAAACCTGATTTGATTTGATTCATGTTGTTCAAACTCAGCATGAATAATGTGGAGACTTTACAGCACAACATGACTAAAACACAGTAATAAGGGAACTGAGGGACTTAAGTGATCAATGTCTCTTTCGGTCACATTTATCATGTTCAAATCAAAACTAATGTCCTCAAACTGTCAATGAAGCAATACTGTGTTTAAGACATCACACTATCTGTTTCCCATAAGAATCCATTACATGATGAACCGGAGAGCCTTTTCACAACAGTCTGCTTGTGTCTCAACTCACCAAAATCAAATTCATCTACAGCAAGAACAACCACATGTCTGTTGCTATATTCCAATCAGAATACATCATAAAAATTAAACCTTGTCATATATAATAATAAAATCCCAAAGCTTGAAGCAACCACACAAAGATCCATCTCCATACAGTTCATGACTCATCACTCTCCTCTTTATAGCACTTTGTAATAGCAGACATGACTACACAAACCCCAAAGACCCCAAAGATGATTTTTGATCTTTTTGTGAGCACAAGGACAAACTCAGTCTCAATCTAGATCTGAACGGATTGATTCTTCAGCCTCACACTGCACACTTTTACAATAAATCCCTCATTCATCTCATGTGTTTCTGTGCTCTGCTTTTGGATCCAACTTTCCACTCAGCCCTAACAAATGTAGGAACTCTGAAAGTAACAGAATAAATATGTATTTACCTTTTGAAATGAGAGGGTTCACCATGCATGCTGTCTCTTTGCTCATTTCTTGTCTCATCTGGCTCACTGAGGACTTGTCTCTGTCTGGTGTCCTCTCTTCTCTCTACGAGACAAATGACAGACAAGAAAAGAACAGTTAATAACGTTATCAATGAGGCACAGAGAAAGATATCTGATCAATGTACAGATTCTGACAATGAAAGAGATCAAATATTTATTTACCTTTTGAATTGAGAAGGTTCACCGTGCATGCTGTCTCTTTGCTCATCTCATCTCCTCTTGTTTTAGTTGAGGCTCAGCTCCTCTTTTCTGTCTCTAAAAGTCAAATGACAGATATGGAGAATGATAGTTAATAACTTTATCAATGAGGCACACAGAACAACTTTGGAGCAACATAGGAATTCTGATAATAACACGAAATGATCGCACACTTACTTTCTGAGGGGGTTCACAGTGTATGCAGTCTTGTCTCCTCTTGTCTTGAAGCCAGTTCTTCCTGGCTTTCTGCAGTTTCACGGTGTCAGACACACAGACAGTCCCAAGAAATAAAGAAAGGTGCAAGATGCACCAGTGCAGGACGCACCCATAACACTGAGCTGTGTGCTGCATCCATGTTGAATCAGCTATTTACACGCAAAGGCCAGTGCTGAGGAGTAAAAGACTGCCAGTATGAGGGTAAGAAGTCACACCCTCAGGCGTTTCTCTGGAGGAGACACACTGCTTCTACTTTGTCCCTCACTGTCCTTTCTCTTCCTCTTTGCACACAGAGTAGAGTCTTTTGTGAACCGACAGAGGGCTGACATGAGCACGTGTCCGTCTGCACTGTAGTCAGTAACTCTCCAGCGGTTTCTCAGTTCAGAGCTGTCAGAGTTGTACACAGGGGAGATGACTCGGTGAACAGTCCGGCCATCCACCTCCATGCGTCGGACACAGTTTCTGCGGTCCGCCATCACGGCTCCCAGCTCCGTCCTCTCAGGAAGGACAGGAGTCAGTATGGTTGGTGGAGCGGCGGACCCTGCAGTGGGCACCATCATACCAGATGGTCCTTCCACGAGAGGAGATGGTGTGGTGTTCTCCCTCTGCCCTTGCTCTATGTCGACGAAGGGTGTCGCCGTCTGACATGAGCGGAAGTTTCCCTTGTATGGAATTAAAGGGAAATCCTTGGAGCCTGTGATCAGGTTGTGATACAGGCTCAGGATGGACTCCCTCATGGAGTCTATGCTTGTGCTGCTCAGACGACGGTTCCTCAGGTTGGTCAGTATCAGCTGAATGACCAGTGCTGGACGAGGCAGGGCAGCTGAATGGAAGGTCAAGAAAAGGAGAACATCAGTCACATGATTCAGGATGACGTGACAGGACTCACTAAAGGCCAAATTAACGAGTCTAACTAGCAGTGCATTTACAATTTTAAAGCACAGTTCAAATCATTTGAAGCAGAAGAACAGAAGGACTCATAACAGGACTTACTGTAAGAAACCTGAATTGATTTGATTCTTGTTGTTCAAACTCAGCATGAATAATGTGGAGACTTTACAGCACAACATGACTAAAACAGCTTTGAATCCAATCCAACTTGTTTTACACATCACATTTTGTGAACATTCAAAAAATTGGAAAGTTCTAAACTTAAATTAATATGTAATAATATAGTAATCCTCTTACAGTAATAAGGGAACTGAAGGACTTAAGTGATGAAGTGATCATTTGGTAACATTAATAATGTTGAAATTCAAAAGGAATATGCCTAAACTGTCATGAAGCAATACTCTGTTTCAGCCATGTTTGCATCACACTGTCTGTTTCCCATAAGAACCCTCTGCATGACCAAAGTCTGAACATGCTACCTCAACCAAACTACAGGTTCAGCTTGACCACAATGACGTCAGACGCCTTTCTCTGACTCGTTCTAATATCTGGCATCGTCTCCATGGCGCGTGCAACATTTAAACGTTTGGCGTTATTTTTTTTTAAATGGCCCGGTCGCCATCTTTGTCCTATACTTTCAATGATAAATTCGTCGAAAATTCAACCCCTCAAAAAACACGTTTTTCTCAATAAACATCAATATTCGACATGTTTTCACCTCATAGTGTGCACTCTCAGTAAAATACACCGTAAAGCACACAGTAATTATACAGTACACCGACATAACAAGTTTAATACAGGTCTAACATTTTGATGCTGTTCTTGGCCCACATTTTCAACCAACAAAATTAAATAAGTCATTGTTATTCATATTCTACATAATTTATTAATTATTATGTCATTCATTTTACTATATTTTGCTCTATTTTAATAATGATATCGAGCAAACATGTTTCAATCAGCAGCGGTGGTGTTTTGTTTTTTTTTATTTACCGTCCATGCGGTAATCCAGCAGGCGGAGAATACCTGCGGTCAGCAGGTATTTCTCACGCCGGAAAGCAGAGGAGGCCATCGGTTTTCTTCTCTGGGACAGCTACTTTCTAACTTCCTGATGTTCGAGGATGTTAATTGAAAGTTTTGAAACTGAAATTGAGTTCAATAAACTTTATCGCAGTTGAAGGTGTTGAAGATGAGATCACTTGTTAGCGTTGGATTCCGTCAATTCTCGTCTGAAAAACGAACTTAGAATTTTGGCCTTTTATAGCAGCACCTGAACACACCAGCCCTCATCACCATGACTACCAGTGAGCCGTTACTGATGACCACTTCTAATGATAATCCTATTATTATTATTATTATTATTATTATTATTATTATTATTATTATTATTATAGTCAAAGCCTGGTTCGGCCTCTACAAGACTGCAGCTCAAAGGACAATTTCTGGATAGCAAAGATTTATTTGTGACCTCTAATCAGGAAGATCATTTCGAGAGATTAATCCTTTTTTTAATCACAACATAATAATGATGACAATTATAATAACAGATATTTAGTTGTAACCGAGATTTAAGATCGTGAATCCTGATTTCAGCTGAGATTCGTTATTAATCAACAGAAAAAGAAACAAGGTCTGATCTGATCATCGAATAATGCTTCAGTCATGTGCGCAATGTTATTTTAAAAAGCATTTGATGTACTTCATAGCAAACAGACTTGCAGCCAGCTTTTATTTTGATGTGTATCTAAATGTGCACTCCATAAAAATATGAGCGTGCGCCACAAACTGCTCTTTCCAGGTGGTCTGACAGACAGACCGTGAATAATGTGACGACATGGAGGACACGGGCTCCACTTGACACACATCTCCCTTTGGTCTGTCTGACTTTCTGGCTCTTTCTGGCTCTCTGTCCTGCTGTGGATGGCCTAAATTCATTTAATCGTCAATAAATATGTCATAAATATTGTTGCAACCATTACATAGGCGAAATAAATGACAGATATCAATCATAAATACAAATACACAAACAAATAAGTACAACGGAAATAAATTCAGAATTGCATTCATAAAAACGGCATTATAAATAAATATATGAAATACTAATCGGAATATATATATATATATATATATATATATATATATATATATATATATATATATATTCTTATGTGGAGCTGCATCACTCTTCTCCAGTGGAAGGGCACCTGAGGGGGCCTCATCACGCTTTCCTTCACATCGGGCCACCAGTGATCTCAGGAGTTGGTGGAGACCAATATTGGATTTACATTTATGAGGTGGTCAGAAACACAGCTCCAAAGTAATGCTAATGTCGATCTGTGTCTGTAGAATGAAAATGAACAGTTCGTCATATTTATTTGTAGGTAATGGCATTTCACTGTGCTTACACCTTCTCTTTGCTGTCCCCACGTGGCCAAAATCTCTTATTGCAGGTTGAACACAGAAAAAGAAAATAGAGAATAAAAAAACTGAACAAACGACAATAACAAATGAAAGAAGGGAAGGAGCTTATTGTCACTGAAAAACAGTGATCAATACCTGTAAAAAGGAGTCATTTACCATGATAATGCAGCTGGTGAGAGTTCCATGTTCAGCTGTGAGGGTACATCAACGCGGTCAAGACCAGGACTGTACCTGTAAGGACCACAAGGTGAAGGCATTTCACCAGGGCTCAAACTATAAGCTTCACTGCTGCGTCGCAGTAACAGGATCATGACTGAGGGATTATTCACAACATCACAATAAGAATAGAAAAAAGGACAGACTTTCTCAGCTACTTTTACAGATGAATGATTCTAAAATATTAATACAAATCACATCATCTCATCTAATATCATCTTATTATGATCAGATGGGATTTTTTTTTTAAAAAAACAGAAGTTTAAAAAATGGGCAGTCTGGGAGCATCACTGGTCATTATCGGGCTTTGGACACACACACACACACACACACACACACACACACACACACACACACACACACACACACACACACACAGAGAGAGAGAGAGAGAGAGAGAGAGAGAGAGAGAGAGAGAGAGAGAGAGAGAGAGAGAGAGAGAGAGAGAGAGAGATGCTGTTTAAACAAGACATATGTACTTGCCCTTTGATGAGGGCATGATACATATTCACTGCCATACGCTTTAAATGTATGAAAAACATAACAGGAAAGGAAATGAAACTTCTTTTTTTTTTTTTCTTTTTTTTTTTTAGTAGGAGAGCAACAGACCAACACACTCAGTATTTCAGTGAATATTTCACAGGCCAATACTGCCATCTGCTGGACAAAACAAACCCAACTCTCTCAGATTTCTTACTGGTAGTTCACCTGTGGCTTCTAAACATGAGACCAAAATATACTGAAGACACTTTGAAAAGAAAATGTGTTTAACTGTAAAATCATATGGTAATTAATATACATCCAAGACTGGATTGTCAACTGAGAATCACAGAAGAAGAACCCAAAGACACCAAAGGGATCCAAAAAAATGTAGATTCACTATGTGACAATTGTTTTTTTGTTTTTTGTAATCTGATTAGATTCAAAAGTGAGAAATGTAAAGGTGAGACAATTTTAAAGTTACACTTTTATGATATTGAAAACTCAACTGTATTATTATTATCATCAATATTCGTATTATTATTATTATTATCAGAGGGTCTTAAATGTGTACCACAGTGCTGTAAAAGCAAATTGTAACGTCATGTATTTGTTTTCATTAAATATAAAACAGTCACAGGGCTAGAAATATGTTTTTGTTCACACGGTGCATTTTCCTAAATATAATGTAGCCACTAACTAACTAACTAACTAACTAATTGACAAACTGAATAACAGCTGAACCATTCAAAGCTGTGAACCTTTAATGGCATTGAGTATTTAAGGATATGTTCTCAACCAGGAAGCTTTTCAAACTTTTTATTTGATGGAGCAAACACTGCTGGATTAACAGCAGTTTGTCAGACTGAGATAAATAATAAACCAGATGAAAGTCGGCGTGTGGATATGATGAAGAGTTGCCTGAGCCAACACATGCATTGAGTTTTCTGTTGTATTGTTGTCGGCCATGTGTCCTCCTGCTTTCCTGTCCTCTCTCTAAAAGACAAATGACAGACAAAGAGACTAAGAGTTAATAACTTTATCAATGAGGCTCACAGTAGAACTATTGATCAATACAAGAACTGTGAAAATAACAGAACAAATATTTATTTACCTTTTGAAATGAGAGGGTTCACAGTGCATGCTGTCTCTTTGCTCGTGTCTTGCCTCGTCTGGTCTGGTCTTGGTGAGGACTTGTTTCTTCCTAGTTTCTTTTCCTCTCTCTAATGTGCGTACACTACAGTTCATGTAGTCTGAGCCTGACTTTTGTCATGGCCGACAAATTAGCTGCATAATTGCTGATTTTGAAGGACAATTGGGTGTCTTTCTGTCTGTAGTTTGACTTGCTTGATGGGGATGAAGAAGAAGAAGAATCGGAGGGACAATCTCCTTTATTAGTCACACTACATATGCAAATCACACAATATGCAAATTGGTGAAATTTGTCCTCCGACTTTAACACATCCTGGTCGCCTTCCTCCATGGCAGACCAGGAGCGGTGGACTGCCATCTGACTGGTGCCCAGTGACTGCACTGGTCAGGTGGTGATCTTCTTGCATGTTTTTAGTGGGTTTTTTTTAAGGAGGATACCCCAGGTGAACACGGGGAGAACATGCAAACTCCACACAGAAAGACCCCTTTCCTCAAGCAGCAGGCACCGAAGGCATGGTGGAGGACACACCACCAGTGCCCACAGCAAGAATCAAGCCGTACAGTAGACAGCCCTCGTACAGAAGTTGGACTTACACGACCAAATGTAATTGGCCAGTTACCAGGACGTGGACAGCCCGACTACTGTCCACGTCTTGTCCTTGGAATGTGATAAGCAAACTGTGTGTGAGCATTGTTTAGGCATGTATCTAATGCAAAAGATGCCACTGAAAGAAAAGACAGAAGAGATAAGTATGATCTGCCTCTTGTTATGAAAACTGTTTTTCTCCAGTCATGTTATCTTACAGCTCTGAACGGTACAAGGACATTCCTTAGGCTACATAAGTGCAGTAAGAAAGTAAAGAATAAGAACACATAAAATCAGACAGAGCCAAATTGTTACAACACCACGTATGTTATTATGTACTGATTAAGTGAACCTTTTGTACAACACATTATGATGTGTCTATTGTGCTGACATTGTTCTGATAGAAGAACAAAGTCATCCTGTCTACAAAGATAATGTATATAATCTAACAACGTCTCCTGCTCTGGACATTAGTTAGCAGCTACATGAGTTGAACGCTATCAATTTATGTTGTAATAATTACAGTAGTTTTTGGCATCACTGTAACTTTTAGCAGAGTGTGTGTGTGTGTGTGTGTGTGTGTGTGTGTGTGTGTGTGTGTGTGTGTGTGTGTGTGTGTGTGTGAGTGTGTGTGTGTTTATGAGCATAGAGTGGCCACTGCATTTTAACTCCAAACAACATTATGTGGTATTCATTAGTGATAGTGAAATACTTGCTGTGGCCAGTTTGAATAAATTAAACTCCACCTATTATCACATCACAGCATCTCACTGTTGATTGCCTGGTACCTGTGTGTGTGTGTGTGTGTGTGTGTGTGTGTGTGTGTGTGTGTGTGTGTGTGTGTGTGTGTGTGTGTGTGTGTGTTCGTGTGTGTATGTATTTGTAACGGAAATTAGTATTTTTATAATCTGTACATATGTTCATATACATAGTTGACTTTTTATTCTGTATCATTTATTCTATTTATCTTGATTGTTCTGTGCCGCTGTTTTTGCTGTTTTCAATAAATGCTGGCTGTAACGTGCATATGACATATGACATTAGTAGTTTTTCCTCATAAGAAAATTGGCAATAGTATTTTCTATGACAATAGAATTTATGGCATTTAGTATTTTTAGAATTCTTACATAATGTACATATACATAATTGTTGCTTTTCATAATGCTTGCTGGTTGTAATGACTGAATTTCCCCGGTGTGGGATCAATAAATTCCTATCTTATCATATCTTATCTTACCTTAATATCACACAAATGTACTGCAAAGTATTGCTGAGCAAAGCAATGCAGAAATGTGTTAAGGCTTAGCCTTAAGTAGTTATAATTTCAAGACTGAAATTAGCAGACCAATACAAAGACAATTGCCAGAAACACACTCAAATGTAGTCAAAATAGCAAAGAAACTATACTGGACAAAAAGCAAATCCTAACAAAATGTAAAATGAACTTTTTGAACTGGAAATTGAGCAGCATTATCTGAAGAAGCTATGAGCTGAAATGCATAAAAGCAGGAAACTAAACTGTAATATTGTCAAAGGTTTTTCCTTCTATATATGTCCTGCATTCACAGTGTGTAACTATATCAAGTGGTCTGTCATTAAGACAGGAACAGAGAGACCTATAAAGTTCCACTCAAAGAACAACATTTAAAAACTGAGATCGTAACAGTTAACAGTTAAAAATGTGAAAGGTCAAACTGCCAAAAAGAGCTTAACATCAACTCACTGTGCTTTGAACTAAATTTCAAAGTCAGCATGATAACATCCTCACAATTACAACAGCCACATGCTGAAGTTTAACATACTATAGTCACCATCTGGGGATTTCATTAGTTTTCAAGATACTGGACTAAAGTATTGGGCAAATTGATGATGATGCTACATTGTACTCTGTACAAAATTTCTTGGAAATCTGACATTTCTTATCAGACAGTGAGGCACTTTCACATTGGTCTGAAAAAACTGCCAGTATGACTGAAAAGAAAAGCTGAATAAAAATAAAAAAATTAAAAAATGGACGGAAGGAGCAATTACAACCAGTAACTATTTCAATGTTATATATGAGCATGCAACCATTGTTTTAAGATAGACTTGGAAAATTGTGACTCAATCTAGCTGCCAATTATTCTATGAAATGCTGTGAACAGATAAAACACACAAAAGACAGATCACACGTGACATATCATGTCCAGAGTGCATCTGGTGCCCTTCTTACTACAGTACAGTATGTCAGCTTATGGCCTTGATCTCATTAGCAATTAGTTGACCCTTTGAAAAGCTGAAGTCTGAAGTGTGACAGTGGAGTATTGACCTTTTCCTCTTCAGTGCAAAAAGAGCTGTCAGTGAAACTGTGTGAGGCAGTGGCTGTGACTAAGTGACGCCCCCGACTGCCTTACAGGGAAGACAACAAAGTAGAAGTGCCTGTGTGACCTGATAAACAGGTATTATTCAGTTTTAAGCAGCAGAACTGTGTCTGCAGCTGCATCTGTTGAGTGACTTCAGAGAGTCCGAGAGGATGGAGAAGCTAGTCGTCCTGCTTGTATCTCTGTTCCTGATGTTTTTCAAAGGACAAAATGGAATGGCTCCAGATTCTTGTCCTTCGCAGCAATGTCCTCAATACAAACTGATTAATAAAAACCAGGTAGGTTTCAGAGCAGTTCACTCACACATGCCATCAAATGCTCTTTTTTCAATGTGGAGTAAAACAGTTTTATGATCTGTTTTCTGCAGGATTTTGAGGAGCGTTTGTATGATGCCACTAAATGGATTACCACCAAGATAGAAAGCAGTGCGTATGCTGATTTAATGGCTGCACATTCAAGGCTGAAGGATTACTGCGAGCGACAAAACAATGCAGGTTTGTCAGAGTCTGAAATCATAAGCTTAACTCATACAGTAGTTTGGTTTTATGATGTTAAGAGCTCATTTGAACAGCATACCAGTACAATTTATGAGCCATGATTTAAGTACAACTGGAATACCACTATAATTAAAGACATCATTCCAGAATAGGAGCTTTATATTATTACTCATCAATAAACAAACCAAAATAAAAATAACCGCACACACCCTGTGCAAACAACAGTGAGAACAAAACAATCATTTGCGTCTTCACTTGTCCCTGCAACTCAAATGAGAGCACATTGAATAGAATTTCTTTAGAAACTGCCTGCTTTCCTGTAGTGCCATACATATTCTTCTTACAATTGTGTGTCATGTTTGTCTCTTCAAGGTTATACGATTGCTGATGACACCTGGCCTGTGGTGATCACTGTCACAGAAGGTCATGATTTGTCAATGTCCTGGTTTGTTGCTCCTGGCACGGCAATCCCTGAAAACACTGATCACTCAGTCACACTGCAAAGCAAACCTGCAACCACCGTCTATGTCAGGTGAGCAGTGGCTGCTTTATTCTTTCAATACAGTGTTATACTTTCTGCTGCTCATGACCTCTTTATTTTATTTTCTATAGAAAAGATAATGTAATTCAGAAAACAAGAAATGAAATTATGAACATGACATACACCATCTTAAATTCATATTAAACGATTACTTTGACAAAGTATTGTATGTAACCTGAAGCTATTTTTCTGTTATTGTTTCCATATCGTGTAAAAGGCCCTTCACTGGTACTCCAGGCATCCAGCCTGCTCAAGAAAATGCAAACGCGCTTTTGGAAGCCTTGGATAAAAACTGCGCCAATCTCCCAACTTACAGTGGGGTTGGCTATGAGTCCTATTATGCTGTAACTCACCACAATGAGGTCTGGATCTATGATTACGACATCAACTACAAGAAAGCCAAGTAAAGGTAGCAGAGTCACAGGTACTTTTCATACTTATTGTTCTAACAAATTCTGAATTCTACTTAATGCAGTCTTAGTGTAATCAATAGGACATACTGTAAATAACCAGCACACAGACATACTCAGATTATTCAGTTGCATGCTGGAAACCAGTTTCAGGAATGCTGTGGTATTTCCCAGCAGTCCTTCTCACAATAGTGATCATATTTTTGTTGTTTGTTGTTGTTTGTATTACTTCTTGTTCCAGACGTCTTTTGTAAGATATGTCCTCAGCCCAAAACATAAACTGCTGCCAGTTTTATATGTCACGTTGTTCCTTCCTATCTCTCTGTTAAATAAAAGGTTCACTACAGGCTGGCTCAACAGGAACTCAACAAAAATACAAGCAACCTAACCTGTTTAACATGTTACCTGGTTCATTGTTTGCCAGGGGTGTGCAATCCCAAAATATGCCCCTGGAATGAAAGTTATTTTTGTGTCGTTTACTTTTGGTTTAGTTTTGTTAGTATTAATTAGTTAGTATTGATGGAAAGGTTAAAAATATGGCACATTATGAGACACTGAAAAAACAATATACACTTTGAGTGTTGATGAAGAAATATTTTAGAATCTGTTAAATCTTTGCTTAAGATACGGTGATGTTGGAAATCTCCTCATGAGTCATGTCTGAATGTAAATGTAATGGTTATGCTAAATAATAAAGCTTACTCTAACAAGAGGTGAAATGTAAGCACTGTCATTCATTGTTTTCACTTTTAATTTTCATACTTAATTTCCAATTTTGTGGATGCCAATGATAGTGAAAATGTTTTTAAATACATAGATCCTTTTTATTAAAAACAAAAGCATAAAGCAACCAAGGCAAAGGATGAGAAATGAGTTTTCAGGTCAATTAAATGATTATGAATGGAGAAATACTTAAAAAGTAAAGTAAACTGAATAAAGTAACCTGAATTCCATTACGACCAGGCTCTACGGAAAGTGATGCCTGATATTTAACACGAGATGGTGCAGGCGTGGTAAACATATAACACTTTGTGAATGAAGGAAGTACAAAAAATATATATTTTATTCGTTGCTTTTAAAGGCCTACTTATGGGTTTTTAAATGATACTTGTAAATGTTTTTCTACTGTTTGATTGATTAATTATTCACTGTTCTTTGTTTTTGTTTGTCCCCTCTTCCTCCTTCTCCTCTACAATAGTTGTCTGGCACTTGCCAGGCCGTTGGAAATAGAAATTGCTCTTAATGTCCTTGCCTGATAAAATAAAAGTTAATGTCTGACACTAATGTCTGTCAGTTAGGTATAAGCAATCACATGTCCTAGCAAGTTGGAAAGAGGCATGGTAGTTTTTAAGTGAACTTGATTGTTTTCGTATCATTATGTGACATTTCATAGGTGCGAAAGATTGTGTTTTGTGACACACATGGTGGAAGGAGTAGTTAGTGTACTTTTACTTTAAGTAAAAGTCACAAAACCTCAATAAAGAAGCACAGTACTGAAGAAGTAATAAAACTGGTCAAAATAAGTGTCCAGAGGCCTGTACCATAAAGCTTGATTAACCTAGCCGGGCTTCCTCTTACTTATCGGGCTTCACTTAACGAGACATCCGCCCTCCGGATTTTCGGTACCATAAAGCCGGCTATCAACTCACTAATTCAATTCAGGCTTGTCCAATCTAGATCTGTGCACGCTCACATAAAAAGGGCGGAGTTTGCTGCATGCGACCAATCGCAAACATGAAAAAATCAGCCCGAGCCGCATATTTCACTACGGAGGAGCAAACAATAATAATGAATAAATACGAGGAATACAAATCAATGATCTAGGCAAAAAGCAACACAGTTGCAGCTGCCAAACGGCGCAAGGATTGCTGGCAAAAAATCGCCGACTGTGTCAATGCGTAAGTTAGTGCCATTATAATATTACTTCCCCACTATGACTGCACTTGTATATCTGACTACAGTAACATTTGTGTGTTCCATAAATGTATGTGTGTATGAAATTTTTCGTTATGGCATGTGATTGTAGCCTTATTATTTCAGATGCAACCCGAGTGGAGCAAAGAGAACATGGGAGCAAATCAAATATAAGTATAAAAATATACTTCAAAGTGGTCAGTACGCGTACTATATCTTATACATGTAGCATATGTATATGTAGGCCTACATGTTGGAGGCTATATACAATACAATATACAACGGCAAACATCCCAGGGCTAGTCTACATTATGCAAATTACACATCAACCTTGCTTACCTGCGATGTCATAAAAGCCCTCTTTGATGCATTGCGTGGGCAGGTGGCCGGGAAACACCACGAATGCATCGACAAGCTCAGTCAGGGCCCCCGCGACTTTATGGATAGCTCTACATACTGTGTTTTTCCCGAGGTTTTCGGCATCGCCAAACGGAATACATAAAAGTACCTATGAATGAATGAATCAATCCATGATTTACTTAAACAAATAATTGATTAATGGCATTTTATCTGTGGCTTGCTTGTACTGTAACCCATCCAACGAGGGATTTAAAGACATCATAATAATTCCAAACATCACTAAGAAATATATTACCTGTGGCAAAAAACCTCAGTGCAATGCACACTGTCTGCGGGACTGTCAGCGCGTGGTTGTGGTGCGTTACAATACTGATGTAAGGCTCCAGCAGCTGACAGATGTATTGTAACCCCTCTCCCGAAAACCTGTACCTTTCGTACAGTGATTGTTCAGACAATTCGAACGGATTACAGCGATCTCTAAATATTCTCTCGCGCCTGAGTGCTCTTCGCACAAGCTGTGCACCAAGATCCACCGGGTTCTCATAAAACGGACAGGCCATTTTCCAAGAGAACTGATTGGTCAGTAGGTGGGGCTTTTATACCTGCTGAGCTCTTATCCTGGACTTATCCTGCTCCGGAGCAGGTTAGGTGTTCAGCATAGGTTACCACGGCAACGTAGCCCGATAGAAAGTAAGCCACCTTTATGGTACCGAAAAGCCAGGGTTAAGCCTGAAGTTATCTCGCTAAGCCGTAATCCAGCTTTATGGTACAGGCCTCAGGGTGTGTGTGTTCAAGGAGACAAGAGTGTGTTTGAAATAACAACAACAACAACAACAACAATAATAATAAGATGAAGATGATGATTATGATGAATAATGATAACATGTTTATTCATGTAAATGTTTATTTATATTGCAATATTTAGTAATCAAAGCATGATCCCAGACTCACTGAAAGATTTTAGGGCTAAGGCCAGAACCTCCACTGACTGAAGAACCTCCCCTGCTGATATCTAAATGGATAGCTGGCAGGCTAGACAGGCAATTGTCTAATGAATGCATTAGTTGCATTACATGCTGCAATAGTGTGCCATGCATTGGTATTCATCCAAGCTCTTTTTTTTATCAGACAGCACCATTGGTTAATTGCTTCATGTGGCTACCTAGCTGGAATATAAATTAAAAACTCCAAAAACTCACTGCTGGAGCCAAATAAATCAGAATCAGAATATATTTATTGATCCCCCAGAGGGGAAATTGCCTTTCAGTTACATCCCGTCCAAGAAACATAAAAAAGACAGTGACGCATAACCGGGGGAGGGCAGGAGCGGGAGAATTGTGGGTCGCACAAGTCTCACACGAGCAGTGGCCGGAGCATCTTGTCTGCATAACATCCAGGAGAGTGGAGAGATACCAACCTTGGGAAGGCCGGTTATCTCGGGGAGCCAACGAAGATAACAACTGTTTTGGGTCAGGCCGAAAACAATTTTCCGTCTGCCTTTGAGTCTCTCTGAGTCTCCCGGTGGCTTTGTTTCAAATAAATCCAAATTCAGTGGCCAAATTCAGCCGAGCCGAGCTGACAACTTCTCCAAGTTGGCTTCCATCCTACAAAGGAGTTCGGGAATCGCATCCAGCCTGCGATTTTGATCAAGAATTGCATCCTGCTTGCGACCGAGCTCACATATCGCTTGAGTCTGAGTGTTTGCAGCCCTGCACATCCCCTCAGTCATAACGGGCAGCTTCTCGATTACCAAAAGTGCTGCCAACACCTTCCGAACTTTGCGATAGATCAGGAAGCTGCTACTCCAAACAGCAGAATGCCTGTTATCATAACTCCAATTATGTAGACGTCTTCAACATCCTCAATGGAAAGGATCGACAGGCACACGATCCTCCACCTCTCCCAGGGGTCCATCATGTATCCAACTGCAAACGTTCCATCAGGGCAGGCGGGCTCTCCTTTAACCAGTCTCTTTGTTGAGAAAATTTGGTCGATTGCGTTGAGAGACCAGCTGATCAAATACATGATTTTAGGTTTCGTAGAGAAATGCAGAGAGAGGCTCCGACAGATCAGACAGAGACAGCACAAGACAAAGAGCAGGAGGGAGCGAGAGAAAAAGCGCCCGCCTTCGTTGAGAACCAGAAGAAAGCCAATAAGTGTGCAAAGCAAACCACAGGGACTGTTAATGGGGACCGGGATGCTTTTCTTTTCTTTTTTCCTGCGCTACAGGTTGGCATCACCATCAGTGCGCACTGATAAATTAGTGAAAAACACAGGTGCTCTGTGTGTCAGGCTAGTGACTGTTTGATGAGCTGTAACATGCACAGTGTGTTGAGACTCCATATTCAGTCCACCCTAATACGTCGTCTCCCTTGCCAAAGTCTGGCCGCCAGAGAAGATAAATCTCTTCGGGAGTCACATAATATGCTTCCCTGTTGTTAATTGACATTTAGTGCATATATTAACAGCATTTGTTTGCCAGTGTTTGAAAGCTTAGATGTGTGCCAAGTCCTCTGGAATAAAGATTAAGGTTAAAGAGACAGTAAAATAACTATGGCATGTAGTAAGTCTTAGTACGTCTTTCGGAGCACGATGGAGGCTGGAACACACGTGGTTTATGAGGAACAAGTTGGATTCTGCTTAGTAGAAATTTACCAGTGCACCTGCTCTCGAGGGATGGAGCTGCGTCCAGCCCCACAACCTCCCCGCCAGGCATCGATCCCTGCCCACAGGCCCCCAGCCAGAGCCAAACAGCGCCAAGAAGTGTGTGGAAACTCACCTCAGAGAATCTGTGTCATGTCCTTCTTAGTCATTCCTGCTTTGCAGCGGGTCCAAGTCTCAGTCCAGTGGAGGGTAACACTAACAGGCGAACAGCAGGAGGCGACAATTACCAAGTCAAACAAAAGGGGACTGTGTGCACGGTGATGCTGCACATGCACACAGAGGCAAAAATACAGTAATGCAAACGCATGCGACATGCATTTGTTTTTATGACCACACACTCCTCTCTCAGAAACACACAACAGGAGGAGGACAGGGGCGTTGTGGACTCCTTCGTCGAGTGGTGCAAGACTAACCATCTGCATCTCAACACCACCAAGACAAAGGAGCTGGTGGTGGATTTCCGCAGGAGGAAATCGGCTCCCACACCCATTTCAATCAACGGTGTGCCTGTGGATGTTGTGCAGGATTACAAATACCTGGACAATAAACTGGACTGGGCCAAGAACACTGAGGCTGTCTACAAGAAGGGCTAGAGTCGACTCTATTTCCTGAGGAGGCTCCGGTCATTCAACGTGTGTAACATCATGCTGAGGATGTTCTACCAGTCGGTGGTAGCCAGTGCCATCTTCTATGGTGTTGTGTGCTGGGGCAGCAGGCTGAGGGCAGCAGACACCAACAGGATCAGCAGGATCATAAGGAAGGCTGGCTCTGTCCTGGGGGTACAATTGGACTCCTTGGCAGTGGTGTCTGAGAGGAGGATGCTATATAAACTGCATAGTATCCTGGATAACAATGCTCACCCTCTCCACAAGGTGCTAACTTCGAGCAAAGCACCTTCAGCAACAGACTCATTCCCCCCCGATGTAACACTGAACGTCAGAGGAAGTCTTTCATTCCTGTGGCCATCAGTCTGTTCAACTCATCTACCTCTGGCCGCGAGAGGGACTGTAGAGACTCTGTGTCCTGAGCCAATGTAGAGACTCTGTGTCACCTGTCACCTTACCATTATCTTCACTGTCACTTTATTCAGAGACTGGGTTCATTATTGAGAATAATGACATTCTGTCTTATTGCTGCTGTATTTTATTTTTATTTCTTATTTTTTTCTACTACCATATTTATCACTGTCATCACTTTAAACAATCACTCACACTTTAATTCTTGCTCATCACATCACTTTATCACTTAATTTTATTCTACTGTGTTTAGACTGTACTTGTTATTTTAGACTTGTTGTATTTCATTTATATTCAATTTTCATATTTCAGTTTATATTTCAATTCATGCAACTACCGTCGCAGTGCGTATTGTTGTATATTATATATACCTACGTTAACTGTCTTTTGTTGCATTCAGTGTTGCATTTTAGTGTGTTTAGTTACTCCGTTATTCTTCACCTTATTCATGCTATATTATTCTGATTGTGCCTTGCACTTTGTTGCATTTAGTTGTGTGTTTTATCTATCCTCTTACTCATACTACTTCTACACTTTGTATCGCAACTGCTGCACAGCAATTTCCCTCGGGATAAATAAAGCTTCTTGAATCTTGAATCTTAATCCTCAAAGACTTATCTTGCTTGCATGCACAGCTCCACTGAAGCGTGTGTGCTTCAGAACATCCATATTGTGCATAAACATAAACACACACATGCAGATAAGACAGCACACTGTACTGACTCTCTGTTACATGCTCTCTCTGAGGTCAGAAGCAGACTTTTCACCTGCTGGCTCTGCACTCAGCACAAAGACCTCATTGTGACTGGTTGTATTCCTCTGTTAGTCCTGGGTGAGATTATTGGGCTTTGAACACACACACACACACACACACAGAGAGAGGGAGAGAGAGAGAGAGAGAGAGAGAGAGAGAGAGAGATGCATTCTCTGTGTGTTTTTCCTCTAATACACTCTCACATTGACATCCACACATCCACTGGCCACATGCTCGTGTGAAAACCTTTACTCTTGCCAACACACACACACACACACACACACACACACACACACACACACACACACACACACACACACACACACACACAGAGAGAGAGAGAGAGAGAGAGAGAGAGAGAGAGAGAGAGAGCAATTGATGCTCTTTAAACAAGACATTTGTTACTTTTATGATCTCTCATGTCTTTGATGAGAAATATTCACTCTCATATTCTTTAAATGTATAAAAAAGCATAACTGGAAAGGAAATGAAACTTTTTTTTAGCAGGAGAGCAACAGACCCACACACTCAGTGTTTCAGTGAATATTTCACAGGCCAATACTGCCATCTGCTGGACAAAACAAACCCAACTCTCTCAGATTTCTTACTGGTAGTTCACACTGTGGCTTCTAAACATGAGACCAAAATATACTGAAGACACTTTGAAAAGAAAATGTGTTTGACTGTAAAATCATATGGTAATTAATATACATCCAAGACTGGATTGTCAACTGAGAATCACAGAAGAAGAACCCAAAGACACCAAAGGGATCCAAAAAAACGTAGATTCACTATGTGACAATTGTTTTTTTTTGATTACCTTCAAAAATGAGAAATGTAAAGGTGAGACAATTTATAGTTACATTTTTAACTCAACTCTATTATTATTATTATTATTATTATTATTATTATTATTATTATTATTATTATTATTATTATTATCATTATCATCATCATCAGAGGGTCTTAAATGTGTACCACTGTGCTGTAAAAGCAAATTGTAATGTAATTTTTTTGTTTTCATTAAATATAAAACAGTCACAGGGCTAGAAATGTGTTTTTGTTCACACGGTGCATTTTCCTAAATATAATGTAGCCAAATAACAAACTAACTAACCAATAACTAATTGACAAACTGAATAACAGCTGAGAACCTTTAATGGCATTGAGTATTTAAGGATATGTTCTCAACCAGGAAGCTTTTCAAACTTTTTATTTGATGGAGCAAACACTGCTGGATTAACAGCAGTTTGTCAGACTGAGATAAATAATAAACCAGATGAAAGTCGGCGTGTGGATATGATGAAGAGTTGCCTGAGCCAACACATGCATTGAATTTTCTGTTGTATTGTTGTCGGCCAGCCCTGCGATCGACTGGTGACCGGTCCAGGGAGTACCCCGCTTCTCGCCCGTTGACGGCTGGGATAGGCTCCAGCACCCCCCGCAACCCCGAAAGGGATAGGCGGTATAGAAAATGGATGGATGGATGGATGGATGGATGGATGGATGGATGGATGGATGGATGGATGGATGGATGGATGGATGGATGGATGTTGCCGGCCATGTTTCTTCCTGCTTTCCTGTCCTCTCTCTAAAAGACAAATGACAGACAATGAGATTAACAGTTAATAACTTTATTGATGAAGCTCACAGAAGAAATATTGATCAATACAAGAACTGTGAAAATAACAGAAGAAATATTTATTTACCTTTTGAAATGAGGTGGGTGAAATGGGTTCAGTTCATGCTGTCTCTTTGCTCATCTCTTGTCTTGTCTGGTCTTGGTGAGGACTTGTTCCTTCCTGGTGTCCTCTCCTCTCTCTATGAGACAAATGGCAAGTTAGAATAACAGTCAAAAAAGTGAGACACACAAAAGAATTATTGATCAATACAAGAATTCGGATAACATCATCAAATAAATGTGAATTTACCTTTTGAAATGAGAGGGTTCATTGTGCATGCTGTCTTTTCGTTCGTCTGGTCTGGTCTGGTCTGTTCTTGGTGAGGACTTGTTTCTTCCTGGTTTCTTCTTCTTGTACAGATATTGCACAAAAATTATACACTGAAAATAAGAGAATTTCCATATGCTGTTTAATTTGTTTGTATACTAAGTTATTATTGATGAATATCATTTATTATTTTTTCCACAATCAGGTCATAATCATGAGGTGCATTTTTACCATGGTACTGTCTCAACCATACCCCATATGTGTACATCTGTTGAAATCCATTGATGATGACTGAACATCAATTGTAAATGCAATAAACTTTTTAAAAAATGACAATTTGACAAGATAATTCAATATAAATTCATTCCTCTTTTCTGAAATTAAACTTTGGTAACTTTGGTTGCCAGCTGTGCACTCTACATGAGACCGTATGCCACATCTGGAGCACACCACCCATTGCTCTCCTGGCTTTGACCTTGAAAACCACTCCGCCCACACCAGGCATTGGGTGTCTTCTGTGCTTTTCTTCTCCTTTTTCCCTCCTTCCTCCTTGCCAGGATCTTTCTTTTTACCTTCAAGGAGGACTCTTTCTTCTCCTCTTCAAGGGCCTTCTTTTCAGGAGTATCTGTGAGAATGGTGCTGATCCTTTTCCTCCGCTGCTGACGATTGACTGTTCTGGGGCCAGCTTTGGGATGAGGCCTGACTATTTCAGGAGAAAAGTCTGGAACAGGCCACACAGAAACACACATATGAATACTTAACTTTCAGAATTGGACAAGCAATATACTATAAGTAAAATACATTTTTCTTACTTCAGTGGTGATAGTTTCCTCCTCTTGTATAGACAGAGGAACATCAACTAATGTGAGGGTCACTTCCTGAAGACCCTCAGAGTTTACGGTTATGACAGGCCTAGGCAGAGCAGTGGACGATGAGAGGATGACAGGTGATGGTCCAGCTGTTGTGAGGGAGGCAGAGAAGAGCTCAGGTGGACTGAGGTTGACCAAGGATGGTCCGGCTGTTGTGAGGAAGGCAGAGAAGAGCTCAGGTGGACTGGGGTTGACCATGGATGGTCCGGCTGTTGTGAGGGAGGCAGAGAAGAGCTCAGGTGGACTGAGGTTGACCATGGATGGTCCAGCTGTAGTGAGGGCAGCAGCAGATGGCCCAGACGTTGTGGGGGCGGCAGTGGATGGCTCAGGGAGGGATGCCTCTGGAATGGGCCTGTCAGTGACTGATGCAGGGAGAAAATCATCTTTCTTGAAAATGTCTGCTTTGTAGGGCCAGATGCCAGTGCTTGAGAAGCCCTTTTTTACATTCAGGAGTGACGCTACCAGGAGCAAGATGTTGTTCAGCAACTGTGGCAGGTCGTAGATGGTGACCATTTCCCCTGGATGCTCTCGGTGCCACGTGCCCATCTCGCTGTTGAAGTGCTTCTTAAGTTGCCAAGAGCATTTCCTGCCAATGCCATCGTAACCAGGACCCCTCTCTCAGCTGATGTCACTGCCCCCACTCTTCTCACTCCCTTCGTGGCGACGAGTGAGCCAGGTTTCTGGACAGTCACGAGCCCCGTCTCATCAACATTCCAAACATCTTTGTCCTCAAAGTTGTGCTTCTTGTTGACTGAGGCTAGCTTATCAAAGAAGGTTGCCACATTCAACTAATTGAAATGAGCATTTCGGTAGAGACTTGTAGCCTGAGGCCTCCTGATGGACAGACGTTGGTGCCTCTCGCCCCTGCCATGCCATTTTCTGCCCAGTGTAGAAAGCTGCCAATTCAAAGGCCAATTTGCCAACCAAAAACAGTAATAATTAAACAAAAACTTTGATAATGCACTTGCATTGAACTAGTCTAACATGTTTGATGTTACAACTGAATAATCTCATGATTTAAAATTAAAGGCTATAAAAAAACCATTTACAGAAAATTGATTTGCAACACCTGTTATGTATTATGATACTGGCTTATCTGTCATTGTATTTGACCTGGTCTCTCCCGATCGGTGTTTTTAGTGCATTCTTACCTCTTTTGGGGGTAGCCTGTAGTATAAGGCTGCTGCATTTCTGACATAGGCTACCAGGCTGAGCTCCTGCATTGCAGCTCCCTGTACCCTACTGAGGGCAACATGCTTGAGCCCTGTTCAGCCAACGCTATCTTCCTTTTGACATATCGAGCAAGTGAAGGGACAGGAATGCAAAATTCCTTAGCTACGCTCCTAATTGACCTCCCTTCCTGCACCACTTCTGAGGCGCTCTCTAAGAGCTGTGCTGGCACTCCCCTATTTGTGGTCCCAGCTCTGAAGCGGGGCATCCTGCAATAGGTATAGCACAAAAATACAAACATTAGCAAAGAGTCCATACAGGCTACACAACATAGCTAGGTTCTACCACCTTGCCTATTACACCACACGCTAAATTATCCTTATATCATTCATGGTTAAAAAGATGTCCATTAATATAACACTCTTCAAGTATCACAAATATTAAATTTTATTTTCAGTTTCTTTGTTTGTGCTCTTATTATGACTTATAACATGTTATCGTCACGCTGCACGACTTAACAGCATGTGATGTTATAGAACTCTATCACGGGTACAGTTGAGACATTGTGTCTCAACTGTACCCCACTAACCACTTTGCGTGTTTCTCTAGATTGTGCAGTGACCTAACATGCTAGGATAGCATGAAATATGTGAGTTTTTAGGGCACACAATAATGATTGCAATGATGTAAGTTATGGTTGATGGTCACAAAAGGATTATAAGCTATTCATCGTGGAAGGGACATGGTAAAGTGAAATTCTGACCTTAGTAAAATGACTTTTGCTGATATCTTCGGACTGGAGATGCTAACACTCTTCAAATTTCCCACCACCAAAGAGGATGCGAGTATGCATGTGCTGAGTAAAAACGGCAGCTCAGCCTTGCAGCACGGGCAAGATATTAAGGGTGTTTCAACATGTCTCAACTATACTCACTCCACCCAGTTCATGTAGTCTCAGCCTGATTTTGAGAAGATTTTGTCATGGCCGACAAATTAGCTTCATAATGACTGATTCTGAACGACAATCGGGCATCTATACGTCTGTAGTTTGCCTTGCTTGATGAGTTTGAGTTTGAATTGACAAACTGAATAACAGCTGAGAACCTTTAATGGCATTGAGTATTTAAGGTCCTCTCTCTAAAAGACAAATGACACATAATGGAGACAACAGTTAATAACATTATCAATGATGCTCAAAGAATAATCGATCGATGTAAGAATTCTGATAATGAGATCCAATAAATATTTATTTACCTTTTGAAATGAGAGGGTTCACACTGCATGCTGTCTCGCTTGTCTCATCTGGTCCTGGTGAGGACTTTTTTCGTCCTGTTTTTTGTCCTGTCTTTATGTCAGCATCAGACTGTATGAACTGAGCCTGATTTTGAGGTGATTTTGTTATGGCTGACAAATTAGATGCATTAGGGCTGATCCTGAAGGACAATCGGGCATCTATACATCCATAGTTTGACATGCTTGATGAGGACTCCTTTCCTCCTGGTGTCCTCTCACTAAAAGACAAATGACAGATAAGACAAACAGTTAATAACTTTATCAATGAGGCACAGAGAAAAATAATTGATCAATGTATGAATTCTGAAAATAAGATCCAATAAATATTTATTTACCTTTTGAAATGAGAGGGTTCACACTGCATGCTGTCTCTTTGCTCGATTCTTTCTCATGGTTTTACTGAGGACTTCCTTCTGTCTCACGTCCTCTCCTCTCTTTCTAATGTCAGGATCAGACTACATGAGATGAGTTTCTCCTGCCAGATGAATTAGCTCTGTCATCAATGACGATGAACAACAATCGGCCGTCGATACTCTTGTACTTTCACATGCTAAACTTTGATATGCTGTCTCGTTGCTCGTCTCGTCTCGTCTTGGTGAGGACTTGTTTCGTCCTGCTTTTGTCTCCTCTCTCTAATGTCAGGATCAGACTGTAGGAACTGAGCCCGATTTTGAGACGATTTTGCCATGGCCAACAAATTAGCTGAGTCAAAGATGATTTTGAACAATAATCAGGCAACGATACGTCTGTAGTTTGACATGCTTTGTGAGGACTTGTTTCTTCCAGGTGTCCTCTCCTCTCTCTAAAAGACAAATGACAGATAAGAGAAACATTTAACAATTTTATTAATGAGGCACAGAGAAAAATTATTGATCAATGTATGAATCCTGATAAAATCCAATAAATATTTATTTACCTGTTGAAATGAGAGGGTTCACACTGCATGCTGTCTTGTTGCTCGGCTTGTCTGGTCTTGGTGAGGACTTGTTTCGTCCTGCTTTTGTCTCCTCTCTCTAATGTCAGGATCAGACTGTATGAACTGAGCCCAATTTTAAGGCTATTTTGTAATGGCTGACAAATCAGCTGCATCATGGCTGAAGTTGAAGGACAATCGGACGTCTATACGTCTGTAGTCTGACATGCTTGGTGAAGACGTGACTCTGTCTGGTGTCCTCTCCTCTCTCTAAAAGACAAATGACAGATAAGAGAAACAGTTAATAACTTAATCAATGAGGCACAGAGAAAAATTATTGGTCAATGAAAGACTTCTGATCATAAAAGACAACAAATATTTATTTACCTTTTGAAATGAGAGGGTTCACAGAGCATGCTGTCTCTTTGCTCGTCTCATCTGGTCTTGATGAGGACTTGCTTTTGTCTCCTCTCTCTAGAGTCGGGATCAGACTATTTGAACTGAGCCCGATTTTGACAAATTAGCTGCGCCATGGCTAATTTTTGAAGGACAATCGAGCATCTATACGTCTGTAGTTTGACATGTTTGATGAGGACTTTCCTCCTGGTGTCCTCTCCTCTCTCGAAAAGACAAATGACAGACAAGGGAGACAACAGTTAATAACATGATCAATGACGCTTACAGTATAATAACTGATCAATGTACGAATTCTGATAACGAGATCCAATAAATATTTATTTACCTTTTGAAATGAGAGGGTTCACACTGCATGCTGTCTTGTTGCTCGGCTCGTCTGGTCTTGGTGAGGACTTGTTTCGTCCTGTTTTTTGTCCTGTCTTTAATGTCGGCATCAGACTGTATGAACTGAGCCCGATTTTGAGGTGATTTTGTCATAGCTGACAAATTAGATGCATCATGGCTGACTTTGAAGGACAATCAGGCGTCTAT
Organism: Chaetodon trifascialis; assembly: GCF_039877785.1. Lineage (NCBI taxonomy): Eukaryota > Metazoa > Chordata > Actinopteri > Chaetodontiformes > Chaetodontidae > Chaetodon > Chaetodon trifascialis. The sequence goes on from NC_092073.1 coordinate 10,435,630, forward strand.
ACGTCCATATTTCGACATGCTTGATGAGGAGTCTTTTCTTCCTTTTGTCCTCTCACTGAAAGACAAATGACAGACAAGAAAAATAGTTAATAACTTTATCAACGAGGCACAGAGAAAAAATATTGATCAATGTATGAATTCTGAAAATAAGATCCAAGAAATATTTATTTACCTTTTGAAATGAGAGGGTTCACACTGCATGCTGTCTCTTTGCCCACCTCGTCTCGTCTTGGTGAGGACTTGTTTTGTCCTGCTTTTGTCTCCTCTCTTTGATGTCGGGATCAGACTGTATGAACTGAGCCCAATTTTGAGACGATTTTGTCATGGCTGACAAATTAGCTGAGTCATAGATGATGTTGAATGATAATCAGGCAACGCTACATCTGCAGTTTGACATGCTTTGTGAGGACTTGTTTCTTCCTGGTGTCCTCTCCTCTCTCTAAAAGACGAATGACAGACAAGAAAAACAGTTAAGAACTTAATCAATGAGGCACAGAGAAGAACTATTGGTCAATGAAAGACTTCTGATAATAAAAGAGAACAAATATTTATTAACCTTTTGAAATGAGAGGGTTCACAGAGCATGCTGTCTTGTTGCTCGGCTCTTCTGGTCTTTGCGTTCTATGTTTGATCAGGTCTTTCCTCCTGCTGTCCTCTCCTCTCTCTAAAAGACAAAGGACAGATAAGAGAAACAGTTAATAACTTTATCAATGAGGCACAGATAAAAATTATTGATCAATGTATGAATCCTGATAAGATCCAATAAATATTTATTTACCTTTTGAAATGAGAGGGTTCACACTGCATGCTGTCTCGTTGCTCGTCTCGTCTGGCTTTGGTGAGGACTTGTTTCATCCTGCTTTTATTTCGTCTCTGTAATGTTGGAATCAGACTGTGTGAACTGAGCCCAATTTTGACAAATTAGCTGCATCATGGCTGATTTTGACGGACAATCGGGCGTCTAAACGTGTGTCGTCTGACATGCTTGATGAGGACTCCTCTCCTCCTGGTGTCCTCTCCTCTCTCTAAAAGACAAATGACAGACAAGAAAAACAGTTAATAACTTAATCAATGAGGCACAGAGAACAACTGTTGGTCAATGGAAGACTTCTGATAATAAAAGAGAACAAATATTTATTTACCTTTTGAAATGAAAGGGTTCACACTGCATGCTGTCTCTTTGCCCGTCTTGTCTCATCTTGGTGAGGACTTGGGTCATCCTGCTTTTGTCTCCTCTCTGGATCATACTGTATGAACTGAGCCTGATTTTGAGACGATTTTGTCATGGCTGACAAATTAGCTGCATCATGGCTGATTTTGAGGGACAATCAGGCGTCTAAACGTGTGTCGTCTGACATACTTGATGAGGACTCCTTTCTTCCTGGTGTCCTCTCCTCTAAAAGACAAATGACAGATAAGAAAAACAGTTAATAACTTTATCAATGAGGCACACAGAACAACTGTTGGTCAATGAAAGACTTCTGATAATAAAAGAGAACAAATATTGTTGTAATGCCAAATATTGTTGTAATGCCAAAACGTGCCAAACGTTGAAATGAGAGGTTTCACACTGCATGCTGTCTCTTTGCTCGTCTCATCTGGTCTTGATGAGGACTTGCTCTTGTCTCTTCTCTGTAATGTTGGGATCAGACTGTGTGAACTGAGCCCGATTTTGACAAATTAGCTGCGTCATGGTTGATTTTGAGGGACAATCAGGAGTCCATACGTCTGTCATCTGACATGCTTGATGAGGACTCCTTCCCTCCTGGTGTCCTCTCCTCTTTCTAAAAGACAAATGACAAACAAGAAAAACAGTTAATAACTTAATCAATGAGGCACAGAGAAGAACTATTGGTCAATGAATGACTTCTGAAAATAAAAGAGAATAAATATTTATTTACCTTTTGAAATGAGAGGGTTCACACTGCATGCTGTCTTGTTGCTCGGCTCGTCTGGTCTTGGTGAGGACTTTTTTGTCCTGTTTTTTGTCCTGTCTTTAATGTCGGGATCAGACTGTATGAACTGAGCCCGATTTTGACAAACTAGCTGATTTTCATGGCTGATTTTGAGGGACAATCGGGAGTCCATACGTCTGTCGTCTGACATGCTTGATGAGGACTCCTTTCCTCCTTTTGTCCTCTCTCTAAAAGACAAACGACAGACAAGAAAAACAGTTAATAACTTTATCAATGAGGCACAGAGAAAAATTACTGATCAATGTATGAATTCTGAAAATGAGATCCAATAAATATTTATTTACCTTTTGAAATGAGAGGATTCACACTGCAAGCTGACTCTTTGCCCCTCTCGTCTCGTCTTGGTGAGGATTTGTTTCATCCTGCTTTTGTCTCTTCTCTCTCATGTCGGGATCATACTGTATGAACTGAGCCCGATTTTGAGACGATTTTGTCATGGCTGACAAATTAGCTGCATCATGGCTGATTTTGCGAGACAATCAGGCATCTAAACGTGTGTCGTCGGACATACTTGATGAGGACTCCTTTCTTCCTGGTGTCCTCTCCTCTAAAAGACAAATGACAGATAAGAAAAACAGTTAATAACTTAATCAATGAGGCACAGAGAAAAATTATTGGTCAATGTAGGAATTCTGACACTAAAAGAGATCAAATATTTACTACCTTTTGAAATGAGAGGGTTCACCAGAGCATGCTGTCTCTCTGCTCATTTCTTGCCTCGCCTGGCTTACTGAGGACTTGTCTGGTGTCCTCTCTTCTCTCTAATGTCGGCATCACACGACATGAATCCAGCCCGATTTTAAGACGAATTTGTCCTGACAGACGAATGACTGGCAACATAGCCGATTTTGAACCACAATCGGCCGTCGATACGCATGTACTTTTAAATGCCAAACGTTGAAATGAGAGGTTTCACACTGCATGCTGTCTCGTTGCTCGTCTCGTCTGGTCTTGGTGAGGATTTGTTTCATCCTGCTTTTGTCTCTTCTCTCTCATGTCGGGATCATACTGCATGAACTGAGCCCGATATTGAGACGATTTTGTCATGGCCGACAAATTAGCTGCATCATGGCTGATTTTGAGGGACAATTGGGCATCTAAACGTGTATCGTCTGACATGCTTGATTAGGACTCCTTTCCTCCTTTTGTCCTCTCTCTAAACGACAAATGACAGACAAGAAAAACAGTTAATAACTTAATCAATGAGGCACAGAGAACAACTGTTGGTCAATGAAAGACTTCTGATCATAAAAGAGAACAAACATTTATTTACCTTTTGAAATGAGAGGGTTCACAGAGCATGCTGTCTCTTTGCTCAATTCTTGTCTGATTTTGCTGAGGACTTCTGTCTGTCTGGTGTCCTCTCTCTAAAAGACAAATGACACACAAAGGAGACAACAGTTAATAACATGATCAATGATGCTCAAAGAATAATAATTGATCAATGTAAGAATTCTGATAATAAGATCCAATAAATATTTATTTACCTTTTGAAATGAGAGGGTTCACACTGCATGCTGTCTTGTTGCTCGTCTCGTCTGTTCTTGGTCAGCACTTGTTTCGTCCTGCTTTTGTCTCCTCTCTCTAATGTCGGGATCAGACTGCATGAACTGAGCCTGATTTTGAGACAATTTTGTCTGACCGACAAATTAGCTGAATCATAGATGATGTTGAATGATAATCGGGCGTCTATACGTCTGCAGTCTGACATGCTTTATGAGGACTCGTTTCTTCCTGGCGTCCTCTCTCTAAAAGACAAATGACAGACAAGAAAAACAGTTAATAACTTTATCAATGAGGCACAGAGAAAAACTATAGATCAATGTAGGAATTCTGACACTAAAAGAGATCAAATATTTACTTACCTTTTGAAATGAGAGGGTTCACCATGCAAGCAGTCTCTTTGCTCATCTCATCTCATCTCATCTCATCTCATCTGGTTTTACTGAAGACTTTGTGGTGTCCTCTCCTCTCTCTACAAAGGACAGGTTAGAAGAACAGGTAACAAGGTTATCAGAGAAACACAAAAGAATAATTGATCAAAACAGCATTTCTGATAATAACAGAATAAATATGTATTTACCTTTTGAAATGAGAGGGTTCACCAGAGCATGCTGTCTCTCTGCTCATTTCTTGCCTCGCCTGGCTTACTGAGGACTTGTCTCTGTCTGGTGTCCTCTCTTCTCTCTAATGTCAGCATTACACAACATGAATCCAGCCCGATTTTAAGACGAATTTGTCCTGACAGACGAATGACTGGCAACATAGCCGATTTTGAACCACAATCGGCCGTCGATACACATGTACTTTTACATGCCAAACGTTGAAATGAGAGGGTTCACACTGCATGCTGTCTCGTTGCTCGTCTCGTCTGGCTTTGGTGAGGACTTGTTTCATCCTGCTTTTATTTCTTCTCTGTAATGTTGGAATCAGACTGTGTGAACTGAGCCCAATTTTGACAAATTAGCTGCATCATGGCTGATTTTGACGGACAGTCGGGCGTCTAAACGTGTGTCGTCTGACATGCTTAATGAGGACTTGTTTCTTCCTGGTGTCCTCTCCTCTCTCTAAAAGACAAATGACAGACAAGAAAAACAGTTAATAACTTAATCAATGAGGCACAGAGAACAACTGTTGGTCAATGAAAGACTTCTGATAATAAAAGAGAACAAATATTTATTTACCTTTTGAAATGAGAGGGTTCACACTGCATGCTGTCTTGTTGCTCGGCTCGTCTGGTCTTGGTGAGGACTTGTTTCGTCCTGTTTTTTGTCCTGTCTTTAATGTCAGGATCAGACTGTATGAACTGAGCCCGATTTTGAGGTGATTTTGTCATAGCTGACAAATTAGCTGCATCATGGTTGACGCTGAAGGACAATCAGGCGTTTATACGTCCATAGTTTGACATGCTTGATGAGGACTCCTTTCTTCCTTTTGTCCTCTCTCTAAAAGACAAATGACAGACAAAAAAAACAGTTAACAACTTTATCAATGAGGCACAGAGAAGAACTATTGGTCAATGAAAGACTTCTGATAAATAAAAAGAGAACAAATATTTATTTACCTTTTGAAATGAGAGGGTTCACACTGCATGCTGTCTCTTTGCTCGATTCTTGTCTGATTTTGCTGAGGACTTCTGTCTGTCTGGTGTCCTCTCTCTAAAAGACAAATGACACACAAAGGAGACAACAGTTAATAACATGATCAATGATGCTCAAAGAATAATAATTGATCAATGTAAGAATTCTGATAATAAGATCCAATAAATATTTATTTACCTTTTGAAATGAGAGGATTCACACTGCATGCTGTCTTGTTGCTCGTCTCGTCTGGTCTTGGTGAGGACTTGTTTCGTCCTGTTTTTTGTCCTCTCTTTAATGTCGGGATCAGACTGTATGAACTGAGCCCGATTTTGAGGTGATTTTGTCATGGCCGACAAATTAGCTGCATCATGGTTGATGCTGAAGGACAATCAGGCGTTTATACATCCATAGTTTGACATGCTTGATGAGGACTCCTTTCTTCCTTTTGTCCTCTCTCTAAAAGACAAATGACAGACAAAAAAAACAGTTAACAACTTTATCAATGAGGCACAGAGAAGAACTATTGGTCAATGAAAGACTTCTGATAAATAAAAAGAGAACAAATATTTATTAACCTTTTGAAATGAGAGGGTTCACAGAGCATGCTGTCTCTTTGCTCGTCTCATCTGGTCTTGATGAGGACTTGCTTTTGTCTCCTCTCTCTAGTGTCGAGATCAGACTGTATGAACTGAGCCCAATTTTGACAAATTAGCTGCGCCATGGCTAATTTTTGAAGGACAATCGAGCATCTATGCATTTGTAGTCTGACGTGTTTGATGAGGACTTTCCTCCTGGTGTCCTCTCCTCTCTCTAAAAGACAAATGACAGACAAGGGAGACAACAGTTAATAACATTATCAGTGATGCTTGAAGAATAATAATTGATCAATGTACGAATTCTGATAATAAGATCCAATAAATATTTATTTACCTTTTGAAATGAGAGGGTTCACACTGCATGCTGTCTTGTTGCTCGGCTCGTCTGGTCTTGGTGAGGACTTGTTTCGTCCTGTTTTTTGTCCTCTCTTTAATGTCAGGATCAGACTGTATGAACTGAGCCCGATTTTGAGGTGATTTTGTCATAGCTGACAAATTAGCTGCATCATGGTTGACGCTGAAGGACAATCAGGCGTTTATACGTCCATAGTTTGACATGCTTGATGAGGACTCCTTTCTTCCTTTTGTCCTCTCTCTAAAAGACAAATGACAGACAAAAAAAACAGTTAACAACTTTATCAATGAGGCACAGAGAAGAACTATTGGTCAATGAAAGACTTCTGATAAATAAAAAGAGAACAAATATTTATTTACCTTTTGAAATGAGAGGGTTCACACTGCATGCTGTCTCTTTGCTCGATTCTTGTCTGATTTTGCTGAGGACTTCTGTCTGTCTGGTGTCCTCTCTCTAAAAGACAAATGACACACAAAGGAGACAACAGTTAATAACATGATCAATGATGCTCAAAGAATAATAATTGATCAATGTAAGAATTCTGATAATAAGATCCAATAAATATTTATTTACCTTTTGAAATGAGAGGATTCACACTGCATGCTGTCTTGTTGCTCGTCTCGTCTGGTCTTGGTGAGGACTTGTTTCGTCCTGTTTTTTGTCCTCTCTTTAATGTCGGGATCAGACTGTATGAACTGAGCCCGATTTTGAGGTGATTTTGTCATGGCCGACAAATTAGCTGCATCATGGTTGATGCTGAAGGACAATCAGGCGTTTATACATCCATAGTTTGACATGCTTGATGAGGACTCCTTTCTTCCTTTTGTCCTCTCTCTAAAAGACAAATGACAGACAAAAAAAACAGTTAACAACTTTATCAATGAGGCACAGAGAAGAACTATTGGTCAATGAAAGACTTCTGATAAATAAAAAGAGAACAAATATTTATTTACCTTTTGAAATGAGAGGGTTCACAGAGCATGCTGTCTCTTTGCTCGATTCTTGTCTGATTTTGCTGAGGACTTCTGTCTGTCTGGTGTCCTCTCTCTAAAAGACAAATGACACACAAAGGAGACAACAGTTAATAACATGATCAATGATGCTCAAAGAATAATAATTGATCAATGTAAGAATTCTGATAATAAGATCCAATAAATATTTATTTACCTTTTGAAATGAGAGGATTCACACTGCATGCTGTCTTGTTGCTCGTCTCGTCTGTTCTTGGTGAGGACTTGTTTCCTCCTGCTTTTGTCTCCTCTCTCTAATGTCATCAGACTGCATGAACTGAGCCTGATTTTGAGATGATTTTGTCATGACCGACAAATTAGCTGAGTCATAGATGATGTTACGATGATGGACAATCAAGCATCTATGCATCTGCAGCTGAAATTAGCTGAGTCATAGATGATGTTGAATGATAATTGGGCGTCTATACGTCTGCAGTCTGACATGCTTTATGAGGACTCGTTTCTTCCTGGCGTCCTCTCTCTAAAAGACAAATGATGACAAGAAAAACAGTTAATAACTTTATCAATGAGGCACAGAGAAAAATTATTGATCAATGTAGGAATTCTGACACTAAAAGAGATCAAATATTTACTTACCTTTTGAAATGAGAGGGTTCACCATGCAAGCAGTCTCTTTGCTCATCTCATCTCATCTCATCTGGTTTTACTGAAGACTTTGTGGTGTCCTCTCCTCTCTCTACAAAGGACAGGTTAGAAGAACAGGTAACAAGGTTATCAGAGAAACACAAAAGAATAATTGATCAAAACAGCATTTCTGATAATAACAGAATAAATATGTATTTACCTTTTGAAATGAGAGGGTTCACCATAGCATGCTGTCTCTCTGCTCATTTCTTGCCTCGCCTGGCTTACTGAGGACTTGTCTCTGTCTTCTGTCCTCTCTTCTCTCTACGAGACAAATGACAGACAAGAAAAAAACAGTTAATAACTTTAGCAATGAGGCGCAGAGAAAGATTTCTGATCAATGTGCAGATTCTGACAATAAAAGAGATCAAATATTTATTTACCTTTTGAATTGAGAAGGTTCACCGTGCATGCTGTCTCTTTGCTCATCTCGTCTCATCCTGTTTTAGTTGAGGCTCAGCTCCTCTTTTCTGTCTCTAAAAATCAAATGACAGGCATGGAGATCGATAGTTAATAACTTTATTAATGAGACACACAGAACAACTTTGGAGCAATATAGGAATTCTGATAATTTTGTGAAATGATCGCACACTTACTTTCTGAGGGGGTTCACAGTGTATGCAGTCTTGTCTCCTCTTGTCTTGAAACCAGTTCTTCGTGGCTTTCTGCAGTTTCACGGTGTCAGACACACAGACAGTCCCAAGAAATAAAGAAAGGTGCAAGATGCACCAGTGCAGGACGCACCCATAACACTGAGCTGTGTGCTGCATCCATGTTGAATCAGCTATTTACAAATGTCCAACATTTACTCCTCAGTCAAACATATCATTGAAATGCAGCATATTTACATGGGCCCCGGTGCAAGACGCTACCAGAGGTTCCACCAGCCCCGCCAGACGCAAAGGCCAGCGCTGAGGAGTAAAAGACTGCCGGTATGAGGGTAAGAAGTCACACCCTCAGGCGTTTCTCTGGAGGAGACACACTGCTTCTACTTTGTCCCTCACTGTCCTTTCTCTTCCTCTTTGCACACAGAGTAGAGTCTTTTGTGAACCGACAGAGGGCTGACATGAGCACGTGTCCGTCTGCACTGTAGTCAGTAACTCTCCAGCGGTTTCTCAGTTCAGAGCTATCAGAGTTGTACACAGGGGAGATGACTCGGTGAACAGTCCGGCCATCCACCTCCATGCTTCAGACACAGTTTCTGCAGTCCGCCACCAGGCCTCCCAGCTCCGTCCTCTCAGGAAGGACAGGAGTCAGTATGGTTGGAGGTGCAGCGGACCCTGCAGTGGGCACCATCATACCAGATGGTCCTTCCACGAGAGGAGATGGTGTGGTGTTCTCCCTCTGCCCTTACTCTATGTCGACGAAGGGTGGTGCCATCTGACATGAGCGCAAGATTCCCTTGTATGGAATTAAAGGGAAATCCTTGGAGCCTGTGATCAGGTTGTGATACAGGCTCAGGATGGACTCCCTCATGGAGTCTATGCTTGTGCTGCTCAGAGGACGGTTCCTCAGGTTGGTCAGTATCAGCTGAATGACCAGTGCTGGACGAGGCAGGGCAGCTGAATGGAAGGTCAAGAAAAGGAAAACATCAGTCACACGATTCAGGATGACGTGACAGGACTCATTAAAGGCCAAATTAACGAGTCTAACTAGCAGTGCATTTACAATTTTAAAGCACAGTTCAAATCATTTGAAGCAGAAGAACAGAAAGACTCACAACAGGACTTACTGTGACAAACCTGATTTGATTTGATTCATGTTGTTCAAACTCAGCATGAATAATGTGGAGACTTTACAGCACAACATGACTAAAACACAGTAATAAGGGAACTGAGGGACTTAAGTGATCAATGTCTCTTTTGGTCACATTTATCATGTTCAAATCAAAACTAATGTCCTCAAACTGTCAATGAAGCAATACTGTGTTTAAGACATCACACTATCTGTTTCCCATAAGAATCCATTACATGATGATCCGGAGAGCCTTTTCACAACAGTCTGCTTGTGTCTCAACTCACCAAAATCAAATTCATCGACAGCAAGAACAACCACATGTCTGTTGCTATATTCCAATCAGAATACATCATAAAAATTAAACCTTGTCATATATAATAATAAAATCCCAAAGCTTGAAGCAACCACACAAAGATCCATCTCCATACAGTTCATGACTCATCACTCTCCTCTTTATAGCACTTTGTAATAGCAGACATGACTACACAAACCCCAAAGACCCCAAAGATGATTTTTGATCTTTTTGTGAGCACAAGGACAAACTCAGTCTCAATCTAGATCTGAACAGATTGATTCTTCAGCCTCACACTGCACACTTTTACAATAAATCCCTCATTCATCTCATGTGTTTCTGTGCTCTGCTTTTGGATCGAACTTTCCACTCAGCCCTAACAAATGTAGGAACTCTGAAAGTAACAGAATAAATATGTATTTACCTTTTGAAATGAGAGGGTTCACCATGCATGCTGTCTCTCTGCTCATTTCTTGTCTCGCCTGGCTTACTGAGGACTTGTCTCTGTCTGGTGTCCTCTCTTCTCTCTACGAGACAAATGACAGACAAGAAAAAAACAGTTAATAACGTTATCAATGAGGCACAGAGAAAGATATCTGATCAATGTACAGATTCTGACAATGAAAGAGATCAAATATTTATTTACCTTTGAATTGAGAAGGTTCACCGTGCATGCTGTCTCTTTGCTCATCTCGTCTCCTCTTGTTTTAGTTGAGGCTCAGCTCCTCTTTTCTGTCTCTAAAAGTCAAATGACAGATATGGAGAATGATAGTTAATAACTTTATCAATGAGGCACACAGAACAACTTTGGAGCAATATAGGAATTCTGATAATAACATGAAATGATCGCTCACTTACTTTCTGAGGGGGTTCACAGTGTATGCAGTCTTGTCTCCTCTTGTCTTGAAGCCAGTTCTTCCTGGCTTTCTGCAGTTTCACGGTGTCAGACACACAGACAGTCCCAAGAAATAAAGAAAGGTGCAAGATGCACCAGTGCAGGACGCACCCATAACACTGAGCTGTGTGCTGCATCCATGTTGAATCAGCTATTTACACGCAAAGGCCAGTGCTGAGGAGTAAAAGACTGCCAGTATGAGGGTAAGAAGTCACACCCTCAGGCGTTTCTCTGGAGGAGACACACTGCTTCTACTTTGTCCCTCACTGTCCTTTCTCTTCCTCTTTGCACACAGAGTAGAGTCTTTTGTGAACCGACAGAGGGCTGACATGAGCACGTGTCCGTCTGCACTGTAGTCAGTAACTCTCCAGCGGTTTCTCAGTTCAGAGCTGTCAGAGTTGTACACAGGGGAGATGACTCGGTGAACAGTCCGGCCATCCACCTCCATGCGTCGGACACAGTTTCTGCGGTCCGCCATCACGGCTCCCAGCTCCGTCCTCTCAGGAAGGACAGGAGTCAGTATGGTTGGAGGAGCGGCGGACCCTGCAGTGGGCACCATCATACCAGATGGTCCTTCCACGAGAGGAGATGGTGTGGTATTCTCCCTCTGCCCTTGCTCTATGTCGACGAAGGGTGTCGCCGTCTGACATGAGCGGAAGTTTCCCTTGTATGGAATTAAAGGGAAATCCTTGGAGCCTGTGATCAGGTTGTGATACAGGCTCAGGATGGACTCCCTCATGGAGTCTATGCTTGTGCTGCTCAGAGGACGGTTCCTCAGGTTGGTCAGTATCAGCTGAATGACCAGTGCTGGACGAGGCAGGGCAGCTGAATGGAAGGTCAAGAAAAGGAAAACATCAGTCACACGATTCAGGATGACATGACAGGACTCATTAAAGGCCAAATTAATGAGTCTAACTAGCAGTGCATTTACAATTTTAAAGCACAGTTCAAATCATTTGAAGCAGAAGAACAGAAGGACTCATAACAGGTCTTACTGTAAGAAACCTGAATTGATTTGATTCTTGTTGTTCAAACTCAGCATGAATAATGTGGAGACTTTACAGCACAACATGACTAAAACAGCTTTGAATCCAATCCAACTTGTTTTATTGACATTTTGGGAACATTCAAAAAATTGGAAAGTTCTAAACTTGTATTAATATGTAATAATATAGTAATCCTCTTACAGTAATAAGGGAACTGAAGGACTTAAGTGATGAAGTGATCATTTGGTAACATTAATAATGTTGAAATTCAAAAGGAATATCCCTAAACTGTCATGAAGCAATACTCTGTTTCAGCCATGTTTGCATCACACTGTCTGTTTCCCATAAGAACCCTCTGCATGACCAAAGTCTGAACTTGATGCTCAAACACCTCCTGACTTATTTCAGTCCAGCATCAACGATGAAAACATGCTACCTCAACCAAATTACAGGTTCAGCTTGACCACAATGACGTCAGACGCCTTTCTCTGACTCGTTCTAATATCTGGCATCGTCTCCATGGCGCGTGCAACATTTAAACGTTTGGCGTTATTTTTTTTTAAAAAATGGCCCAGTCGCCATCTTTGTCCTATAATTTCAATGATAAATTCGTCGAAAATTCAACCCCTCAAAAAACACGTTTTTCTCAATAAAACATCAATATTCGACATGTTTTCACTACATAGTGTGCACTCTCAGTAAAATACACTGTAAAGTACACAGTAATTATACACCGACATAACAAGTTTAATACAGGTCTAACATTTTGATGCTGTTCTTGGCCCACATTTTCAACCAACAAAATTAAATAAGTCATTGTTATTCATATTCTACATATTTATTAATTATTATGTCATTGATTTTACTATATTTTGCTCTATTTTAATAATGATATCGAGCAAACATGTTTCAATCAGCAGCGGTGGTGTTTTGTTTTATTTACCGTCCATGCGGTAATCCAGCAGGCGGAGAATACCTGCGGTCAGCAGGTATTTCTCACGCCGGAAAGCAGAGGAGGCCATCGGTTTTCTTTTCTGGAACAGCTACTTTCTAACTCCCTGATGTTCGAGGATGTTAATTGAAAGTTTTGAAACTGAAATTGAGTTCAATAAACTTTATCGCAGTTGAAGGTGTTGAAGATGAGATCACTTGTTAGCGTTGAGCTCTGTCAGTTCTCGTCTGAAAAACGAACTTAGAATTTTGGCCTTTTATAGCAGCATCTGAACACACCAGCCCTCATCACCATGACTACCAGTGAGCCGTTACTGATGACTACTTCTAATGATAATCCTATTATTATTATTATTATTATTATCATTATTATTATTATTATTATTATTATTATTATTATTATTATTATTATTATTATAGTCAAAGCCTGGTTCGGCCTCTACAAGACTGCAGCTCAAAGGACAATTTCTGGATAGCAAAGTTTTATTTGTGACCTCTAATCAGGAAGATCATTTCGAGAGATTAATCCTTTTTTTAATCACAACATAATAATGATGACAATTATAGTAACAGATATTTAGATGTAACCGAGATTTAAGATCGTGAATCCTGATTTCAGCTGAGATTCGTTATTGACCAACAGAAAAAGAAACAAGGTCTGATCTGATCATCGAATAATTGCTTCAGTCATGTGCGCAATGTTATTTTAAAAAGCATTTGATTTACTTCATAGCAAACAGACTTGCAGCCAGCTTTTATTTTGATGTGTATCTAAATGTGCACTCCATAAAAATATGAGTGTGCGCCACAAACTGCTCTTTCCAGGTGGTCTGACAGACAGACCGTGAATAATGTGACGACATGGAGGACACGGGCTCCACTTGACACACATCTCCCTTTGGTCTGTCTGACTTTCTGGCTCTCTGTCCTGCTATGGATGGCCGAATTTCATTTAATCGTCAATAAATATGTCATGAATATTGTTGCAACCATTACATAGGCGAAATAAATGACAGATATCAATCATAAATACAAATATACAAACAAATAAGTACAACGGAAATAAATTCAGAATTGCATTCACAAAAACGGCATTATAAATAAATATATGAAATACTAATCGGAATATAAATAAATAACTGTAAATAAATGTCTAAATTGATTAATTAAATTTAATTCAGGTAGTGCGCGTGCCTCGCAGCAAGAACGTCGGCCCCAGATAGCAAATATTTTGGCTGTATTATGGCATACATGTGGCATTTTTAGCTTTCTTTTGGCATTAGGAAGACCCTTTGGCTTATATGTGGTATGATTAGGGTTATCATAATAGATAAAAAAGACGCCAGCAATATATGGCTGAGTAATGGCATATGTCCGGTTAACCAAAAGACTGGGCAAGAGCGGGATTCTAAGTACAGGGATGGTATGGCATGTTTATGGCAAACCAGAAGATTGGGCAAAGAGCGGGACCAGTTGATTCCATATATGGATGTATTTTGGCATATTTCTGTACAGCCAAAACACTGCACAAAGAGCAGGAATTTCTACAAAGAGGAGAATGACACTTCATTTTAAAAGCTGATCGATCAACACTGGGGTATGTACTGCATATTGAAGTATTATAAATGCATAATTAGTAAAGGTTAATTGTAAAATGAGATTTATGTCATTGCCTCATTGAAATACCAGGTTAAATCGAAGTTTTCCATAAGGTTAGTATTGTTATATTAGCCTAACTGTAACTGTAACGGTAGGCTAACTGTGTGGTGGCTAATAATCGAGCTAACTGGTAGCAAACTTGATTCTTGTTAAACAGGCACACCCAGCCCATTCGATGTAACTACATTATCGATGTTATAACACAGAGAGAACTTAACAGAAATGAACAGAAAAGTAGAATTCATAGTTTCCTAAGCTTTGGGCAGATAGCTAGCTATGATGCATGCAGTGGGCGATTTTCTCGCCCACTGCATGCATCTCCGCTCCGTCTCCGGAGTCCAGAGCAGGTGGAGATCCGAGATCACAAGATCACATGCGCAGTACGTGACAGGGCCATGTATAAAGTCAGACTGAAATGTAAACAACAGATGACGTTGCCTTTCTGAACTCGATTTACTGCTCAACATTACTCGTCTGTGAAGCTGTGCGCCGCGGACCCTCCCGTGTTGTGTCAGACGTGACGTATCAGATCAGATGGTGTAAGATAGCTGTCAAAAAGATGTGTCCATATTTTAATGTTCGTATTTGTAAAGTTACCAATTTGTATGTCATAAAAGTTGTTTTACACAAAATTCTGCTGTTACATACACTGTGAAATTGGGTTTGGATTACGATTGTTTTCATATAAGTATGAGTCTAAAAGCTGTGAGTGCAAAGTCTTATGTATACAACTCATTTTTCTTGGACTCAGAAGTCTTCACTGTGAATACGAATTCAAGTTTACGGATACGAGTGGAAAAGTGCTCAAATGACGTCACTGCCGCAGGGGAAAGTAATTATCAGCGATTCCTCCAACTGCGCATGCGCAAGCCCCAGACGCAAACATGCATGGCAAGTCGATTACTTTCCCCTGCGACTTGACTGTGACTTCAATGAGTTGTATTCATAAGACTTTGCACTCACAGCTTTTAGACTCCATCCATCCATCTATTTTCTATGCCGCTTACCCCTAGATCTAGGCTTCGCCCCCCTAGGGGGGGGCGAAGCCTAGATTCACTATGATTCACTATGTGACAATAGTTTTTTGTAATCTGATTACTTTCAAAAATGAGAAATGTAAAGGTGAGACAATTCATAGTTACATTTTTAACTCAACTATATTATTATTATTATTATTATTATTATTATTATTATTATTATTATTATTATTATTATTATTATCATCAGAGGGCCTTAAATGTGTGCCACTGTGCTGTAAAAGCAAACTGTAACGTCATGTATTTGTTTTCATTAAATATAAAACAGTCACAGGGCTAGAAATGTGTTTTTGTTCACACGGTGCATTTTCCTAAATATAATGTAGCCACTAACTAACTAACTAACCAACTAACTAACTAACTGGCCGGGCTCACACATGCCGTCTTGCCAGTCACCCGACCAAAACACAGCAAGAGTGTATGCCACTGTGATCATTAGATCTGACATGTTGACCACCATCAAAGACAAAAATGTCATGTGGTCTGATCCCGGAGCAAAAGACAAATGAGAGACAAAGAGAATAACAACACCAGATGTATGTTTATTTACATTTTGAAATGAGAGGGTTCACACTGCATGCTGTCTCTTTGCTCGATTCTTGTCTCGTGGTTTTACTGAGGACTTTGTTCTGTCTGGTGTCCTTTCCTCTCTCTAATGTCGGGCTCACACTACGTGAACTGAGACCGATTTTGAGACGAATTTGTCCTGACAGACAAATAACCTGCAACATAGCCAATTTTGAACGACAATTGGCAGATGATACGCATGTAGCTTCAAATGCGAAACGTTCACAAGCTGTCTCGTTGCTCGTCTCGTCTTGGTGAGGACTTGATTCTTTCTGCTTTTGTCTCTTCTCTGTAATGTTGGCATCAGACAATATGAACTGAGCCCAATTTTGACAAATTAGCTGCGTCATGGCTGATTTTGAAGGACAATTGGGCATCTATACGTCTGTAGTTTGACATGCTTTGTGAGGACTCGTTTGCTCCTGGTGTCCTCTCTCTAAAAGACAAACGACAGACAAGAAAAAAACAGTTAATAACTTTATCAATGAGGCACAGAGAACAACTATTGGTCAATGAAAGACTTCTGACAATGAAAGAGATCAAATATTTATTTACCTTTGAATTGAGAAGGTTCACCGTGCATGCTGTCTCTTTGCTCATCTCGTCTCATCCTGTTTTAGTTGAGGCTCAGCTCCTCTTTTCTGTCTCTAAAAATCAAATGACAGGCATGGAGATCGATAGTTAATAACTTTATTAATGAGACACACAGAACAACTTTGGAGCAATATAGGAATTCTGACAATAACATGAAATAATTGCACACTTACTTTCTGAGGGGGTTCACAGTGTATGCAGTCTTGTCTCCTCTTGTCTTGAAGCCAGTTCTTCGTGGCTTTCTGCAGTTTCACGGTGTCAGACACACAGACAGTCCCAAGAAATAAAGAAAGGTGCAAGATGCACCAGTGCAGGACGCACCCATAACACTGAGCTGTGTGCTGCATCCATGTTGAATCAGCTATTTACAAATGTCCAACATTTACTCCTCAGTCAAACATATCATTGAAATGCAGCATATTTACATGGGCCCCGGTGCAAGACGCTACCAGAGGTTCCACCAGCCCCGCCAGACGCAAAGGCCAGTGCTGAGGAGTAAAAGACTGCCGGTATGAGGGTAAGAAGTCACACCCTCAGGCGTTTCTCTGGAGGAGACACACTGCTTCTACTTTGTCCCTCACTGTCCTTTCTCTTCCTCTTTGCACACAGAGTAGAGTCTTTTGTGAACCGACAGAGGGCTGACATGAGCACGTGTCCATCTGCACTGTAGTCAGTAACTCTCCAGCGGTTTCTCAGTTCAGAGCTGTCAGAGTTGTACACAGGGGAGAAGACTCGGTGAACAGTCCGGCCATCCACCTCCATGCGTCGGATACAGTTTCTGCGGTCCGCCACCAGGCCTCCCAGCTCTGTCCTCTCAGGAAGGACAGGAGTCAGTATGGTTGGAGGAGCGGCGGACCCTGCAGTGGGCACCATCATACCAGATGGTCCTTCCACAAGAGGAGACGGTGTGGTGTTCTCCCTCTGCCCTTGCTCTATGTCGACGAAGGGTGTCGCCGTCTGACATGAGCGGAAGATTCCCTTGTATGGAATTAAAGGGAAATCCTTGGAGCCTGTGATCAGGTTGTGATACAGGCTCAGGATGGACTCCCTCATGGAGTCTATGCTTGTGCTGCTCAGAGGACGGTTCCTCAGGTTGGTCAGTATCAGCTGAATGACCAGTGCTGGACGAGGCAGGGCAGCTGAATGGAAGGTCAAGAAAAGGAAAACATCAGTCACACGATTCAGGATGACGTGACAGGACTCACTAAAGGCCAAATTAACGAGTCTAACTAGCAGTGCATTTACAATTTTAAAGCACAGTTCAAATCATTTGAAGCAGAAGAACAGAAGGACTCATAACAGGACTTACTGTAAGAAACCTGAATTGATTTTGGTTCTTGTTGTTCAAACTCAGCATGAATAATGTGGAGACTTTACAGCACAACATGACTAAAACAGAATTCCATTCATAAAAACGGCAGTATAAATAAATATATGAAATACTAATCAGAATATAAATAAATAAATAAATTTCTGGCGGCACGGTGGTGCAGCAGGTAGTGCACGTGCCTTGCAGCAAGAAGGTCGTCAGTTCAATCAGTTTGCATGTTCTTCCAGTGCATGCGTGGGTTCTCTCCGTGCACTCAGGCTTCCTCCCACAGACCGAAGACATGCTCATTAGGTTAACTGGTGACTTAAATTGTCCTTAGGTGTGAATGTGAGCGTGAATGGTTGTTTGTTTGTGCCCTGCAATTGACTGGCGACCAGCTCAGGGATAGACTCCATCTTCTAGCATGCAGGCCAGCTTATGTGGAGCTGCATCACTCTTCTCCAGTGTAAGGGCACCTGAGGGGGCCTCATCACGCTTTCCTTCACATCGGGCCACCAGTGACCTCAGGAGTTGGTGGAGACCAATATTGGATTTACATTTATGAGGTGGTCAGAAACACAGCTCCAAAGTAATGCTAATGTCGATCTGTGTCTGTAGAATGAAAATAAACAGTTCGTATTTATTTGTAGGTAATGGCATTTCACTGTGCTTACACTTTCTCTCTGCTGCCCCCACGTGGCCAAAATCTCTTATTGCACAGAAAAAGAATATAGAGAATAAAAAAACTGAACAAATGACAATAACAAATGAAAGGAAGGAAATGAGCTTGTTGTCACTGAATAACAGTGATCAATACCTGTAAAAAGGAGTCATTTTGACCATGATAATGCAGCTGGTGAGAGCTCCATGTTCAGCTGTGAGGGCACATCAACCAGCATGTACTTGTAAGGACCACAAGGTGGAGACATTTCACCAGGGCTCAAACTGTAAACTTCACTGCTGCGTCGCAGTAACAGGAGCATGACTGAGGGATTATTCACAAAATCACAATAAGAATAGAAAAAGGGACAGACTTACTCAGCTACTTTTACAGATGAATGATTCTAAAATATTAATACAAATCACATCATCTCATCTAATATCATCTCATTATGATCAGATGGGGTTGTTTTGGTTTTTTTTTTTAAATGGGCAGTCTGGGAGCATCACTGGTCACGTGACGTAACACATCATTGTTGTTGCTCCACTAGCTGGTGGTTTATGGCTCATGAGTGCAGAAAGACATTCAGTGTTAGACTCACTGCTAATCACAGATCAGACAGACTCAGTGGTACAAGTTCATATTTTATTAAAGTCATTCCTGCAGCACAGTGAAACGTCTTAAAAACGTGTTAAAAACAGCACTGCCTGATCTACATAAAACACCTTCTTAGATCATAATTTCTCATTAGAATTTTGGATACTTGCAGAGTTAGTGACAAACAACCTGTCAAAGTTTCACAGATACAGATCAGACCATGATAAAAATCACTGTTACATCTATTCATTTGATGCTTTTGTCCAAAACCAACATGCAAATGAGGTAAGATACAAGTTTTTCTTTTAAAAATGATTGCATGATTATTCAAGCGTCGCAGAAAAAGCTTCATTATCGCAGATAAGACATACCTGGAGGAACACATTTGATCACCCATACGTTGCCTAACTGTAGCAGTGATCAAAATCAGCCAAAGCATCTGCACACCAGCAGGGTTAAAAGTTGTGATTCAAGGGAAAAAAACACAAGTGAAGTACAGACTGGGAATGATTTCAGTAATGTCTCTTTCACCTGAAACACTCAGTGACATGTTGGCTGTCACCATATTCACAGACAGGCCTGCAATGACGCTCACCTGGATTCACAGACACAACAGTGCTCTTACTTTAGTGTCCAACATGCTCTGTACAACCGCTGCTCACTTTGTTTTAAGTAACTGAGAAAGTCTGCCGACTGCACACTATTACAGCTCTCTGGGTTAGATTAGAAGTCCAGGGATTGAATCAGCAAATTTCTGGTCATCAGCTCCCCTCTCTAAGCTTCAAGCCACCAATATGAGCTAAGGTGCAGCAATCCAGCTCAACAAACTAACTTCCCTGTTTAGCTGTTGTACTTTAAAATAAGGTCGACTTCCTCCTGTTGGATTAAAGACTGCAGGGTAAGTCCAGTTGTTTTTTATATCAGACAAATACAAGAAGTTCCCTCCTTTGCTGGTAACATCCTGTGAGTATTTTTATTCACATGACTCACGGCAAGTCTGTATGAACTTCACATCTGCATAATGACAATGATAAGGATGAAACCTGTGATGGCTGGCAATGATGTTTAAACACATGAAAGCATTAATTTCATGTGTTGCTCAAAAGTCACTACAATGATGTTGTTGCTGACTTTTGCACAGTCACTGTGCATCACACTGACCATCACTGCACTGTCACCTATGTGCACATAGTGCCTGCACACGTGTGAAAACCAACACAAAAGTGAGAATAAGTGATAAACTGCTTTCCTCATTCACACTTTTTCATCTCAAATATTTCAAACCTTTCAAAAATACATGTTATATAAGACCATCAGCAGACAGAGATAAGAATGACTGAAAAGATGTCATAAATCAGCCCAGTCTGACACAGATTATTGTTGAAGCTGTATCTTTTTTATGTTATTCTTCATAAAGGAACATGCAGGAAAAAAATGTATTTAAAGACAAACCATGAGCAGTTTTGTGCTCCAGGCAGAAAGAAGTATTTTTATTCCAGGAAACAGTGGAAAAAGGTTTTCCAAACAGCCAGTGATCATACAAAGAGAAAGAAAAATACAGGAACTCAGTGGTGTGGATGATGAACAGAACAGGCTCAGATAGGCATCTGCTTTTGATTGCAACACCTTTTAAACTGCCCGAGGAAAACTGGTAAGCTTGAAACACATCACAATCAGCCGCTCTGCTTGGGTTCGATGAAATGCTGTGGAGACATTCATCTTTACTGTATGGTGTTAACTTTGAAACACCAGTAAAGGGATTTAAGTGAGGGACTTCTGACGGCCGTCTACAGAACAAATAAAGTGTTGGACTTGATGCAGCCCTATTTCAGAAAATGAGCTGAACTGTGAGACCCATAAACCGCCTCTGCATGACCAACAGTGCAGCCTGGTAACCAGGTAAAATCAAAGAACTCCATGAAGGTGGGAAACAAACATATAACCTGTACACACAAGAAAAGAAGGAAGTACAACCTAATCAGAAATCAAAGTTGGTTTGTTATGTGTGTTATGAAAGTATCTTAAATAAAGAAATGATGCATTTAGAGTCATAATAATGAGCACACCTCTCTCCTTATTTATGACATGCAGAATAATTTACTGTGCATACATTTAATGAAAACTGCTCATGGTGAAATATGAATATTGGCCCTTTAGAAGGTGGTCAAAAAGGCCATTTATTACAGTGCAATAAAAACATGTATTTAATTCCAGGCACGTACTGCACTGCTCATGAGTGTGTATAAATGCTCTGGTGTCAATGAGTCTTGTTCCCTATTCAGACCTTTGTGACTTTTATTGGCATGTATCAGATATTCAAATATCACACAGCAACAGCTGCTGTATATGAGGTCAGCACACACATGTGAACATGCCGCAGGATATGGAGGTTGTGGGTTTCTCTTCCCTGAGATATACACCATCAACATGTTAGTTTCCTCTCTATGCTCCAGCATCTGTTTCTCTATTGACTATTGTAAAAAGACGGCATATAAATAAAAAATAAAGGCACGTTTAATTTGAATTCTACTCTAATGCAATGCCTTGACACAAACAGAACAAGTCTCATTGTTTCTTCACTTCAGCATAGAGAGCCTCTGAGCCGTCAGCAGTCTGTGTTAAGCTGTTTGCTGTCTTGGACCCTTTGACCTGCGCATACAGCGTGTCCTCCTGCTGTCCACTGTCCTGCACTGAGGACGCGGATGCTTCAGGTCTCCGCTTGGAGAAGTCGATCTCTCCATAGTGGATGTCTTCTCCGTCTTCTTCTCTTTTTCCTGCTTGCTCTCCAGCAATCTGTTCTTCACCTGTTTGAGTCTGCAAAAAACATGAAGCGAGGTGAGTTGCTGTATGTGGACTGTCATGATGCAGCTTTTACTGGGCACAGCAATCAAATATTTTATAGTCATGTACTCTTGTGTGGGTTGTAGAGTCTTCAGTTTTCAACCGCAGTGGCTTGCCAACAGGATATTTTGTCATATATATTTCAGCGCACATTGTGTCTGAACAGATGCAACACATTTACGGTTTAGCATTTTCCCACCTGACTCTGTTGTTGAGTTGAAGATGTCGACTTTAACCGCCTCGAACGTATGAGAACGCTGTAAAATGAACCATGAGTGAGAAATCTGGATTAGTATATAAAGTGGTGTAGAAAATATGCTCTTTGAGACATGGCTGCAGTGATGTAAAGATGACTTACTCATCTGTGCCTTCATGTTGAACCCAGCTGTAGCTGAAACTTAAGTTCCAACTAACTGAGTCACATTAGATCCTTGAATTTGTGGCACTTACCAAATACTGACAACCAGGCAGATGAGCACAATGACCCCAATGATTCCTCCAACCACTTCCCCCCACTGTAGAGATCCACTGGATGGTCCTGCTCATTGAAACCCAACAAATGTTTGCAGAAGTTTCACTTTTCAGAGGTCAAACAAAGTGGATTCAGTCCTGTTCAGTATTTACCTTCAGCAGTCAGATCAACCTCTGATGACTGTTGTCGACCAAGACTATTTGTGGCCACGCAGAAATAGACTCCGTCTGTCGCATTCAAGCTGAAAAACCATCCTTCAGACACGTTCATGGCTCCATCATTGCTCTTCTTGAACCAGGTGAAGCTGCTGACGGGAGGCTTGGCTCTGCTGGAGCAGGTCAGGTTCACCCAGCTACCTGATTTACTGACGGTCACTGAGGTGTCTTTAGGAGCGTCTGAGGAAAATGTGGCAGAGATGTGAGATACGAGAGTAACATCAGAGCCTGAATAAGATTCTTTATTTCTGTCCTGTGCTGACAGGATCCAGTAAGAAACTCTGGTTGTCTTACATGACACACTGAGAGTCTCTCTCTCCTCTGCTGTCTTCACATCTCTCCCTCCATTCACAGGATATGCAACAGAACAGGTGATGTTGTATCCATCATCGCGGTCTGACAGAGTGATGCTCTTCTGGATTTTAGTCGTAAAGGTTCCGTCTGTGTTCTCCTCTATTGTGTTGAGAGAGTCTTGTTGGTTCCAGGTGAGTTTAGGAGGCGAGTGAGGACAGGGAGTGAAAGCTGAGCAGCTTATAGTGACGGACTGATTCTCCTTCAGGTCACCTGGGATCTTAATTCTGGGGCTCACAGGAGAATCTGTGGTTTAGAAACAAGCTCACAATCAACTTTTGTGCCCAAACTTCTGCCTAATTCTCATGTTTTTTAAAAAATAATTATCATAGCATTATAGACTTATAGACTGATAAGAAAATAAAACTCTCTTACCTTTAACTGTTATTTGAACATAATCACAAATGGCTGTTGCCTTGAATTCACTGTTCTGCATTCTGAAGAAATATTTGTCTGTGTAATCTAAGATTAAGCTGTGAAACAGAGTGTTGCAGTTTTTGTCACTCAGGTTTCCCGTAATATTGATTTGATAGGTGTTAACTTTCCCACTGCTATTGAAAATCACATTTTCTGGATGTTCACCAAAGCTGTGATCCGTTTTCATCCACACACCAAAGTTTTGAAGACCGCTAAACTCTCGTTCTGGTTTAGCTCTAAAGGTACATGGGATTTGCAAACAGGATCCATTCAGTCCTTCCATCTCCTTTGGTGCAGTAATGAAAAGGTTTGACCCATCAGGACAAGCAGCCAAAACACCTGCAAAACCAGACTCATGATTAACATAATGTGGAGCAAATCTCCATGAATAGAAAGAGAAAACTCCACTTCAGCAGCACCATGCATGTCAGAATGTCATTTTTATAAATCCTCAGAGTGTAAACAGTTGTGAAAGTCATTCTATCTGCGCTGCTCTTCCTGCTCGGACCATAAACAAACTGCTTCCAAATAAAAGTGACTGAACAAACAGCTCACCTGAAACAAAGAGGACACTCAGTAAAATGCTGGCTGTCCCCATATTCACAGAAAGCACTGCGATGACACTCATCACCTGCATTGCAAACACAGATGCAGATTTTTGGAGTTATTACAATGAATGCGAGAGCTTGTAACAACATGTTAAAACACTCATATTCATTCTACAAACCAGGGCTGTGTGTGTTTAAGTGGTGGTCAGTTAACATCTACAGACCTGCAGTTTATATAATATATAATCCAACAGTAGTAAATTTATGGTATTTCAGCTGACACAGTTATTTAGTCATATATTAAGTCTTGGTTCTGATCAGCAAACCCATCAAATAAAATAATAAATCAGGTTTGTTTGTGAAAATAATATAATTGTCTGGACTAAAAAATGTTTTCTTACCAGATGAGTCCACGTTGAGATGCGATCCTTTGGCTGTGATAATGATTTTAATGTGGAAACGCTTCACTTTATGAATTCAGCTAAAGCGCAACACACCAAATATACAACTTCCTTTTTTTTTGCTGTTGCAATTTAAAACCAAGTCGACTTCCTGTGTTTCAAGACTTCAGAGTAAATCCAGCTATTAATTTTTGTATCTATTTATTTATGTCTGCTGATTATCATCTGACTTATGGTAAAGATTGAAGAAAAACAAGAAGTTCTCGTATTTATTTTGAACACGTTGAAAATATGAACTGGCAAACAAAGAAGGAATCCGCTGCAGAAAAAGCATATTTGCTCAATTTGAATGTCCCGCTTCAGTCTCCTGCTTCGTCTCAGTCTCCGATTCAAATGCACAGCATTCACCTCCAGCTGGTGATTGTCATAAATCAGCTTGAATGACCTTTGGACATTAAACCTGCCAAAACACAACCGATTTCTCAGTTACTGATTACATCTGTGAGAGAGAAAGAGGTGGGAGGAATCATAAACTGACCAAATGAGATCATGCAAATATTTTACAGTTTTACTCCATTTTGTTTATTCATCATCTTACTTACATAGTAAGGAATGTCACACATTGTTTGTATTTATTGCTGCTATTAGTCCATCTTAGCTTGATATAACAATATTTGTCAGCAGTCAAGTCACTATTCCGCTTGCCCTTTTAATTGTGATGAAATGGTATGATTTTGGTAATGTGCACACGTAATATGTAAACTATTGAGTTGAAAGCTGCTGTAGTTGCGTGCCGAGCCTTTTGTCATCAGATGCCAAGCCTGGCATCTTCATCATCAAGCAAAACACAAATCCACGTATGATGAAGAAATATGCTGCATGTTTTGAGCAAATCAGCTGTGTGTGGTGAACCAAGATCAGATTCGGCTTTATTGGGCAAGTGTGTGCACACATGCAAGAAATCTGACTCTGGTTTGGAGTTTATGGGAGGAAAGGGGATTTTGAGATCAGTCAACAGCACGTGCACTAATAAAAAAATACGCAAATGGCACATTTGACATAGAATTCAATGGACAGCAGCCAATGAAGAGCATTTCTTTGACTAAAGAAACAATATTTGTTTTAAAAAAAAGACATGTCCATTCATTTATTTTATCTTCACTTGAGCATAGATGCAGTCTGAGTTGTCAGCAGTCTGCGCTGAGCTGTTTGCTGGTTTGGACACTTTGACCTGTGCATACAGTGTGTCCTGCTGCTGTCCACTGTCCTGCACTGTGGATGGGGATGCTTCAGATCTCTGCTTGGAGAAGTCGATCTCTCCATAGTGGATGTCTTCTTTTTCTGTTGCTCCATCTCTTTCTTGAACAGTTGGCTCTTCAGCGGTCAGGCTCTGTGAAAAATGGATGAAGGAGAAATGTTGTGAAGTCTTCATCTGCTTTCTTCATATCACCTTATTTTGCTCTGATTTGGCTCCCAAAAATGATGTTATGTATTTATAGATACCACAGTCAATTTTTAAAGTTGGTTGCTCACAGGATGTTTCATCACACTTCCTGTGTTTCTCCATATGTATTCACTATGACAAACCTGTTCAGTCTGTTGCTGTTCATATTGACTGCACTCATAGGATCTAAACATGTTCACAACATGCAATTCTGCACTCTACATTTCAGCATTTTCCCACCTGTGTCTGTTGTGAAGTTAGATGTTTTGACTTTAACCTCCTGGAAAACACAAGAAGGCCATCAGCTTCATTGTTTATGGGAAAATAAGACAATTAATAATACAATACTACTAAATACATAAAGGTTATTTCACATCTTAGAGAAAGCACAGCCCTTATCACCCTTAGTCTTTCACTTATTGTTTGAAATGACAGCAGTGTATGCTGCTTTTTTTAATTATCGGCAGCCATCCAATCATTCATATAACTCAGAACCAACACTAATTCAGCAGGTAAACTTATGTGATATCGAGAGACTCGGGGAAGAATAATTATGTCATCTGGGTAAAAATAATATCTGCATTTTGTATGTGTGTAGTGTGACCTTGTGGCTGCATGGAGATGCAACACTAATGGCCCAAGAACAGAACCCAGAGGAACTCCAGAAATACAACTTTGGCTTTGAATTCTCAGTGACAGAAAAAGCACGATATTATTATTATTATTTAAGACATTCAGTCAAAGCCAAATAATCAACAGCATGAAATGTACATCTGGGCTGGAAAAGAGCTCACAGTGATAAATATTGAGAGGAATCAACAAGCCAATCACAAATTAAACATCAGGAGAAAATATCGACATAAATACAATTTTGGTGCACAAATGTGAATGTGAAACTGATTTGAGATGCTCACCAAACAGCAACAACAACAAATATGAGGACAATGACCCCGACGATCCCTCCAACAGCTGCCCCCCACGGTGAGGAACTACTGGGCTGTTTTACTCCTACAGACACAAAAGCATTACAAGTGACAAAGTCAATTAGAATCATGGTTATGAACAGCTTTCGTGTAAAGCTCAACATATTATACCAAATGCAGTAATGCTGTGGGCCATGTGTTTGCAGATGTGTAGAGTTCATTTCACACTGTGTCGTAACATCAGAATATGCGAAAACAGCGTCAGAAGATTGTGGTCAAGCTTTTGAAAATTATTTTGGGGAAATCTTTGGTCTAATTTTTTTTCCTCCTTTTTTCCTCAGTGGCTCTCAGTTCTCTCTTTTCATCTCACTTCCTGTTGTTATTTTCATTATGACCATCATTCATGCCAGCCTCTTCATTTCTGCTTTGCCATAATGTCATGGCTCATTCACACATCTGTTTCCATGTACTGTCAAGAGCACATTTCTCTGTATATACTGTTTTTAACTCACCATTGATCTCTCCTTATTGAATATAAACACATTATTTGCAATTCTGCAAATGTCTACAGGATGCATAAAATACATGCAACATTAATGGCTCCTATTTCACTTCTGGATACTGTACAGTTCCATGTTTACCTTCAGCAGTCAGATCAATCTCTGATGACTGTTGTCGACCAAGCTCATTTGTGGCCATGCAGTAATAAACTCCTCCATCTGTCGCATTCAAGCTGTAAAACCATCCTTCAGACACGTTCATGGCTCCATCGTTGCTCTTCTTGAACCAGGTGAAGCTGCTGACAGGAGGCTTGGCTCTGCTGGAGCAGGTCAGGTTCACCCAGCTACCTGATTTACTGACGGTCACTGAGGTGTCTTTAGGAGCGTCTGAGGAAAATGTGGCAGAGATGTGAGATACGAGAGTAACATCAGAGCCTGAATAAGATCCTTTATTTCTATCCTGTGCAGGATCCAGTAAGAAACTCTGGTTGTCTTACATGAGACACTGAGTGTCTCTCTCTCCTCTGCTGTCTTCACATTTCTCCCTTCATCCACAGGATATGCAGCAGAACAGGTGATGTTGTATCCATCATGGCGGTCTGACAGAGTGATGCTCTTCTGGATTTTAGTCGTAAAGGTTCCGTCTGTGTTCTCCTCTATTGTGTTGAGAGAGTCTTGTTGGAGGTTCCAGGTGAGTTTAGGAGGCGAGTGCGGACAGGGAGTGAAAGCTGAGCAGCTTATAGTGACGGGCTGATCCTCCTTCAGATCACCTGAGATCTCAATTCTGGGGCTCGCAGGAGAATCTGTGGTTTCAAATCAAACACACAGTTTACACATAAGAATACAGAACAGCTTGTGCAGTGTGTTATTTTGACTGTTAAACTGTCATGAAAGTTCATTCAGCTTCATCATTGTGTAAAACGTTATGTAGATTTTGTCACCCACTGATGAGGGCATGAGAGGTCACCACATGGCACTTCCCTTTTTTTGAACGAGCATGCTTTCAATAGCAATGCAAAACAGAATATATAATATGATATGTAACGTGGCTGCTTTCTGGAACATTTGGCCACAACTGATTCTGCTGATCATCCTTCAGGACATGTTGAGCTCTCTTACCTCGAACTGTGATTCGAACAGGATCACAAGAAGCTGTTGCCATGAAGGGTTTGTTCTCAACTCTGAAGAAGTATTTGTCTGTATAACTTGTGAGTAATCTGGAAAATGAAGTCGTGCAGTTTTTCTCGGTCAGGTTTCCTGTAATTCTCATTGGATACTTGTTAACTTTCTCAGTGCTGTTGAAAATCACATTGCTTGAATGTTTGCCAAATCTGGAGTCATTTTTGATCCAGACTCCAGAGGTTTCTCTTGCGCCGTTGAACTCTTCTTCTGATTTAGCTCTAAAGCTACATGGGATTAGCAAACAGGATCCACTCAGTGCTTCCATCTCCTGTGGTACAATAATAAATAGGCCTGCTGGCTTCGAACAAGTAGCCAGAACACCTGTAAAGTTAACAAATTGAAAAATCTGCATTCAGATGAAGTTCATGATAATGTCGTGTTAACAGTCTCTCATTTCACTTTGCAGTCAGGACACAAACAGCCAAAAAGAGTAACTCCACCTGCACTGCTTTTTCTGCTTTCATTATAAATGAAGTTCAGATTAATTTATTCAAGTGGTGCCTCCAAATAATTGAAGAAACAGCTCACCTGAAATACAGAGGAAACTCAGGAACACGTTGGCTGTCACCATAATCACAAACAGAACGTGTTTCCCTGGATGTGCAAAAATAATCACGCATTTTCTTTTCAGTCGTCTTAATTACAGCACTCACTGAATTTTTACACAGCGTTTGTGTTGTTTTAAAGCAACTTCCCCTTTTTCAAATCCACACCAGTAACCTATCCTGTACCAAGCTGCCAGTTTTTTTATTGTTTGTGGTTAACAACATCTGCAGAGTAGACCAACAAATAAATTACTATTCTTCATGTACTACGATGACAGACACGTTATTTAAGTTTTAGTATAAGAAGCTGAGAAATAAAAGCAGTAAAATGTTTCCTTACCAAAGGAGCCCACAGCTGGGAAATAAGAAAAATGAAATGTTAGTATTTTAGAGTGAAACGACACCTAAGCTAGCTGTTGTTATGCAGTAAACTTTGCTGGGAAAGCTGTGAGGCGTCACTTGACCACCCATGAGTAAATGATGCAGAAATACAGACAGCTTTGTCCTGACTGCTCATATCCTGTGAGCGAGGAAGTCAGAGTTTGCGACACCTCAAAAACTTTGGGTTTCAAATGACTAATTCGCCCTCAAGGATTTCTGTTTATAGCATCCCTCATGCTAGCCTTTATGTTAAATCACCTACAGTGACATTTTTGAGCAGGGGAAGGTTTCAGCGTATGTAATTCACACATCAACAGTGTTTTTGCTGGCTTGTTTTCCGTCCTCCCTTTCTTTTCCTCCTGAAGACTGTCTGCTGCACGAAAAGCTTCATTTTTCTTTCGTTTAGCACACATTGCATTCGTCCAGGGAAAATTAATGACATAATCTAAACATCTTTTGGGAACTAAAGAAAAAGTCCCAATATACCACTTCAACATGAGATAAATCATTTTTTTACTTTTGTGTTATACTCACTTTAACAAAGAAACACAGAACAGAAAAAAACATCACGTATTCTTAGTCTTTTTCTTAATATTTTGAGGTCATTTTAAAGAAAGTAAGCCTGGAGTTCATTGAATGGGAACAAAGACGAAGAAGTGATTGAAGAAGAGACAATGCAGTATGATTAGTAGAGCAAGACATCTTCATCCTCTCCTTGTACTTCATAATGACATCTCAGTCACTGTGTTGATGTAGTCTGCTCCTGCTGCTTCCTGTGGACATGGAACAAGTAGTGTTAGTACTCCAGCTTTTATAAAATAGTTGTCATTGGTGTTGCGGTTGTGTTTGTGTCACACGGCCTCACAACACCCACATTACAGAAGAGTAGGTGAAGCAGTAAACAACCAACCACATACAGTCTCAGATAAGACCTGAACATCAGAAATCTTAAAATAAACCTTTGCTAACTGAAACTTTGGAGCTGAATTAGGAGATACTTTAAGGTGGATTTTTTCTTCATCCTGAGGAGGAAGAAAGAGAGATACATCTACTCATCTAGTCACTTACCTTCACTGGTTTAGGGGAGCGTCTTGATCTAAACCAGCTGAAAGAAGAACACAATGCAGTGAAGCCTTTTTTGTTGTTGCTCATGCTGTAATGATGCTGCTCTGTATCATGCAGCCAAACCTCATTTAAAATTAGTCCAATTTGTCTGTAGCTGCAAACTGTCACATGCAAATGTTTGTCTCACCACTCAAAGATGACCAGCGTACTGACGAGCATGATGATTCCCAGGATCATCACTATGACTTGGACGCCAACCCGGCCAGCCGGTTGATCACCTTTGACACAAAGCATGGTCACGTTCTGAAACACTACAACTCCACAAATCCTAATTCCTGCGCTTACCTTCAAACACCAGCTGCTGTCCCGTTGATAGCTGAATGTCCAGATCATTTCTGCATCCGCAATAGAACAGTCTGCCTCGATCACCACGGGCCACTTCAAAGCCATAAACCTGTGTATCGACTCTGATCAGCTCCAGTCTGCCATCGCTGATCATGAACCAGACAAAGTGGACAACAGGAGGGTTTCCTCTGCAGGAGCACGTCAGGTTCACCACGCTGCCAACCGACACTGGATCAGAGGGACTGACGACCACCGCTGTGTTCCTGGGAGCATCTGGAAGGTTTGGCATGTGGAGAGATTTTGGAGTGATGAGAAAAGATTTGTAAAGGGAGAAGAAGAAGAATATTTTATAGTAAATTAAGACCCTAAATCTATAACCAAGGAAACCATTATTTGTATGTTTTCATAATACAAAATCAAATGAAGTCTTACATGAAACACTGAGAGTCTCTCTCTCCTCTGCTGTCTTCACATCTCTCCCTCCATTCACAGGATATGCAACAGAACAGGTGATGTTGTATCCATCATGGTGGTCTGACAGAGTGATGCTCTTCTGGATTTTAGTCGTAAAGGTTCCGTCTGTGTTCTCCTCTATTGTGTTGAGAGAGTCTTGTTGGAGGTTCCAGGTGAGTTTAGGAGGTGAGTGAGGACAGGGAGTGAAAGCTGAGCAGCTTATAGTGACAGACTGATTCTCCCTCAGGTCACCTGAGATCTCAATTCTGGGGCTCGCAGGAGAATCTGTGGTTTCCAATCAAACACAGTTTACACATAAGCATATACAGTAAATAGAAATAGTTAACAATAGGACAGTGGGGCCAGTTTTTGAAGGCTGATGCTGACCCTTAAGTTGCTTCAATGTCCCCAAATATGGTTATTTTACAGTGGTAAGAATATTTGTGATTCATTCAAACCTTATGCTTTGCTCTAAATCTTAAATATGACATGAAAAAACTGTGAAAAACTGCATGAACACAGAATTGTGTTTATGTGGGACTCTTGAGCAAATGTTAAAAAAAAATCTCTTACCTCTGACTGCTATTTGAACAGGGTTGCAAACCGCTGTTGCTAGATATGGTTGGTTCTCAATTCTGAAGAAATATGTGCTTGTGTGATCTTTGATTACATTGGAAAACAGAGTGGCACAGTTTTTCTGACCGAGGTTCCCAGTGAGACTTATTGGGTATGTGTTGACTGCACGGCTACTGTTGAAAATCACATTTCTGTCAGAAAGTCTCATGGGGTCATTTATAATCCACACCCCAAAGGTTGGTCTCGTGCTGTTGAGTTCCTCCACTGATTTAGATCTAAAGGTACATGGGATCTGCACACAAGATCCACTCAGTGCTTCCATCTCCTGAGGTGCAGTAATGACGAGATCTGAATCCTCTGGACAAGCAGCCAAAACACCTGTGAAACCAGACTCATGTCTCACACCGTGTCTAAAAACAATCTTTATGAACATAAAGCCAAAATATACTTCAGAATATTTTGCATTATGGTCTTTTTTGTCACGTCATTGTTTGTGACAAGCAGGTAACACCCTCCCCTTATTCCCCCACAAGACTGGCTCCAATGGTGATCAAACCCATCTACACCCAACAAATGATCTCCACCCAGGTCAAAAAGTAGAACACTTTACTGTATTACACATATCATTTAAGCACAGAAAAGACAACTACACTTTTACTTCTTGTGCTTAATCTAAAGTACATTTGAGACATACTTTTAGAAACTGTACTTCTAAATAGATTAAAAACAAATATACTGATTCTGTAATACTTCAAGTGGTATTTCAAAGTACTTATAAAAAGTGTACTTTAGTGTATTACAAACGTATTATAATTACAAATGTGTTTTGTACTTAACTATACTTTTAAAGTGTACTAAAAAACAATTATTTTAATAGTAATAAATTCAAGTTCAAGTACATTTAAGTATATTTCCAACACATTAGTGATAGAATACAATTGCACGGCAAGTGTGTTTTTAATGCTGATGAATCATGATTTTCACGGGTATACTTCAGTTCTGTTGGACTATTCCACCCCACCCCTCTCAGAGTGGTATGTTCCATCTCCTCAGTGCAAGAAGATGCTGTTCAGGAGAGTCTGTGGAGTTCCAGCAGTTAGCTGAGTTCTAATGTGGGTGTTTCTATCTTTGTCTTTGCTTGTGTAAAGTAAACCCACACACACACACACACACACACACACACACACACACACACACACACACACACACACACACACACACACACACACACACACACACACACACACACACACACCATGCCTACATATTATGTAGGCTTCCATGTGGCCCCCATTTGCACCACCCTGTCAGACTGTTCTCTTCACTGGAACCTGAGATTTAATCTGTCATGTCAGTGATGGGCTGTGATTTCCTGATTTCCAGAGGACACTATCAGCCCTTTAACTTTCCTTTAAGTACACTGAAAGTTTGAAAAAGTTGTGCCAATTTAGCAAACTATTTACACACAAGTATACTCAGGTATCACTCAAGAGGTACTCAAGGACTACTTGAGTACACTTATGTAAACCTGAAGGCAACAAAATAGCACAAGGTGTTCTTAATACAGTGGTCACAGTGGCACAAGCACTCAGGGAGAAAACACACGTTGTAAATAGTCACATGAATCAAGGGGGATAACACTGTGCTCTGTTTCTAAATGAGGTTCAAACTAGAAATGATTCAAGTGATGTCTTTCAAGAAAAATGACTAAACAAACGGCTCACCTGAAATAAGGAAGACACACAGTAACAGGCTGGCTGTCACCATGTTCACAGGCAGGACTGCTCACCTGCATTTACAAACACAACAGTGCTGTTAATTTACTTATCAGTCACACACATTTACAGGTCCTGTCCAACCAGACTTCACTGTGGTTTAGAAAGTGAATGACATCTGAAGAGCTAAATTATGACATTACAATGAAAAATGTCCTTTTCCAATGCAGATCACAAAACAAATAATATAACTTTGCGTCTCAAAAGGATATGAAGTAAAAGCTGTAGAAGACGTAAATTCTTTGCCTTACCCAACAAGCCCCGAGCAAAAAGGGGAAACGAGGTCTTTTGATTGTAACGTGAAAGTGATGTAAGTGACGAGATTCAGCTACTGCCAGGAAATTCGTCAATGCACCAACTACCCCATTTAGCCACTGACTCACTGCAAGCTGGTGACATGTCGCCTTCACGTGGAAACTATCAGATTATCAAATCTATGCATCTACATATTTTTCTTATATATACGGCTACATGTTTCTAACCAATGTGCAATGATGAAAACACTGTATTTGAACCATGTGCAAATCTCCATTCCCATTACAATTTTTACACTGTTCTTCCTTGTATAGAATGTGTGTGTGTGCGTGTGTGCGTGTGTACACAGAGTTTTGATTTTTTTAAATTTCTCTATTTTCTATGTCTTTTTATATCTATGTCTATTTATACTTTTTGATTCTACTTCTGCTGCCTGTATCACCCAACTCTCTCCTATGGGGGATTAACAAAGTGGTATCCTAAACACAATGACAGTGACATGTGAAAGAGACACACCATAGTGACAGATAAAAATATTAACTCTTTAACTTTCCACAATGGTGATGTGCTGCTCTTCTCTGTAAATGCTGTATTTCACTGTGTGCAATGACATCTGATCTGAGATATTAGAAAGAATTAATATTTAAATTATATTTAAGAGTTGAGCTTTCACAGGCAAATTAGAAATGTCTGTTCCACATGAAACCACGCATGGACAACTCAACTGATAAAAATAACACAGCAGTTCTGTCAGGCTTTCAGCGACATTGACTTTGATCGAGACTTTGTAAGCACGCTGACAGCACACATGCGGCGCCTTCAGAGAAACACTGTTTGGAAAAAATGTCAGTTTTGAATTCACAAATATCAGAAAAATGTTATCAAGTGAAACAATATTCTGAAAACATTTATTTCTTGGTGCTATGAGTGGGGCTCTTATTTGGGACTAAAATGAATCTAAGTCATATAATTTTACTGTCTCTCATGCATGTATATACTCATATTTCATCAGTTTGAGCTGTGCATTGTAAACAGTTTGCTAACTAGACTTCGAGAGCCACAGTAAACATGTTTCAGTTGCACTGCAGTGAATGTGATTGAGGAACTTGCCTCACACTGCTGATTCACTGGACCGCGCTTGTGAAATTATTTCAACACAACAGTCTTTATAGTATTGTCTACATGCACAGGACTGCACTGAGTGTATATGCTCCAAATATGCTTCCTGCCCCTTAGCAAAGTTTTATCCCTCTGGAGCGGCGCTCATCTTGTACTATGTACTCCAAATGTAACACCAAATGTTTTCTAATGCTATGTGGACAGAAAATACTGGTGTTCAACATTATGATGACCGATAATGAGTCAATGAAAAGGCTGATGACAAGTTTCTCTACAAAAAAAAATGTCATTACTTTTATTGAACATCAGAAAACACACTTTTCTACATCATTTTTTCGGTCATGTACATACAATTTTTTCAGCCTTGTACTGTGTTGTAGCTTCCTCCTGCCTAATCTGGAGCTTTTCTGTACTCTGTTTAGTACGTGTTATTCATTACAATAATTACTTCTCAAGGGAAACCAAAGCAACCCTACGTTCAGTCTATTTTCCCTTCCTAAATTTGCCCGGCGTTGCTCCAGTCTTCTGCTTCTTTTTAGCCGATCCTTTAATCTCAGGTTCCTGAGTGAGGCAAACAAAACAGAACAAATGAGTCCAGCATTCAAAAGATAAATGTACAACAGAAACTTGCTGTAAGAAAAATAAAAATGAGGATTGGAAAAATTCATTAAATACACTGGCATCAAAATAAAGCAATGCACAGAGCACCTCTGCTTATTGTTTAGTTAAAAGGATTCATTAAAAATTTATACCTGGGGTACCACACGTAACATACAACTGGAGGAGATTAAATTAATAAGAGCAGTTATTTTGGAAACACGCAGGAGTAGTTTTTCTAAATGTACCTTTCGTTTGGAGGACAGAGATCCAGTGATCGTGAAGAAAGAATCCAGTCGTCCCTGTGTGCTGCCCTGTCGGCTCTTCACAATCTTCTTACAGCCGTTACGCATCCTGTCCTCACTGCACACAGATACCCAAATCAAGCACTCAGTAAAACTAAAAAATTATCTATGCACAACGTTATTTCTAGCTGCACTAAAGCAGCATTTAGAAGAATGGAAGTAACTACACAACTGCCTGTGACAAATAACTAAAGCAGATCTTAGTAGAAATTCACTGTATGACTGGTAAACAAAAGCGTTCACTGTAAAGAGTCCGCCCTGAACAGACTCTGGAATGTGTAATAAACCTCACGTCATATGTAAAAAGGTTGCACGCTCAAGTGACACTACAACTATAAACTCTGCCTCTACATGTCCAGCAGTGCAGACTAGTGGCCATATGTTGTCATACCAGCTGGTCTGGTCACAGCATCACTGCACCAACAAACATCATCACTGCCATCATCCATCTTCACTGCAAGAAAAGTCAATAATAAAGCAAAAACAAACCCAGCATGCAGTGCAGTGCTGCAGAGAGTCTGCTGGTGGTTCACCTGAACTGCTTCTCGCTGCACATGAACTGGATCAGTCCCTCCTCGTCCGGCTCATTCCACTTCAGCTCGACTGTGGAACAATCCACCACCTCTGGCTCCAAAAACAAACCCCTGGCTTCTTTGTACAGCCAGTTCTCTGGAACGGGGTACTTCTGCATGAAGGCAAGCAAGACAGACAGAGAATGAGAACCAAACCCTGCTTTGTTTCGCTGCCTGAACGCCTGGACTGTAGCAAACGTCAACTTACACTGAGGTCAATGTTTTCTAGGATCTCCTCAATGCAGCTGTGCTGTTTGATCAAGTCGATGGCTCTTTTGGGGCCAATCCCCTTAATGGTGCCGCAGTAGTCGCAGCCCAGCAGAATACAAAGGTCGATGAACTAGGATGGACCATGAAAAGGAGGAGTTAATGCAAGAAAGCCCGAAATATCACAATCTATCTGTCCGAACTGCGTTTGTAGTTCCACAGCACTTTAAGAATAAGGAAAGTATTGTGACATAAATCTACAGCATTTGGTTTGCAGAGCACAGACTCTGCATGATAAAGACAGAGGAAGCAATTCTGTAATTTTACCCCGGATGGAAAATGACACTATCATGTAATTTGCTGCACCTTCTCAAAGTCAGGTAAAAAAACGCACCTGTTCATTGGTCAGGCCGATGTCCTGCAGCATTCGACTAAAGTGGAACTCTTGTATAGGAAGTTTCCTGAAACAAATATATTACATTATGTATTATCAGAATTGCCCAAAGATGTAAATGTTTAAATATGAAATATGACATAATACACGTTTAGGTTCCTTCCTACCGGCTCATTGTGAGACAAACAGATGCCAACAGTAGAAAACAATGACAAACAGGAGAACTCAGGTGCAACATTACTTTGCTTCACTGGCTGTGAGGTGTCTGAGCAGGACATTTGTGCCAAAGGTCAACCCATCCATATCCTCTGTTGCTGTGGCAAAGACCTTCCCTGCTTTAACCAGAGCAGCACAGCTGGCCTCCGCCTCACATGGAGCCTACAACACAAAAACACAACAATATACATTTCACAGAACTATTCAGCCACACCTGTCCTTTGCAATCGATTTCTTTGACGTGGGAAAAATGCTTTTGTTGGCAGGTCTACAGAAGAGCAGCGGGAGTTTCCTTGTACTTATCAGGCCTTTTTGCAGATCATAATTCATGAACATTTGATGCCATCGGCACAATGTTAAGAACAACATTTGCTTTGTTTGAATATTACATTTTCTGTCTTTCATGGCCCTTAAAGCCTAGTCTGGCAATCAACATGCAACTGCAATAACAATAAAAATGTCAGAAAGAGCACTGAGATTCCTCAAAACCGGTTAACCGTCAATACAAATGTAGTCTTATAATAAAGGCAGAAAGAGTTGTAACAGCCCTGTGATTGGCTGGCGACCGGTTCAGGGTGTGCCCCACCTCTCGCCCGTTGACAGCTGGGATAGGCTCCAGCCCCCCCGCAACCCCGGAAAGGGATAGTCGGGTATAGATAATGGATGGATGGATGGATGGATGGATGGATGGATGGATGGAGTTGTATCAAAGTGAGAGCTGATCTTACCTCAATGTAAGGCACTCCCATCAGGGTCAGAAGCTTCTTGCACTCATCATTATGCTGCTTGGTGACTTTCACCAGACGCTTGCTGAATTTATCAATATTCTCTTGCTCCCCTGGGTTGAGACAAACAAAATTTGCAGACATAACCAACATGAAAGGTTTTGTACAATCACCACCATGTAAATAAAGATAATATTAAATATATACCAGTCATTGCTATTGTTAAATAAAGCATGAAACACATTAACTGTACCAGTTTCCTGAGCTTCAGCCAACAGCTTTTCAGCTTCTGCCCTCCTCTCTCCTCTCTTCTCCAGCTGGGGGTGAAGAGAAGAAAGACAGAGTAAGAGAAGGAAGGACCAGATGACAGATGATGTAAGTTCCAACAAACAAAACATAATTCATTAAAAACAAGGGTGAAAGAACATATAAGTCACATTTCGTCTCTTTCCATTTCCAAACAAATGATTTACACATGACGACAGTTTTGAAATGTTTTTATGTTGACTGATCTACCAAACAACAGATTACAGAGACCAATGTCACAGTTTTGACCGCACTGTTTGACTTGCATGCGATCAAGATTACAGGTGACGTGCAAACAAAAGCAACACTGCAAGGCAATGAAAATTAATCTGATTCAGGCTGATAGCCATGACTACAATGACAGAATGCAGGGTGAAAAGCACCAGAGGAAATCACACTAACCTCTGCTGACTTGAGCTTCGGGGGCTTGCCGTCAAACACGTACACGGGTTTGATACCGTGTTCCAGCATGCGGATTGTCCGGTAGAACATCCCCATCAGATGGCTGAAAAAAGAGCAAACAGTTGGCAAAAATATCTCAGCTTTGTGCCCACATTGAACTACGTGGTCTAGGATCCGTCCAGGAACTACTTTATCTTTAATATGTGTCCAATAGTCTGAATGTCAAAGTGTCTGTATTGTAAGCATTGCACCTCGTCGTCTCTCCGTCCTCATTCTGCAGAACGTTCCCGTCCTGGCGCACAGCAATCAGGAACTGGTAGATACACATGGAGGCATCTATAGCAATTTTCCTGCCTGCAAAAGTTCCAAAAAGCAGTTTGCAAATTATCAACACAATTGTATCAAGTGTAACAACTTCCTGAACTACCTTTAACCTGGTTTCTATTTAAGCCTTTATTCACTATATTCACTACAAGGCAAAGTAAAGTGAATAAGATTCATTCATTTACCCACACGGTCAGACCTGCATGCATTATGCAAAAGAGGTTACAGTTTTAATAAGGGATGTCATGGTGGACTGAATAATCAGAAACTGCCTATGTACTGTTAATGCAAGACAGAGAAAATAAAGTTTTAAACCCCCAATCTGAAACCATGAATACACCAAAGAGGCCCGTTATGGTTACCAAAATAGTTCTTGATGTCTTGCTCTTTGATGGCGCCAGGGGCCTGGTCAGCAATCAGCTTAGCAAGTCCGTGTATTCCCATTGCGTTGGTCTGAAGCTCAAACTTCAATACTTAAGTCTGAAAACAATGAAATAGTGTTTGTTAATTCTATTGTTATAACCATCCACCCTCGCTACACGCTGCAGGGGCCCCAGTAACTGATTCATTATGCTTAATCTCCCCAAATATGGTTAAAAACGTGCGATCAATAATGTCACGCATCCGGCTTTCAAAGTTTACGTTTTGTTTACACATGTGCTGCTTCGTCCAATGAACGCCGAAGTAAAGACTAGCTACTGCTTATAGTTAACACATAATATCAGCTATGGTATACGAGTGAGGACTTGCAGTGAAAGACAGCCACATTAAATCTGCAGTTTTTTGAAAGAGGTCTGGGGTGCGGGATGGAACATGTCCCGGCTTAGCAGCTTTGCCGCAGAGAGCTAACTGCAGGTAAACTTACAGACGTGTAGCTAGCAAGGGGGCTAAAACATAAACAATCTCACAGTTATTCACAATGCACATGCTTTTAGCGGATAGCAACAAGTGGCACCTCTACACTGTACATACTGAATTTTATCAAATTATTAAACCATTTTATTGATTACTACAGACTCACCCGTTGGCTCTTTCACTCCAGATTGACCACTTGTCTCGGGGACTCGGGCGCGAGGAACTGCGTCTCTTTCGCGGGAAATCAAATAGCAGGCATTAACTATCAATCTATCGAGCACGGCATTGCCGAAGATTCTGGGGAACTGCGCATCGACAGTGCATGTATGATTACACAGGTCTGAGTTGTAACGAGGAAGTACTGGAAGGACATCCGATTGGTTCATTGAGGCTGAAGGAAATCCGGTCGGTACCGCAAAATAATAGAGTCGCTCAGTTACGAGCAAAAACGATCCTAATGTCGGCTGTCTGTGGCGATAAGGCACGGAAGTAATCCACTTCAATTTCAAATGGCCTGTGAAGGGGAATGTATTACCAGCTACGAATAATCGGGAACGTCTGCCGTGTGTTTTTGTTTCTCCGCCCACTCCGGAAAACTCAACCGAGTCGTCGTTATTTTTATTTTTTAAGGTGACGTGGAGTCGGACCCGCTCTTCTACACTGTCTCATATGTCAGTAAAAGTACTTGGCGTACCCGGATAAGCACTCAATGAATGCATAATACGTTGGTACATTGCATCGAGGATTTCCAAGATGTTTAGCTGTAAGTCTTAACAGTGGGCTCCAGTATCGGCGCATACCGGAGCAGCGACGAGACTGTCTGGGCCTGGAGTCCAAGGAATCCGGCGGACAAACAGGTTTCGTTGGATCTGCGGCATCAGCACTGAAGTGACACAACAGAGATATTGGTAAAGCAGATTTGACTAACCCTTGTCTGTAGTCACATGCTGTCTGTAATAAAGCAGTGCTGATGAAGGTTGTTTGTTTTCCACGAATCAGTCGGGCCCTCGTATAGTCACAGTCAGTTTATAGTCAGTTCCTTACACCGAATGTACAAGACAAATAAGATGTGCCCTGCGTTTCGTGGCACTACTTGACCTTGCGCTTACTCGTAGTGCCGTAAATTAGGGAATAGTCTATTTTTGCCATCGCTTCACTCATTACATGCTAATACAAAGAGTTAATAAAAACATCTGTGCTTTGGCTGTTGTTATTTGTCCATCTGGTATAAGTCTGTGTTAAATCTTAAAAAACGTGGTGGGAAAACTCATATCAAATGCAGGTTCAGGAGGTCCAGACAGCTGTGATGCTCATCTGAAGAGGACTAGCAGAACAGTTTGACAGATTATTGACATCTGATCAGCTGATCACATTTTGAGACCGCTGTCACCTTGTAGCTGTTCTACAAGCAGCTTCGGTCAGAAACCTGCTAAATGTAATTCCAGTGTGTTACAAAAAAAAAAAAAAAAAAAAAAAAGCATGCCCACTATTTATCAAGCACATGCAGTACATTATCCTCCAGGGGAAGTCCCATTTGAACTAAAATCTGCTGTCACCAGAGCATTTTTCACTATGATGATCAGCATATCAGTATAATGATGCCCAACACAGGAAGGAAATTGCCATCAACTACATTTTAATTGCACTGAAATACAGACAACTCACATCTTTTGCATTGATGTGACATTTGATCAGTAAGGCTACATCACTGCAGACTAGGGGTCAGTGTCTTAAGTACATTTTCATATCCTGTAGATATAGAAAGAGGAATACTGTGTATGGCTAAACTAGTGTTCAGCCATACACAGTAAGGGAGGTCATTAGTTTTGAGTTAATTGTGCCTGCTTGCTGCTATTATGAGGCTTTTATAAAATATTGAAAGCAACATCGTAATCAGGACTTCTGAGAGACCCCTGTAGTGTTAAACAGTAACACCTGTGGTTGTATCTATAGGCAATTTCACTTCCTGTAAGCTCTCACAAACTCATAACAGATAAAAACTGATGATGAAAGATGAAAGACGTTGTATTTCTTGGTGGTAAAGCATTGTCTCGCATTTCTTTCCGAGTGTTTCTCAATTTTCTGCTGTTTGCTCGAGTAATGAGGGAGTGACGTTGCATAAAATTCTCCATTTAAACCACTTGACACATAAATTGTCACATAGAGAGTCTAAGGCTCGTTTCCTGACTTGAAATGAGAGGCATGCTGTGAGTCTCTGGACAGACAGTCTAGTTTAAATCACACCTGTCCCTCATGAGCTGATGAATTGTCCATCTTTGCAACAGGGGTTATGCGGTGTGGAATAGGACACCTGCCAGGTGGCTGCCAGGGGACGATGGGCCTGCACTGCGTCTTGATCCTGTGCTTGTTCTCAGGCTGGGCAGTGGGCTACAAGCAGGGGGACAACGTGACTCTCTATGTCAACAAAGTGGGCCCTTATCATAACCCCCAGGAGACGTATCATTACTACACCCTGCCCGTTTGCCGGCCGGAGAAGGTCAGTCTTTGTTCTGTTTCGCGGCGTATTAATGGTTCGCTGTAAGTCAAAGAAGGAAGTGGAGGTTGTTTTGTCACGCTTATGTGGAGATAACAAGTCACAGCATTTCTTGTAAAATTGCTTTCATCTGAAGGGTGCCGAACGTGGCCATAAATGATACTAATGTCATGTAAGATTAGAAGAAAAATTGAAACGGCTCGAAGATAACATTTATTCCTGTGTGAGCAGGATGTGTCAGGTTTTATTTGAGGCTTTATTTTGAGACTTGGCTGCATTGTCACAAACATATTTTAATGAGTACAAAAAAAATGGTGATATGTTGCTATAAAAGCAATTATTGGATGTATGATTGTGTTGTTGGTGGTGGATCCCAAATGTACATTAGGAGTAACTTTATGGGATATGGTACAGTGATGAAGTATGATTGTGG
Source organism: Chaetodon trifascialis (assembly GCF_039877785.1). Lineage (NCBI taxonomy): Eukaryota > Metazoa > Chordata > Actinopteri > Chaetodontiformes > Chaetodontidae > Chaetodon > Chaetodon trifascialis. Next base: position 10,478,218 of record NC_092073.1, read on the forward strand.
CCAGCTTTTTTAAAAAAAAATTTTTTTACACGCTCTTACTTGTGATCTAACACGTCATATTCAGGTGCATCACAAGTCCCTGAGTCTGGGCGAAGTGCTGGATGGTGACAGGATGGCAGAGTCGTTATATCACATCCGATTCAGAGAGAACGTGGAGAAAAAAACTCTATGCCAGCTCACCCTTTCGGAGAAACAGGTATTTATTGACACAAGACCAGGATAGGAATCAGGTATCAAGGATGCAGATTGCGTTTTATACTACCACACATCGTGGCTTAAGCCTCAATACTCTTAAAGGCTCAAAGGGGATTTAAACTGTCAGTTATTTATGAAGTTGCTTCATTTTAATTTGAATCCAAGTGGTAATTATGATTCCTTAACATTTCCTCAAGTAGATGTTTCTCCGGAATATGCCAGTTTACTGTAGTGTAGTTTTAAAAAGATAGCTGGTATAATACAATAAAACTGCTAAGTTTCCCTCCTGCTCAAAAATATAATAACTAGAAGGATACCTGGACGGCGCAGATCTCCGCCCAGGCCAGTCGTCCACTCCTCTATGATATACAAATCTGTAAGCACAACCACTATACACACTATGTGTGGATATATTTCCCAAATTATTAGAGTTATGTCAAAATCTGGATGTGCCATGCTCATCATCTCAGACTTGCATTTATTGCGCACTTAGAAAAAGTGCTGTTACAGTTGTGGCAATGTTCCAGTTGTTCCAGTTTTCCCATGAAACCACTGTCCCTGAGTCTCCATAGTGGCTGCCTTCTGTATGAAGTTTGAGTAACTGCATGTGTAGGCTGCCCCAGAGGATTACTGGTACCTGGGAGTGTAGATTGTGACACGGAGTCGTTCCATCTCTACAGTTGGCTGTTGTGTCACTGTTGAACTTTACTACAATCTACTGGATTTTGAGATGAATGACATTTATTCTGCCAGGGCCAAATGCCCAATTTGTTAACCAAAGTGAAAAATAATTTGTGTGCCAGTGATTTGGATCGCCTCCAAAATTTGGAGTGTGGAATGCGATGGTGGATGTTTTGTGTGTGTCAGGTGGACGAGCTCCGCGAGGCCATCGAGGAGCTGTTCTACTTTGAGTTTGTCCTGGATGACATTCCGATCTGGGGGTTTGTGGGATACATAGAGGAGAGCGGCTTCCTGCCTCATAGCCACAAGGTAAGCCTGTGGTGCTCCTGAGGGTTTGTGGGATATTTGGAGAGGGAGATGAAGAGAAACACAAAGAGCAAGTTCTTTAAAGTTTTATCTTTATGCAAAGATCCTGTTTCAGCTGAACCACACTCGCTGTCATTGCTCTCATCCCTCACTTCCTCCTCCTCTTTTTCTTTTTTGTCTTTTTGGTCTGTCTTTGTCTCTCTCCCTGCCCTCCTCTCTCTCCTCCAACAGGTGGGTTTGTGGACTCACCTAGACTTCAACATTGAGTACAACGGCGACTCCGTTATCTTCGCCAACGTCTCAGTGAAAGATGTCAAACCCGTTCCCCTTGAGGAGGGCGCGGGTGCAGCAGTGGGTGGAGTCGGGGTGGGTGGAGGCAGCCTGACAGTCACCCACACCTACAGCGTGCGCTGGTTCGAGTCCCCTCTGCCTCACTCCCGGAGAGCCGAGCGCCTCCGAGACTACTCCTTCTTCCCCAAAACGCTGGAGATCCACTGGCTCTCCATCATCAACTCACTGGTGCTGGTGGTGCTGCTGCTGGGCTTCGTCATCATTATCCTCATGCGGGTTCTTAAGAATGACTTTGCCAGGTTGGTCAAGTTGATAAAACTAATGAGTTAATTCTGATTAAAAAAAACTTAGTCTCTCTTAATTTTAAACCCTCTGCTCTTCAGATACACGATAACATCCTGGGTGACTGCATTTTTCCCTCGCCTGCAGGTACAATGTGGAGGAGGAGGGCGGCTGTGATGATCTGGACCAGGGAGACAACGGCTGGAAGATCATCCACACTGACGTCTTCAGGTTTCCTCCTTACAAAAGCCTGCTGTGTGCCGTGCTGGGAGTGGGGGCTCAGTTCCTTACCCTTGCCACGGGTGAGCGGTAATTCTCAAATAAAGCTGAACACAGCAACACACACAGCTGAATGCGGCCTGTTAAATTCTGAAACAGTGTCAGATACTATCATTGTTCTGTTTGGAAAGTGAGCACACTTCTTCCTCTTTGCGATAGGAATCATCATCATGGCACTGCTGGGAATGTTCAACGTGCACCGCCATGGTGCCATCAACTCTGCGGCCATTGTCCTGTACGCTCTGACCAGCTGTGTGTCGGGCTACGTGTCATGCAGCTTCTACACACAGATCAACGGTCAGCGCTGGGCATGGAACATCATCCTCACCTCGTCGCTCTTCTCCGGTGAGTTGGAGATGTTCATCAATGAAAGCACTGATATAATTGATCCATTATTCCGCTTTATTGATGCCGCTGTAAATTGGAATTTCCCCTCGCGGGACTAATAAAGGAATATTGAATTGAATTGAATTATCAGCAATACTCTCAGGTGGATTTTCTCAATGTGTTATCTGGAGTGGCTGTCCTTTATTCACGTGGTCATTTGCTCCCACAGCTCCTCTGTTCCTGACATGGAGTGTAGTGAACTCGATCCACTGGTGGAGCGGCTCCACTCAGGCTCTGCCGGCCACCACCGTGCTCCTCCTGCTGGGGGCCTGGGTGCTGGTGGGCTTCCCGCTCACGGTCATCGGTGGCATCGTGGGAAAGAACCGAGCCGGCAGCTTCCAGGCGCCCTGCCGCACTCGCAACATCGCCCGGCAGATCCCTACACAGCCCTGGTACAAGCACGCGGCTGTGCACATGGCCATCGGCGGCTTCCTGCCATTCAGGTGAGCTGTCTTTGGCGTCAACGCAGGAGGTTAAACAGAATGTTTCAGAGTTTTAGTGCAACGTTTATTTTTTTCTCCTCTTCTCTATCAATTTTCTCCCTCAGCGCCATCTCAGTGGAGCTGTACTACATCTTTGCCACCGTTTGGGGCAGAGAGCACTACACCCTCTACGGCATCCTGCTGTGCGTCTTCGCCATCCTCCTCTCAGTGGGCGCCTGCATCTCTGTGGCGCTCACCTACTTCCTGCTGTCTGGTGAGGACTACCGATGGTGGTGGCGGAGCGTGCTCAGCACTGGCTCCACAGGCCTCTTCATCTTCGTCTACTCTGTTTTCTACTACCGGAACCGGTCCTCTATGAGCGGCCTGGTGCAAAGCACGGAGTTCTTCGGCTACTCTCTGCTCACGGCGATGGTCTTCTCACTGATGCTGGGCAGCGTGTCGTTCTGGGCCTCACTGGCATTCATTCGCTACATCTACCGTAGCCTCAAGATGGACTAGACATGGAGTATGCATACGGAGTTGGACACACAGCTGTAAACACACATTTCCTCATAGCACACATCGACAATCCTCATTCTCTCTTGCTTTCACACATATACAACACACACACACACACACATACACACCTCCTATGGGGTCATTGGGAGGAGAAACAGGGGCCTTTACCTTGATCTGACAGGAGCTAGTGATTGAACTAGAGCTGTCATTGTTGGAATAGTTGGCCGGATGGACAGATGAAGGGCGAGCTGGGGAGGGGGATCATATATTTAAGGATTAAATGGGACATTTCAGTAAAAAGGGATGATTGTGTCCCATCAGGAGTGAATGCGTAAAATGTATGTTGAGATACATGAGTGAATGAATTTAATCATTGTATGGTGTAGTGTGGCATCATCTGCTCCAGTTCCTACTCATGGTCTATCAAGGCTTGGCAGGACCAACACATTCGGTACCCCCCCACCCATTACACCAGTTACCCACTGAGATAGCTAACTGTAGTTTTGACCGATTATGCAGCAATGCAAGTGCAACTACTTGCACTTACACTCCCACACATTACTGTGGCAGCGTGGTCAAATAATAGAAAAGTTATGTTTTGCACTGGCCCTGTCAAGCTCCACGTGGCCCTGCAGTGGATAAGAGGAGCGATGCCTGGTAGGTTGAAGAGCTGTTGCAAAAATGTCGGTGATGGGAGCAATATTGTCAATGTATTCTATGATAACCATTGACTGTGATTTGGGTCCTGATGTAAATAGTCTTTTCAATAAAATACCTTTTAATACATATATTTTCCCAAGAGTTTGTACATTCTTCTTTTATAATGCCCTCTCTACTGCACAACTTACCAACTGCCAACAGAGTACTTTATGTTAACCAAAAATACTATTTTTTTTTTTACTTTGGATGAGTTTAAGTTTGCCCACTTTTACACAAACGCACATAATGCATTAGCACTCAAAGTGAAACAAAGACAATATTTCAAGTTGCCAAAGTGATCCTGTATTTATAGAAAAAAAAAAACAAAAAAACAAACGTGTTGAAATGTGTGCACATCACATTGGCACCAAAAAACAATGTAAACCAAAGAATGCATCCAACTTCACATCAAGGACACATCAAGTATACCAAGCGCAAAGAACACACCAACATACATTAAATAGTTGCATATAAAAATAAAACCTCAAGATAAAAAGGTAAAATGCTTTTGAACAGAATTATGGACAAGGCATATGTACACCGAGCCTGACAAGAAGCACCAGTTAAGGTCAAACTGCACTCAGGAAACTTGAATAGAAGAATATTAACAAGACTGCTAGGTAACATTTACAGAAAGGCTCAAACGTTGACTACTGGCCGATGTTATGTGTAATGGCGATGTTCAGGGAGCTGCGGCTGTTGACTGGCTCCACGTCTTTGCAATCAAAGCTTGTGTCGTGCCCAGTGTTACTCGCAGAGGCAACACTGGCTGAGTTGAATGCACTGGGGTTGTAATCATAAGGGCTGATGCCTGGGGGCATGGACCAGCCAGCCGCATGAGGCCTGCTGGGCATTGCAGTCTGGGGTAGGCCAGGGGACCAGGAGGGGTAGCCTCCAGATCCAGCAGCAGAGCCCATCGTGGCCAGGTAGAAGGCCAAGTTCTGTGGAGCGGTCTTCTTGAAGGCTGCCTCCATCATGTGCTGGTTGTAATGCTCCTTGAGCTGGGGCCGGGCCTCTCCCTGATACTGAAAGGGAAACATGGTTAGCATCAAATTTAACTAAAAAAACCCAATAGACTTTTATAGTTTGATCATGTTTCGTCTCGCCTTTAAGGCAATAACCAGACTATGTTTAGGCCTCCAGTATGGACGAATTGTTCTATGTCCAAGCTGCTGTTTCTCCATCACCAGTTAACAGGAAACCTGAGCAGGACAATGGTTTGATCACTTTCCCATTTTGAGTAATTGGTCTCAAATGTATTCTTCAGAATTCAGTGTAAAACAGTTCTTGTTCAGAATCAAACTAAATATTTCATCCCAAAATAATGCTCTATGTATGAATACTACTACTACACACCCCCACTGACAAATTGCATTACACACTGCGAATAATGGAAGCTACTCACAGATGGGATGTGTGAGGGAACGTTAGTGAAGATGGCTCCATGAATTGGGCTGCCTTTGTTGGTGGTGTCGCGCTCAGACACCCAGCTGGTTTCTTTCTGGTGCTTTCTTAACTTTGTCCTTCGGTTCTGAAACCAAGTCTTAACCTTCAAGCAAGGTGAAGGAGATCCAGTTGGTCAAAAAGTGTACAGGAAATTCAATTTTGCCGTGCTTGTCATCCAACAACGTTCCTAAATCCCTCACCTGTTTGTAGGTCATCCCCGTCATTTCGGCCAGGTTCTTCATTTCAGCTGGCGTGAGGTACCTCTGCACACTGAAGCGCTGGACAAGAGCGTTCATTTGACTCTCTGAGAAGGCTGCACGGACTTTTGCTTTGGGGGTATTCACAGCAGTAGTGCATGGTTTCTTTGGGGGGGTTAAGGCCACACGTGGAGGGGTGGTCAGGTCGATGCCCTCACTCCCTGTGACTGCAAAGGTCCTCGGCTCCTCTATTAGAGAGCTGGAAACATCCTCTCTGGCATCAGGGCTCCTGCTGCTTGCCTCATCATCAAGGTCGTTCTTCATCCAGGTGGCCGGGTCTGCATGGGGGAGGTGTCCTTCTCTGCTACTACCAGAACTCCATGAATCTGAGGTGAGGAGGAACAAATGGTGAGCAGACCACATACCTACAGGGTCAATGTGGACCAGACTCAGAGCAGCGCTCCTGAACTGTACCCAGGTATAGTCACCACTATAGCACACTTATTATGCAACAGATAATCCCAACAAAATAGCGTCTTATCAACAGTAAAATATCCATTCGCGCAAATGTCCCACATGTAAACATTGAGCGTGATTTCCAATACTCTCATATTCTGTCGCGAGATGTCGCCATTCGACTTTTTTCCAATAGCACTCAGTAAAACCAGTGGCGGGATATTATGGAAATATTTTAGAACGAAGATGGAGCTGAATTGGAGCTCATGGCCATTCTTGAGGAAGAAATCGTAGCCTTTAGAAACCAACTTGGAGATGTAAGCGCTCACACGCCGGCTTAGTTAAATAAGCCGACGTGTTAAATATTGTGATTTACAGCTGAGCCATGGAGGTCAACCTAGCCAACCTTCTCCATCATTAGCTTCTTTGTAAAATGCTAGCTCAGGTTAGAAATACCTGGCGAGGTGTGCGCCTCGGAGTCGCTGGGTGAATCACTTCCGTCCCGCCTGGCCTCGTGTGCCCCTGCGTCGTAGGCAGCCCGGTGCGGTCCGGCGAGGAGCAGACGGCCTGCCTGGGCGTCACCGAGGTACACAACCCCGGAGCCCTGGTAGTGACAATGGCCATTCACGGCGTGCTGCTCCGGACTGCCAGGCGGGGACTCTTCCTGGGTCCTGGCGGCGGCGGCGTAGTAGGCGTGTGGTACTCCGTTGTAGTTGCTCAAATCCGTGACTCCAGCCTCGCCCCAGCTGGGCAGGTTCCCGTGGGGTTTCTCGGGCCCGGGTGGGTACACGAGGCCGTACGCGTACGCATGGTAAGTGGGGCTGTAGTTGTAACTGACCTGTGACTTCCAGTCTGCCATTTCTCTGGCACCGTTGTAATAAAAGTGTTTTAAAAAAATACAAGAAAAGCTAAAATACTGGCCCCAAAATCGCTTAATCCAGCTGGATCCCCCGTAGATCCGAAGAGGCAAACACAAGCAAGGAAGCGTCCGGCTAAAACATGCCGGGCCAGTGTTCAAAAATTGCGCGCAGCCTCCCACAGGCTGTTTATTAACACGTGTGTGGGTGTGGACGTGGTGGAGGTGGGTGTATGGGTGGCAGAAAGCCCTTTCATTGGCCACCTGAGTTAATTCTTTGCTTTTAAATTGTATTTTTCAGATTTGGAGACAAAAAGAAAGTTTTGAATTACCTCACTTCTTTTACCACCATTTAGGAAAAATGTTCGAATTAAACAAAGATAAATTGAATATGTAGAATTTCTTAGTGACACTACTGGCCCTATAGGGAGATAGAGAGTTGCCTCTAAACGAGGCTTTTCAGGCTCAGATAGTCACAGCTGGTGATGTTTTGTGGTTGTGTTTGTTTAAGGAGCACACTGTCAGCCATCATGTGCATCATTTACATCACACCATACATGTAAGTATACAAATAATTAGCTGTGTGTTTCTTTTGTAGATTAGCGCGAACTCTTGCGTGTTGTAGCGAGTGTTTTGCCATTGAGGACGACGCAAGGCTAACCGCTAGGCTTCAGCCATCAAACGTTAGCTCGCTGCTACCGTAGCTTCTGGTACATTACACCACGTTTTCTGGTCTTGCAAATGATTTAATGCATGGCCGAGGGAGATGCCAGCATTTACAAATGTTTAGCTGTGTTCATTTTTCGATTCTACACGAACTAACATAGTAGCGTTTTGCCATATAGCACAAGCTAACGCTAACCGCTAGCTTTTAGTTAGCAATCATCACGGTCTTCATATGTAAACCCAGCAACCAGGCGATACATGCACGGACACTTCACCGGGTCTAAGCTTCGGGAATTTGTGAAAGTAATGCATTTGGAAATATCTTCTAAACTGGTGTATGTTAGAAAAGCCCAGGGCAAAACGAGTGTATGGTTGAGACTGCTACATCCCAGCACAATTTACACTCCTCACACAAGCGTTTTTTCTCTGGATTTTATTTATGAGTGATCCTTTTTTACGCTGCGTGCAGCTGTTGGCATAGCTATACGCGTAAGATAAAGCTGATGTCACTTCTCTCTTTTTACATAGGCCAGTGCATCATTACAGTTACCTGCTGTTGATCAAGTATAGCAGTGAGTTGTTGCAGCCTTTAGTGACTTAATTTACACTGTAACAGTGCTGTCATGTTTTACTCCTAACTATGGCCTGTTATCATAAAAATATACTTTCGCACTGCATTACAGCGAGAATCCTGTTAGCGGACAAACCACCACATCATCAGGGGATCCTCTTTTCAAACTGAGCTTTCCAAAGTTCATGAAGAGAGAGTGCAGAGGCTGAAGGCTGAGGCCACATTCGTGTTAACTTCTTTTTTTTCTCCACTCAAAAAACATTTATATTGTACATGTCACACAATAAATAAACCAAAAACTACACACTTAAATACAGAATTCAAAGTGCAAAATGTCACTATATTAACAGTCGTTGAATAATCCAATAAATGATACTAATGATTCACGTTTTTCTGTGTGTCTGTGTATTGCACAGGGTATATTGATGATTTGATGGACATGATCATGGAGAAGATCTTTGTCGACCCATCATAGTACAGAGCTGAGATTCTGAAGATAAACATCCTGCTGGACGTGCCTTCACAATATTAGCATCCAGACAAGGAGGTCACCAGCTACGAGTCAAGATTCAGTCGGGGGGCGTATCTTCCCTGGGCGTCAGGAAACTCCCAACGTATCTGAAGTACTACGCGTGATGGGATGATACACAAATCTTCTGGCCGAGGAAGCTCCAGCACCAGCTCACAAAACTCCTGTAACAACAACCTGTAACAACTGAGAAAATTGAACATTATGTTAGTCAAAAGGTTGTATAATGTCAACATCTGTATTCACATTTTTCTAATATGGATTCAGTGATTCCTTCACTTGTACTGTATTTCCATGTATAACTATTCATGACTGCGGTCAATAAATATTTACTGTATATCTATAAAATGTTTCATGTGAATAAATGTGTAATATACAGTATTTGCTAAGGAAAAACTTTGCTATATGTTCAAGAAAAAAATATGATTGACTTTATTTAGTTTATTATGGCGTATGAACAATGAAGTTGGTTAAGATGAAACTCACTGCTCTGTTCCCCATAGCTGTAAAGGACCGTAATCAACCCTGTAAGTGTTGTATGCACATTTAGGCAAACAGGTTCTAAACCTGGATGCTCGATCAGACTGGAGGCCTTTCATCCAGCTGCTGCAGCAGTCTTGTAACATGTTATGCATAACATAAGGTCAGTATCTGCAGTAGCATGTTATCTGCAATCATACACTGTGATCATACTGTAAGTGCAGGTAAAGTGCAGGTCAATGTCTCAGCAACCCAGTGACTACTAGAAACCCCCTCCTCTTTATGTAAACAACTATCTTACACCATATAGCATATATCTGGGCCTCACACATGAATATCTCATGAATCATTAATACCTCTTAATCAGCGTTACTGTTGATGATTGTGAACACATATAAATCTAGGGCAGAGGACCTAGTTACTAAGATGTATTCAACAGAATATTTCGCTTGCAAGTGTTGTGTATGAGGAGTGATACATTTTTATCTCCAACGTGATTTAAAACATCTATTTAATTGCGATTTCTTCACAGTGTTCCAAACCAGAGACTAAAGCTTCAAATCTCAGTATACCTCCATCCTGAACGGGGGGGGGTTGAGGCATGTTGACTCAAACTTTCCCTCCATTTGCAATCCTTTTCACAAAGATGAATTAGATTAGCTTGTGTGTTACCATCCAATGATTGTTTGTGTTCTCCCTCTTTGGCTTTGTGGTCATGGTAATGAGTCAGTTAGCAGTGAAATGGTGTGAGGACAGTGAGCCTAATGGGCACATTAGCATTTCTACTGATCTCCACCTGGATGTGTTGTGTTCGTGTGATCTTGTATGAATGCCCAGACATACACAAGGGTGTGATGGTATAGGTGTGTATAGAGGGTGGGTAAAAAGGGGTGCAGTGCATTAGCATTGGTATGTGCTGAGACGACAACATATTGGCCTTTGGGTGCAGAATAGTCACTGAGGTTGTGTCTTCAGTAATTGGTGTTTTGGGCATGACATGCAGGCTCGTCAGTCTCTCTTTTGTTGTCTGAAAAGTGGGCAAATGAACTCTCATTTGACTATGCACTCCAGTTCACAGCCGATGGAGTCCCAGTTCCCCAGTTAAGCTTGGCCTCTGACAATAAGGCACTTTTCATGCAATCCTTCTGTTGTTCAATCAGTAAATGTGTTTTGATATTAATCGGTGGTGCGAAGTAGCAGAAGTACTGCTCAGGACCGTTACTGTAAAAATATTACTCAATAAATACACAATATCACAAGCAAACGTCCTGCAGATGTTAAAAGTAAACATATATAAGTATGTCACTGTGAGTGGGGTATTACTGATTTGTGTATCATTTTAATGCAAGTTACACTTACATTAAAGATACTTGAAGGTGATCATTATACTCTCACCAATTCTGTATTTGGAGTATATGGGGGCTGATATTGAATTCTGAGAGTTTAAAGAAGTCTGAAAACAATTTATCAGTTGATAATTTTTTTTTTTTTTTACATAAATACAGTATTTTAAAATGTTTTCTGACATTTGAAAGTCCAAATGACTCAGCACACTGATCAATAACTACTGATTGATCATAACCATAACCTAACTCAATAAATAACTGCTGATCATAGCCCTCTTCTGTACTGCAATTACTTTCTTCTGATTCAGCGACACACATTATATCTGCAAATAGCTTCTATAGGCTGACATATCAACCCAACTGATTTATAGGTCCAGCTCTTATTATCATATGCACCTGCTGACAAGTATTTCTGTTATTTTGTCCACCCCATTCATATCAGTGAGGGCAGGCTAAATAACAAAGACCTCTCTATATAATGCAGGACAGTTCAACAGCACAAACTCTGTCTTTCAAAATGTCCATAAAATTGAATTAACACCACTCTAAATCAGTTTCAATAAAAAGTTAACATAATAACTTTCATGAGGGTATGATTTATTACAGGACTGTATGCTGCATTCATTTTAACCAGGTGTACTAAGTGACTGGCATCAGTGTTTTTGTATCTTGCACCGTGTCCTCCTCCCTGGTTGGTGGCGCTGTTTGTTTCTCTCAGACTTGAAACGCTGATAGCTGCTGGTTCCTTTAACTGAACTCACATGGAACTCCTGGCCGGTGTCGTGCCAGAATTTGATTTTTGCCAGAAACTGATTTCCGCGCACAGCCGCTATAGTAGAAAAGCGCAGCTTCTGTGGGTCTGCGGCAGGCTCCGTCGGGCTCAAACAACCAGTTTGTTTATGATCATCTAACGATGTTTATTTGTGTTTGCGTTTGATAGCCTCCTGTACGCCCAGCTGCCTTATATTGCTGCTGAATAGGCTAGTTGGTGATTTAAATCTGGCTTGTATTTGCGCTAATAAAGATATTTGTCACCGAGGGAGCTTCTTTTTTTTGCACCAAAATTACATTAGATCCCTCAACAGAGTAATTTGACACCAAACAGTGCTTTGTACGGTTTGAAAAATGAGTAAAGGGACATTACAGTGTAAAAATCAGCTTATTTTGCTTGCCAAAAAGTGATTCATGCCTCTGGTATTGTACATAGAGGGATATTTTGCCCCAAAATGACTTAATATGACACAGCAGAGTGATATATGCAAGATTTGACTCCAACCAGTCCCTTTTACCTCTTGAAAAATGAGTAAAGGGACATTACAGTGTAAAAATCAGCTTATTTTGCTTGCCAAAAAGTGATTCATGCCTCTGGTATTGTACAGGGATATTTTGCCCTGAAATGACCTTGGATCACTCAGCAGAGTGATATATGCAAGATTTGAGCTCAAACAGTACTTTTTACTACTGGGAACATGACTAAAGGGCTATCACAATGTAAAAATCAGGCTATATCACCTGCCAAAAATTGATTCACACCTCTGGTACTGCAGAGAGCTGCATATTTTTCCCAAAATTCAGCAGAGTTATAAACCAGTGCTTGAGAAATGAGTAAAGGGTATCACTTGGTGTCACTCAGCAAAGTTTGAGTCTTTTACCCTATAATAAAATGTAATCATCACAATGACAAGACCTCGTTTGATATCTTACTATACTGTGTCCACTTATTTAAATAATGATAGAATTCATGAATTTTCAGAAAAAGAACGATTTATTTTGGACAGTAACACAATAACACAATAACAGACAGACAGAGACAGACAGACATCCACTCTCCCATGCACACTACCACACACACACACACACACACACACACACACACACACACACACACACACACACACACACACACAGACAAAATGTGTTGTGAACTTACCACCAGCATCCAGTGATGGGCCTGATTGACCACACCCAAAATTAAGTCATACAGCTGCGGGATGATCTGTAACGTAAGATGATACACAAAAGATGTCTTGTGATATTTTTATATTGTGTTGTATTGATTAGTACAAAAACATGAGAGAATATATTTTATTACCTTAATTTTTGGTTTCTTCCCCTCCCAAATCCGTGTCATTTCAAAACTGTCGATTGCAAATGCCCTTGTGGTGTTGTTTTTGTTATACCTCTCCACAAGTTTTGTGAGATATGCGTAATTTAAAAAAAAAGTTAAACCCCTTTTTGCAGAGCAAAATATAAAAAAGAAAGAGATGTGTGTGCCTGAAAGTATTTAAAATAGGAAATAAATGTAAAGTAAAATAGTGTTAAAACCTCACCTCACTCTCAAACTCCATTTGAGGACCCGTGTTGAAGATATCGTTGTAAAATATTTTATAGGGACCCACTTTGGAGAGCAGGACGTATGCTCTTTCCCCCCCATGCATCTCTCACATCTGGAAAAGAGAAATTTAAAGTTGTAATAATGTAATTCTGTCAGTACAAAAATAAATTTGAGATACAATTGTCTGTCTGTCTATGAGAAAACATAGCTTGCTGATAGGGGTGTCCACTGTGGAGTACATGTAGGGGAGGTGTATATAACCTGAAATGGCAGTGGTCCTTAGCCCATCACTGGATGTTGCAGCTGGCGGACCAGAGGAGGAAGCTGCAGCAGCTTGGGGGCCAGTGGAAGCTGGCACAGCCTGGGGACTGGAGGAAGCTGGAGCAGCTGTGGGACCAGTGGAAGCTGGTGCAGCTTGGGGATCAGAGGAAGCTGGCACAGCTGTGGGACCGGTGGAAGCTGGCACAGCTGTGGGACCGGTGGAAGCTGGTGCAGCTTGGGGGCCGGTGGACGCTGGTGCAGCTGTGGGGCCGGTGGACGCTGGTGCAGCTGTGGGGCCGGTGGAAGCTGGCGCAGCTGTGGGGCCGGTGGAAGCTGGCGCAGCTGTGGGGCCGGTGGAAGCTGGTGCAGCTGTGGGGCCGGTGGAAGCTGGTGCAGCTTGGGGGCCGGTGGAAGCTGGCACAGCAGACGGTCCGGTGGAAGCTGGCGCAGCAGGTGGGGCTTGATTTGATGGGGTTGTGGGTAGGCCAGTGGAGAGTTTGTGTGGAACTCTGTCTTTCCGCTCAGTATAAGGGACAAGGTGATCCTTACTTATTTTGGGGATAGTAATCCCACTTGGGTCTACCAGATCCACACTTTTGCCATTGATGGAGGAAATTGTGTAGGGCCCAAGATAATTTGCCTCCAATTTTCCTCCTTTCCTCTGCTGGCTCCTCACATTAATTCTTAGCACCTTCATGCCCACCTGAAGGTTGACAGCACTTTTTTTATCCTTCCTGGGTTTGGGGCGGTTGTTGATATTTTGGATGGCACTTTGAAGTGCATCGTCCAGTTTGAGGACATTTTCTGTGACTTCCTCAACAGAGAGGTTGTCCTCCACACTGCTATCCACCTTTTGAATGAGTTAAAAATCAAATTAAACAACAATTAAACCAAATCCCTGTTAAAGCAGTACATTGTTCTAAGTTTAAAGCTATTAAAGGTGTACAGAAATGACAGTTTGTCCTGTCATGCCGAGTTTACCCGAGTAAGGAAAACGAATCTGATTGGTTGTTATCGAGCGGGGGGATATTCAATGTTTGGGGTGAGACCGAGCTTGGTTTGTGTGTGTGGGTCTCAGACGTTTGATTGAGGGATGACGGATCCATTATCAGTGGCTGATAAATCATGAGCAGGCTGATGTATAATCTGTGCGCCTGCATTTTCCAATGAGAAGAAAAACAAAAAAACACTTTCATCCCAGATTTACTCAAAAATAGAATTTTGCACAAAGTTTGGGCTACATCGTCTGATAGATGAGTTATTACACTAATGTTAAGGCCCACAGTGGGCTCAAATTCAATTTTCTTTTCTGTACATCTATAAATATTTTTTTTTCAGTATGCGCAATGCATCTTACCGTGTAATCCTCTGGGATTTCAGAGGGATACCTCGCTTCTCTCCCGAACATTAAATAGAATGGTGAGAACTTTGTAGTGACTTGCCGCTTGGTTCGCAGGCCAAACATCTAAATGCTGGTCCCACATATCTGGCCTGTCATGCACCAGTTTGGCCAGTGCCCTACAAAGAAGAAAAATTATAATTTTTTTTACAAGAAGACATATTCCAGAGTGATATTAATAACATGTTAAAATAGATATAGGCCCACCTCTGGATCGTCCCATTCATCCTCTCCACTAGTCCATTTGTCTGTGGATGATACGGGGCGCACAGGCTTCTTTTGATGCCCAGAATCTTGCACATGTTGCTGTTGATCTATTTTAGAAATACATAGACAGCAAATTAAAGGTAGCCATAGGGGGAATAACAGGTGACTAAAAGAGTCACTGAATACTGTAAGCGTTACATAATTAATTAGCAAATTTTTGTGGATGATAAATGTTTTTAGTTTTCATACATACTTCATTAACAAACTCCCGGCCTTGGTCTGTCAGTATCCGTTTTGGTGCTTCAAACTGATAGAAGAACTTCAGTAAGCACTGACTGACCTCCTGTGCAGTCTTGGATTTTATGGCATAAGCCTGGGGCCACTTTGTTAAATAATCAATGAGCACACATATGTACTGGTTTCCACTTTGAGTGGTGCTCAGTTTGCCAATTAGATCCATACCCACAAGTTCAAACGGTGTAGTGACCTGCAACCCATAAAATATAACTCATTAGATGTGTATCATATTTCCAGCAAATTGTTATTTTCTCCTATTAACTTATAATTTTTTTTTGTCTAAAAGAAGAAGATGATATAAAGATTCAACTTTTTTCTTTCTTTAATGGGTTGGTATTCCACTTCCTGTTTAATCACCACACTATTGACCTGGCATTCAGGACACTGGGCAACCTAACAGTAAGAAGAAAAACCAACAAAACCATAAAAATTACTCTTCTTATACCCATCTGTGTGCCCTTGACAAAATGAAAAAACGTTTTAACTTCAGCATAGTTCAAGAATTTAAAGAGTAAAAATATAGCGAACAGACCGAAATATAAAGCCACCACAGATTATTGGAAAGACAGGAAAGCATATGCTCATACTGACCCACTGATGAATGTCCCCAGACATTCCAGGCCAGTAAAACCTCTGAGAGATGGCTGCTATGGTTTTCTTCTGCCCACAGTGTGCACCATGGCTGCTGGCATGAAACTCTATGAAGACATTGTTGGCCTCCTCTTGTCCACAAAGAACTTTCGCCCTGGTGGAATTAGGCTGCCCTTTATGCCTTATATAGTACAAAAGACCATCTACAAGAAGAAAAATTAATTAGTGATGAATTGTTATCAAGTAGACAATTCCTTTAAAAGCCTATTGCAACCCAACCAAAATCTAATACTTCGAGATTAAAGTCGTAAATTTATGAGAATAAAGTCGTAATTGAGTTAGAACGGAAACGGGAGGAGAACATCTAAATCAACAGAGGGAGAACGTAATGGGAAAAGACGAGAGTACATTTAACGTAGTCCAGCCATCTCCCCCTCCACAAAAGCAGCGACTTCCTCCAAGTCCGCCTGGTTCTTTCAATTTCTTGCATATTCTTTTTAAAGTCCTGATACTTATGATGATGTGATGCTGATGTGCCAAAAGATTAGCCTAAATAGGCTATCTCTTTGTTCGTGAAACCTATTCTGAAGTACAACTTAACGAAATGCTCCACGTCCCTCATTTTAACTCTCCTCCTCTAAAACAACAATGTTATGACTTTATTCTCATAAATTTACGACTTTATTCTCGTAAATTTGCGACTTTATTCTCATTAATTTGTGAGTTTATTCTCGTAAATTTACGACTTTAATCTCGAAGTATTAGATTTTTCCGGTGGCACGACACCGGAAATCAGTTTCTGGCAAAAATCAAATTCTGGCACGACACCGGTTCTAGGAGTATTTGTGGAACAGCTTGGATATGGATTTAACAAAAGAATCACTAATAAGAGCTCTGTGTTCACTGCAGAATTATTAGCAATCCTGTGGGCATTGTGGTGGTTAGAGGATTTAAACATGTCCAGAGTACTGATATGCTCTGATTCGGTAGCCGCTCTCATGGCGTTGAGGGGTGGCAAATCAATCGCTCGCCCTGAGATAGTAATTGAAATTCTGTCTGTTCTATTCAGAGCTGGGAAGGCTGGGTGTGAGGTCAAGTTTTGCTGGGTTCCTGGGCATGCAGGGATACAGGGAAATGAGATAGCAGACCTGTTAGCAAAAGCAACCCTCAAGAAAGGAGAGATTGATGTGAAGAATTCTATGGGAAGAGTTGAAATGAGAGCAATAATTAAAGAGTGTGTGGAGAATGAATGGCAAAGAGAATGGGAAGGAGAAAGCAAGGGAAGACACTATTTCTCTTTTCACCCCAAAATTAAAAAAGTAATTTATTGTCAAGGAAATCGGAAAGACTCTGTTAAAATGTGTAGATTAAGACTGGGGCACTGTGGATTAAACAGCGACTTGTACATAATTGGGAAACATAGTACTGGGCTATGTATGAGTGTGGACACCCTGAGACTGTGAAACATATTTTGCTTGAATGTAGTCTCTATTGTGCTGAGAGGAGAGATTTATTTAAATCCTTAACAGATTTGGGATTAGTTTCATTTTCTGTTAGAACTTTATTTGGCTTCCGTAACAAGCATCAGCAGATTGAGACAACAATTTTACAGTTCCTGCGTGATACAAGATTTACGGGAGAATATGAAATAGGACTGTGATTCACGGACTAACCTGTGGAAGGCAGTAATACGCCTCGGAGCGTCGAAACTGCCAAGAAACAAAAGAAGAAGAAGAAGACACCGGTTCTACCCCGCGTGCTGGCAGTGGAAGCACTGACTGACCGCACCGAGCTCGCGGCTCGAATCTGCCACGCTCTCGTCTTTGGCTTAACAACTTCAGACGTATCCGACTTTTTAAAGAGTGTATTTTCACGACCAGCTTGGCTCTTAGCGATTACACTTGCCCACAGAGGCTTTGTTTACATATTTGACAGGCGTAGCGTCCTTGGCACGGCGTTGGTGACCACACCGCGAAAAGACAACTCGTTTTTCTGGCCAGATTTATCAGAAATTTTAACTACCCGAAGGTGATAACTTTGAGCTGTCAAGATGACAGAGGAACTTGAGCAGATTCTTTCACAGCTGACACAGCCTGACAATGCAGTTATCCAGCAGGTAACGTTGTTGTTAACTTTGTTGAAGTTAGCAGCAGTTTGTCAGACAGACGACAGGTTAGCAAACTAACGGTTATCGAGTTACGCTAGCTAACTTAGCTAATGAAATGTCTGGAAACTTACGGCTAAGTAACGGTCAAACAAGTCGTCATGATTGTTAGCACTTGTTATTAGCTGTCTACTGTCAGTTAGGTTAAGTAGCTATTGCTAACTTGAACTTCATAAAAAAAGGAAAATGAAGGATTAGCTAAGTCATTTGTGTGCAAGTTGTAATATATGTTGGTACCATGTGATTTCTACAAGAATGTGTAGTTATTTCTGGCAGCCAGCCAACTTAGTGGGATCCCTTTTGTCCCCTTTTAGGCCACAGCCCAGCTGAAACAGGCTTTCAAAGACCCAGCGATTATACCAGCCCTGTGTGCTGTCATGAGTGGCTCCCAAAACCCTCAGGTATTGTGAGCAGTGAGGGAGTTGTTTTATCCCATGAGATCCAAGTGCTTTAATCTATGTAAACGACCTAAACTATTTCCCTGATTTTACCTCTTAGATTCGTCAGTCAGCTGCAGTGATGCTGAGGTTGAGAGTGAAGAAACACTGGAAGAAGATTAGCCCTAATGACAGAGAGAGGTTTGCCCATTACCTTTATTCCACTGGAGAATTTTTCGCTATTGGAACACTTTGTCCCATTGTTATAGTTGAAATTCAGCTGAAGATAAGTTCTGACAGTGATTTTTGTATTCATGCAGTCTCAAGGCAGTGGTGCTGCAGGCCTTCATGCAGGAATCAGAGTAAGCTATTCAGTCTGTACAGTAATAACTCACTTTGTCTTAAATTAACCAGATTTTATTTAGCGTAAATGATACTGATGCCAATAAAATGTCACCCCAAGTGTGTAAGGCCATATATAGCTATACATAATTGTAACATACATGGTCTATGTATTTCTGTTTTACAGGCACACAGTACAGCACTCGCTTTCCCAGCTGTGTGCAGTGATGGTTAAACATGAGACACCTGATCGCTGGCCTGCCCTGCTGCAGCTCCTCAGTCAGTCCACCAAGAGCAGCAGCCCTCATGACAGACAGGTACAGGACTCATGAAACACCTAGGAACTTAGATAATCTTCTTTTATCTGAAGTGTAACATTAGCTGTATTTTTGTAGTAAGACCTCCAAATTGATGGCTGAATATCTCTGCAGTAATGGAGTTGCCAGAATTTTTAAGTGAATTATAAAGTGAAAACTGAATACAGCCTATATATTTGCTGTAGTTGATAAGTCGCATGAGCTTTTTTATATTAGCTTGTCATTTTATGACTTATGTTAGAGTTACAGTTTGTTTAGCGTTTAATTAAATCTCCAGCAGTGACAGCTTTAGAATATCAATGCTCTTCTTTCGTCATAGGTTGGCCTCCTGCTGCTGAACAAGGTGATGGAGTCTAACCCTGAGCCTTTCAAGCCTCACTACGGCCAGCTACTGCAGCTGTTTAGTACTGTGCTGCAGGACCACAACAACCCAACAGCCTTGTACTACTGCATCCTCACTCTCACAGCCATTACTCCATACACTGGCTCAGAAGAGATGGTGAGGCAGCGTTTCCATTTAGCTTTGACATAGCTTCTGGCAGAAACATATTTAAACCATTACAGATGGGATAGATTTGGTGATATGTTACCCTTTGATACATCTCAGTGGAAGGAAGGAACTACACTTTTAATTACTGAAGTGTCGTTTTGCTTCCCCACAGAACCAGATGCGTTCTATCATCCCAGGTTTGATTGTTGCTCTGAAACACCTCATCAAGGCAGATCAGGTAAATTGTAACATGTTAAAGAAATATCGATACGTATAGCTGTTTCTCTTGCCAGCGGATTGTTTAAGGGTATGGATAAATCAGACCTGTTCAGTTATTGGGTTTGACTGTGTCTGCACAGGACCAAGCCAGCGAGGCAATGGAGGTGTTTAATGAGCTCATGGAGAGTGAGGTGTCCATCATCGTCCCTCACGTTGCTGACATTGTCCGCTTCTTCTTGGAGGTGAGAGCTGAATGTCTGAACTTTGTCTTTACGTTCCCAGCTTTGTGGTCTGAATTTTATTTTCATTTCGGGCAAATGATGTCTATCTGAGTGCTCAAATGGTTACGCATGAGAATTTATAACAGCCTGTGTTCAATGTTAATGTTTATGTCAGGTGGGCAGTGACACCACGCTGAGCGACTCTCTGCGGGTGAAAGCACTCTCTTGTATTGCCTTCCTCATCAAGCTGAAGAGCAAGGTAAAGCCACCCATCAGCTACTACAAATAAATGACCTATATCTGTCCCTCAGTTCATAATAGAACAACATGTACCCACAGTAATATATAGTCACGGGTTCACTTTAGTCCCTTCAGTCAGAGGAAATAGTGTGCAGCTGTCCCTCAGTCGTGTCTAGATTTGCATGGATGTTTAACAAAGGCCAAGTTATTACCTCTGCCAAAGAGGTTATGTTTCTGTTTGGTTTGTTAGTTTTAGGGGAGGGCGATATGATCCGAAAATAATATCATGATATTCAGGGTTTTTCTCTGAAAATGATACTCTTGACGATGTGACAAAAACACAGAGTACAACTTGCTGAAGAATTGGCGATGCTATGCAGAGCCAATGTCTGCTTGGTGTAGAATTTACAACAGGTGTTGAGCTCTCCTTGTGGGACTTTTAGCTCTTCTCATGCTCAACTAGGAGCTTCTGCATGAGGTGGCGAAAGAAGTTTGTTGTATTGCCTCCTTTTGTTGTTGCAGACTTCTTGAACTTCTTACATATTAACATGGTTTGTTGTGCATCTGATGTTTTGAAGCTAAAACACTTCCAACTCAGACTATTGCCATTATCACAATATGATTTTTTCAATCATATTAAAATTATACCAGTATTGTCGTGAACTGTACAACATGTCACATCCCTAGTTTGTTTGTCTGTCTCTCAGCATGATTACAGAAAAACTACTGGCCCAATTTTCATGAAACTTAGTGGAAGGCTGTGGCATGGGTCAATGAACAACCCATTCAATTTTGAAAGGGAGGATACACAAATTTTTTTTATCCCTTGCATTAGCATTGAGAGATTGGGTATTTGGCCTTGGAGGAAAAAAATGCCATGCATCTTAAAATCCAGAAAATGGTAGCAAAGTTCAATAGTAACAATATCTAGCCTGTTCATTCATTCATTCAAATTCTGTTTCAAATCTTGAAAAATCATTGAGAGCTTACCCTCATGTCCAATGATACTGAGTGCACTTAAAACAGAATAAATGCAAAAAATACAATTAAAAAAAAACAAAACAACAACAATTAGAGAACAATGTTCCATTCCAGTGTAGAATTGTACCAATCATGGTTTCAAATTGACCTACAGGTACGATTGTGTTAAGTTTTAATGTGTGTTGTAAAATGTTCTGAGTGTTGAGCATCAGCCGATCACTTGAACAGGTCAAATCATGACTATGGAACCACAGCTTTTATGAATAGATAGAAAGTAATGCCTGTCAGGTCTTCTTGTCGGAGAAGCCCACCCAACCTTTTCGTACAAGATGCGATGATGAGAAGAATAACTGTCACCATTAAGAATCTTAGGGCGAAGTGTTAAACAGGAGTAGAAATATGATGACTCTTCATCACAGTCCAGATTCACAGGTACCAGTAATGCTCTGGGGTAGCAGATGATTGATGATGACAGATGATTTAGACTTTGCTTTTCTGGTTAATTACATCCAGTGTCAGCCAGCTGAACCAGAAACAAATTGCTTGACTTATTAACATTATATTGTCTAAATAAAACAACAGAATCCTTTGCTTTTTCTCTCCTTTGTAGACGGTGCTGAAGCAGAAGCTGCTGAACCCCATCCTGCAGGCCATTTTCCCCGTGCTGGTCGCAGCTCCTCCACCTGGTGAGCAGGACCCAGAGGATGAGGAGGATGACAACGGAGATGGCACAGAAAATGACAACCCCAAACACTGTGCTGCTCAGGTGGGTATTTGTGTTGACATACAGTGTATTCTTCTGTTGTATAGTCAAGTGTACATTGCAACAGCTGCAGCAGATTCTTTGTGGACTTGCAAGGAAGATTAAAGGTGATTAATTTTTTTTCTTTTTTGTGTTTCTAGATCATTGACACTATGGCACTCCACATGCCTCCAGAGAAACTGTTTCAACAACTGGTAAGTCAACCAGATGGCTTTGTGAACAATAACAAATGTGTTGAGGTTATCTTTCTTGTTCGGGTTTTCATATTGGCCTTGGTGAATCTTTAAAACTGCACTCAGGATTTAAATAACCTTGAGTCGGGTTGCTGAATCTTTAATATATTCCGTTTATGTGTCTAATGTTTTAGATGCCCCTCACTCAGGCATGCCTAGCCAGTGAAAACCCCTATCAGAGGAAGGGGGGCCTCATGTGTCTCGCTGTGCTGGCTGAAGGATGTGCTGACCACATACGCACCAAGTATGTCCGGTTGACAGGGAAAAACCTTTTTTTTTTTTTTTTTTTTTTTTAAATTTTCTCAGTTATTCATTGTTCAGGGTGTTCTGTTTGCTGACTAATGACAATCAGCAGAATTTGAGTCGATTCACCTTTTTGTCTCTATCCGTGCTAGAATGCTGTCATCTGTGCTGCAGACAGTGTGCCAGAGTCTTTCTGACAGTAATCAGGTGGTGCGCAGTGCCAGCCTTTTTGCCCTGGGACAGTTTTCAGAACATTTACAAGTGAGTCAACAGACACATCGCAGCAACGTACACATTAGACTTTTTACAGTTACGTACAGTTGGTATTTCTTTGCTTCCACTTGAATACTTTTAATCTTAAATTTAAATGATATCAATAATGATATGTTTATAAATAGATATTGTTGGTATTTTTTTGCAAATATTTTGATGTTTAAAAATGGTTGAATTCTACAGTTCAAACTTTGAGACTGTGTCTGTAGGAGTGGATAAAAATTGCAGTCCAATTTTGCATCTCTTGGCATCAACTCACAAAGTTGTGCTTCTTAAAATATAGTTTCATAAATACACTGTAAGTGCACTTTTAAATTTTTTACAGAGCACAATCATTTTTATTGTTATGGTAGAAAAGAAAGAATGTGTGTTTTCTGTTGTTCACTTTGAATCCCACCGATTCTTCCCAGCCTGAAGTGAGCAAGTACTGTGCAGAATTGATGCCCTTGCTGCTGGGCTACCTTTCATCCTTGAATCAGGCCAAGGTGGGCCATGTTACTAAGGCCTTTTATGCCCTAGAGAACTTCATGGAGAACCTAGGTAAGCTTAAAAGATGTACATGCAATGACTGACACAGTAGAGCCACTTTCCCCTCTGCACGAGGACATTAAGATGCCTGTGAATATTCTTACATTAAGTACTCTTACATCAAGTACATTAACTACATTAAGTTAAAAAAGTACAGTCAGCCATCAGCCAAATATTTTTTGTGTACATTTTTTTCTCATGGTTTCTGTGATTCACAATTTTGAAAAACCTGAACACTTTATTTTAAGATTAGCTTTCTTCATCCAAAGTGTTTGTAACAATATCTACTTTACTTTATTTACTGTGTCTCCTCACTCTATTTTGCTAAACAGGAGCAGATATTGAGCCCTACCTACCCACCCTGATGGCGACCATGTTGTCTGCCCTCAACAACACTGAAAACCTCAAGATAAAAGAGCTTGCAGTGTCTGCCATAGGTGCCATAGGTATGAACTTGTGAAGATTGGTCTGAAGACAAAGAGGTTAAGCATTTAACACCTTCTTTCAATCATCCGTCAACGCTGCTAAAAAACAGATTATCATAGTCAACACAATGGTATTACTTTGAGAATGTGTTTTCCAAATCTCTATAACACAAGCTTGAAAAAGAAATGTTGCTTGGATCAAAATGATGTGACCGAACCTGTTATGAAACCCTGTCTTTTCAGCTAATGCTGCCAAGGAGCTGCTGGTGCCCTACTTCCCTCCAGTTATTGAAAGCCTGAAGGGCTTCCTGACTACCACCACAGAAGAAATGAGGTCTCTGCAAACCCAGTCCTTGGGTAGGTAAACCCCAGAGACATGCAAAGGAAAGGAAAGAAGTTGTAATGTTGGTGCACTGAGAACAAAAAACATTTTTTACTGCTTCACCCTGGTGGCGACAATGCTGATCCTCTTTTGTTGTTGCTGTTAGATACTCTCTCTGTGCTGGCCCGTACCATAGGCAAAGATGTCTTCACCCCTCTCGCTGCAGAGTGTGTTCAGCTGGGCCTCAAGCTCACTGACACCATTGATGACCCTGACTTGAGACGCTGCACGTATGTAACTTAGCATGTGTGAATGAGAAGCACAAATCCACTCCCAAGATCCTTTGCCTTCTGTAACCTTAGCTTCACCTCTCTCTGTGCTTCCATCTGGCAGGTACAGTCTATACTCTGCTGTATCCACCGTGAGCCCAGACTGCCTGAGTCCTCACCTCACTGCCATTACGACAGTCATGCTGCTCGCTCTCAAGTCCAATGAAGGCATTACGGTATAAACCATAGAGACAACTCTATAACACTTACAGGCTGTTTGTAACATGAACAATAATACAGCATTTTCACCTTCCTCTCTCCTCTCTCCTCTCTTCAGGCACACCTTGAGGAGGACAAAACCTTTGTCCTGCTGGATGATGATGATGACGACGACGACAACAATGAAGAAGAAAAAGATGTGGATGATTTTCTGGAAGATGAGACTGAGACCGATGTCCATGATGTTGCGGGGTAGGGATCGCACATGCGGGTGCAAACACATGCGTGGATATTCACTCGCCCTGTTGAGCTAAAGACGGCTCTCTCTTCATGTGATTCCACGTCTCTCCGTCTCTCAGGTTCAGTGTGGAAAACGCCTACATCGATGAGAAGGAGGACGCCTGTGATGCACTGGGAGAAATTGCCTTCAGCACTGGGTAACAAATATTTTGAGGTCACAGAATTTCGACTCAGAAATTCCATTATAACCATTAGTTAATAGAGTAATATGTATGCAGTTATGCTGGTTATGATGAGGAATAGTTATTTATTTCTGTCTAATTCTGTCAGACATCATCTTAAAAAGCCCAGCATACTAACTGTATGTCAGACCTTTCTTGTTTGCGTGTGTGTGTGTGTGTGTGTGTGTGTGTGTGTGTGTGTGTGTGTGTGTGTGTGTGTGTGTGTGTGTGTGTGTTAACATGTGTTGCTATGGTTTCCCCTGACAGTGCTGCCTTCCAGCCCTTCCTGGAGTCCAGCTTCCAGCAGGTTTACGAGATGAGAGATGTAAGTCACTCTGGCTGCCCAGTCAGCCCAATCATCACTCTCTGTCTAATGTACTGTGAAGGGCACTCTGTGGTCAGTATCCACGCAGGCACTGTGTCTCAGTGGGCTTGCGTCTGTTTACAAACGGAAATCTCTGCAGGTAGACTGATAATTCCTGTCTTATATCATTATCTTAAGTCAGCTTTAAAAGGTATCCAGTGCACTTTCAAGAAATTAATTATCTGTGGAAGGTGATAGGATTTAGCATATTAACATCAACAGCCCATAATACAGTTGAAGACCTACCAACTGTGGTGGGGTGGGGTGGGGGGTGGGCACCAAATTATTAGCAGGTGTTAACAGTGAAAGTGAAACCATTCGCTGGTATGTTTTATCCAGGAGATGAGTGACAGAAAGCGGTGCATTCTCTGCAATTTTGTAATAATCTGTCTAAAAACACAAGGAGAAATTACTCAGGCAGAAAGTGTGACACAGACTCGCAGCAGAGAGAGAGGGCTCGTGTACGAGTGACAGAATACAGAGAGAAGTGTCCACGTGATATAAAAACTAATGTTACTCTACAGTTCTGTGGTTTTCAGTGAAGCGTATGAACTACATTGCAGACTGGAGGCTCTGAACAGTCACAAAGAGACAGACCGATCTGTGTTTAGGCACTGTGAGGGGCCACAGGGAATGAAGTGGTGCCCCTCATTCAGCCGACATTGACTGTAAGGGATGAGCTGACATCAAACAAATGGTATTGTTGGGTTTACCCAGTGACGCTTGCCAGCTTGTGTTCTGGTGGCAGCACGGCGCTTCAGTGGTCAGAATTCACCTCACAGCGAGAGGGTCCCAGGTTTAAACCGCACTACAGTCGGCTGAGGCCTTTACTTGTGTTTGTGTGGGTTTCCTCCCACCTCACAAGACATGCGTGTTACATGAATACCCCTGCCTGCTCCTTCCTCACAGCTGGAGTCGGTTCCTGGGAGCCGCACTGTGGGCACTGCTCTTATGTGAAATTTAGACGAGACACATTTTCACTAGGGGCTAATGAAGTCCAACTTAAATAATAATTTGTTGATCATCCTCTGTTGATTACTTACCATCTGTTTCCAGTGGGCAGATGTTGTTTGTTCTTTTAGAAAATTAAGGTCAACATTAGATTAGCTCCACTAGTCAGAATAGGGAATTGGTGTCTTCTGAGTGGCAGGTGGGTGGTGTCTCTCATAATCCCATTGATCTGGTATTTTGTGTGTGTGGCGTACATAATTACACTTTTCCGTTGCATTGTGTGAGGGAATTTTCTATCACAGGCCTTCTGTACAGTTAGGCACCCAAAGGTCTCAAGGTTGGACAAGACAGAGACCTCTTTCCCTCACACATTGTGCTTTATCTTGATGTTTTTTTGTATCCTCCATCACTTTCCTCCCTCCCCAGTTTCCTCATGAGGACGTCCGTAGGGCAGCATTTGGAGCCATGGGCCAGTTTTGCCGAGCTCAGCACCAAGTGTGGAAGGAGAATCCCACTGAGGCCAACCACCAGGGTAAAGTCTTTCTTTTCAGGAACTTTTTTTAATAATGGACATCAAACAGACATCAATGCAGTTGCCTTTAAGTAACTAATTTTTAACCCTTTACATCTTGTATCCCTCTCCCAGCCCTGCTGAAGTTGCTGGATGTGGTGATTCCTTGCTTCGTTGTAACGGTGCGAACAGAGCATGAGCGCCAGGTTGTGATGGGCATCCTGGAAACCATGAACAATGTCATCAAGTCCTGCAAGGAGGAGGTTTTCAGGAGCCCTTCTCGCCTTAAAGAGATCAGCTATGTCATCCGTGATGTGCTGAAGAAAAAGGTGAGAGGAGGGCAGAGTGATGGGGATATAATGAATGATATATCCTATGTGGAAGTCATAGTGACCCTTCATCATTGTTTTTCTTTGTGTTTGTTCAGACTGTTTGTCAGGACAGTGGTGGTGATGAAGCTGATGATGAAGATCAACAGGTTTGTTGCACGTTAGAGCAGATTTCGACATCAAATAGTTTTCATATACTGGTGAATGGACAGAACAAAACTCCGTTACTCCTAGTCAAAAACAGCTTTTTTTGATCCATTATTTCTAAGTTTCTGTGTCCACATCACTGTCCATTCACTGTGTGTGCTTCCTCTCCCTGCACTCTGTGGTTCAGGCCGAGTATGACGCCATGCTCCAGGAGTTTGCCGGCGAGGGAATTCCCCTGCTGGCCTCTTCTGTGCCTGCAGACCTCTTCACCCCTTTCCTCAACGACCTACTGCCTCTCATCATGAGCAAAGCTGTGAGTCTGAACTGTTCATTTTGTCAGCTATTTTTTTTTTTATTTAGTCTGCACATACACTCCAGTGTATAACTGACAGTTGTGTTTACTGACATAGGCACTCTCTCACACACTCAGAGTAATTCATTTTCTCTGCCCTTTAAAAGAAATCCTCATGCACGGTGGCAGACCGGTCCTTCGCTGTGGGTACCATTGGAGAAATCCTGCAGGCCCTCGTGAGCGTGTCCGGGGGGCGGGGAGCGGCCGGTCGACTGTCCAATCGTTTGCTTCCCGTGCTGGTAGCTGGAGTGAGGGACAGCGATCCTGAGGTTCGTAACAACAGCGTGTTCGGACTGGGCTGTCTGGCCCAGGCAGCTGGACCCATCGTCGTGTCGTATCCTTCTTACTCGTGTGTGTTTTTGTGAGTGTGGCTTTGTTTTAAAAGAGAAACATCACACACAGTTGTTCCTTAGTGAAGTGCTTCAGAGACTATCCCATGATGCTATCTGTGTTTTCCAACCTGCTGACCAAAGAGACAGACCTCAGGGTGATCGACAACCTGTGTGCTGCCCTCTGCAGGATGATCATGAGCAACGTGGAGGCTGTGCCTCTGGAGCAGGTATTCAGTCTGAACAGCTCAAACTTCACTTTAGCTGCCACGAGTGATCCTTACTGCTGAGAACACGGTTTCACAAACAGAACGATGTGCTCTGTGACAGGTGGTGCCTGCTCTGGTGGCTCGTCTTCCCCTCAAAGAGGATATGGAGGAGAACAAGACAGTGTTCAGCTGCCTGGCTTTGCTCTACACAAACAGTCCTGATCTGGTACAGTACAAACACCATGTACACCTGGTTTCTAATCCCTGCATAGAGGGCAGTGGGGGAATATAAATACTTACACACTTTTACTGAAGTAAGGTTTTAAATACAGGACTTTTGCTTGTAGTGGCGCATTTCCACATTGTGGTATCAGCACTTTTACTTCAGTAAATGATCTGAATCCACCACTGCTAGAAGGAATACGTTCTGACATTCTGTCTCCATTGGGATTCTAGCTAGCTACAAAATGAGCTGTAATGCTTTCAGAAACCACTGTGTGTCCACAGAGAATGACTTTCCTGCCTTTCAGAAAACCGTATTGGCAATTTTGTTTGAATGGGATAATAATCCCTCATATTCAGGCTAATTAATTCCAGTTTTTCAGTGCTTCTTCTGGTGCCTCAAAGAGCTAATATCTCCTGAGGTTGTGAGTTGTGAGTGATAATTCTACATAACTGATGCTGGAACAGCTGTTTGAATGCTTAGAACGATACGTTTTGTATGAACCACAATCAGGCCAGTTGTTCAGTCACATTTTATTACATTTTTTATTGTTTCATACAGTGTTACCACAACAAATTATGCATGCATAAAGCATATTTCAACACAATCCTAAATAATTTAGACAAACTTGTCTTGATGCACAAAGCTACACATTTCATGCAGATGCTTCAGCTTTAACAAACATGCCATGCTTTGACCCTGAAATCTTTTTCTCAGACATTGTGTGAATTTGGACTTGAACACCATTATTGAACATTGTTACAATATTTATTTTCCTTCTTTCAGGTTGTGAAGCTAATGAAGCCCATAGTCACTGCTTCCAGTCATGTCCTTGGCAACAAGAACGTTGATACAGGTGAAGATTTTTTCGATAATGGGCAGCATTGTCACTGGCTGTCTGTATGTCTAAAGTTACTGGAAAACAAAGAGAAAACACAGACCAGCTGACAGCCTCTGCATGTTTCCCCTCATTGAGCATCCTCAGTCTGTCCCTGCGCAGTGCTCTCATCAGCATTCTGTTCTGACACTGATGTGTTAGTCATCTATCTTCAATGCTTTCCTGTCATCCCTAAACTCTCCTTCTGCCTCTCCTCCACAGACACCCGGAACACTTCGGCCATGCTGATGAAAGAGTTCGCCCAGCACCACTCTGCAGACTTCCAAGCAGCTGTGACCTCACTTCCTGGAGAGCAGCAGGCCAAAATGAGCGCAGCCATCGCCGCCTCGTAGCCAGCACGCTTCCTTCCACTCTTCTGTGAAAGTTGGCCTAAGCAATGAATTTTTATACCGTAGGTGGAAAATGGGACTGTTATTTGAGACATTTGCCCCAAAATCATCTAAATTCAGCACTTCAACTGTTCTGATATAGTTCTGATCACATTCAGCAGCTCTGCTTCAGAGTGTCCACTTTTAATT
Source organism: Chaetodon trifascialis (assembly GCF_039877785.1). Classification (NCBI taxonomy): domain Eukaryota; kingdom Metazoa; phylum Chordata; class Actinopteri; order Chaetodontiformes; family Chaetodontidae; genus Chaetodon; species Chaetodon trifascialis. The sequence continues at coordinate 10,507,834 of NC_092073.1, forward strand.
TATTTGCTGATGTGCATGCTGTTTCTATGTTTTAAGAGAGTTGTGGTTTACCATCCTGTGTTGTACCACTGCTTCCCTGTTATTCCTGTGAAGTGCTACTATGAATTTTTGCCGCTGTTTGAACAGACTTGTGGCATTGCGATCTGAGTGTGAAGCGATGAATTGGACCTCCTGATAAATGTAATTCATTCCCAGCTCCTCAGTTTAAGTCAGCGGACTGTAAAGTTGTGATCCCTGTGCACTCTGTTCTCACACTGCCTTTATCTGCTGCTTACAAAGGGGTTTCCCAGTGAACTCTGGCAGAAATGAGAATGAAATGCAGTGAGAACCCCCAGAGCTCACTGACTAACTGGAAATACAGAGCTTATAGGCAACACTCACTTGTTATATGTATATAGATATAAAAAAAACCCCCAGCAGTACACTGTTAGTGCATATAGCAGCTCACCCTGTGACTGTACGCAGCAGACCTTTGACCTCTCCAGCAGTGCTGTTTCTGCTCGGTCTGTTAAAAACTTTTCAGCGGTATCCTTCAACACATAGCTGACCAGTGCAAGAGATTTTTACAAGCCCTACAAATGCTGAAGTTTTTTTCGATGTGCAGTTAATGTCAAGCCGTTGAACGCCGCCTCACTGTACAAAGAGAAACTGACGACACTTTGAGTCCTCTAAATAAACGCAAACTTGCATCTTGGAATCAAAATGGAGTTGAAATCTGTGAACTGAAAACTTGTTGCTCCTCAGATCTCGCGTTGTCCCTGGGCCTCGGTAAAGCCGGGCTGCTGGTCTTCCAACGCCATCGTCATCTGCACCGGTGTCAGTCCGTTCTCCCCTGATAGACAGACAGACAGACAGACAGACCTTTTTAAATGCATGAGCCACTTACATGACAGAGATATGTCAGTATGTGCTGAGAGGGAAGGATGAGAGGGATAAATACCACACCTTCGTAGCAGCTTCATACAGCCCTATGAAGGTGCATACACAACACAACTGAGAGGATCCAGTCAGGTCTATGGTTGTTGTTAGTGTCTATTTCTGTTGTCGACATCAGGTGGAATCTTTAGCTTTAGGTGAACTATGAGCTAACAGCAACACAGACAGACAAATCTGAACCCTGAGAGCTGACATTAGTAACACTAAGAAGACTGATAGACCGACACTGATTCCAGACCTGTAGATCTGTGTTTCCAGGGCAGGATGTCCATGCCGGTGCGGCAGAAGGAGCGGTCAGTGTGGGCCTCAGTGCTGTATAGGACCTCCTGGAGCTGTTTGTCTCCAGGCTTCTGGGCTTTCACTCTCACCTGCAAGAGGACACAAAACTTCAGACCCAGGCTCAGTTTCCACGTGGATCTAGACAAACCTGAGCAGAAAGCTCAGAGTGGATGCAGAAGCAGTGTTTCCTCGTACCTCTAGGATGGTGATCTCTTTCTCCTTCAGCTTCCCTGCTTTGTTCTTAACCTGCGTCTTCTTGGTATCCACCCATACCACCCTCTCCTTCACCTCTGACCTGAACACACATGAGCACACAAACATGATAAGTCTACATGCTCTGTTTGAAGACCCCCTCGCACTGAGCGCAGACTCACTCTTGGATGCCCAGGTCGGCCAGCGTGGTGTCCAGGAAGGGGAACGGCTGGTGCACCGGGTCGGGCTGCACCTCGATGGGCAGCGTCACCGACATGGGGATCTCCCACTCCAGCTCGACGCGGACCATCTTGGCACGTGGCCTGGGAGAGCCCCTGCCCACCGGGCCGTCCGGTCCTCCATTGGCCTCTCCCTCCTCCAACAAGCTGTTTGTCTCGTCTGCTGCCAGCTTGACTTTCTGATCACTATCTTGAAAAAAGGATGCAATGTATCCCTCGCCCTTGCTTTATCTCTGCGGCTGATGCTCCGGATCTCCGGATCTGCGCCCTTTTTCTCTGGCGGGCGTTGCTGCAGATACTCCTGGTCTGCTCTCCTCCTCTCAGGGCTGATGATGCAGAGCTCTGCCTCCTGATGAAAGCGTGTGTGTGTGTGTGTGTGTAATGCATGCAGACTTGTGCTCTGCCCTCCTGGCTGATATAAGCAGCTGGTGTGTATGTGTGTTATGTGGCACTCAGATGTTAGGCTTATTAGACTGTCAGGGGGCTGATGGACGGATGGTGGTGTTTGCACTGCCAGGTGTGTGTGTGTGTGTGTGTGTGTGTGTGTGTGTGTGTGTGTGTGTGTGTGTGTGTGTGTGTGTGTGTGTGTGTGTATATATCATCAGTCTCTGACCAGGCTGAAGGCAGTGTTGAGGAAGTGTGCATCCAGGCTGTGAAGGAGTACTTGTGAACTGAATGCTTTATGACTTATGATATTTAAATCTACAAATCTGCTTACATAACAACACGCCAACAGGTCAGTTCAGGTTCAGTGTGGACAACAGATTTACGGTTGTGTGTAATGAGATGATCCACTCCTCCCCCTGTCATTTGTCTTCCTTCTGTGCCCTCTGTCTCATTTCTCTGACAGTTTAGGTGAACAGGATGTTGATATATGAGCCTTCGCAGCGCAGCGTCACATGTTCCGCTTTTGAGAAATGTGTTCTCGCTCCGTCTTACAGCGGGACACAAACAGGGGACACGTGTGTGTCCTGCACAGCAGCGATCTTTTCCCACCAAACCAGCACTCTGGACTCAGCATGTCACATTCCATGGGCAGCGACGATGAATCCTCTCACACAGATAGCAGCCTGATGTCAGCACTGTGCAGGGATACAGATGATGTGAAGCCCCGGGAATGTATAGAGCCAGAGGGAGGTTGGCTGTACGTTCAGCAGGTTACGGTAGCACATGTTGGCCTTTCTGCTCATCGAAGTGGTTTTAAGATTTTTTTTAAACATTAACAATTAAAATATGCTTACTCGTCTATGAAAGGGGTGATAAACCCGTTGAGAGCTGTCACCCGATTTTTCAGTTCCCATCAGATTTATATCATCTTTTAGCTAACTGGCAATACTTTTTTCAAAAAATACCATTTAAATCGAAGGAGTTGTGTTGATTGCCAAGAACACAAGTCAATGATTTGGCCTCACAGCAGTGTGCCGCTGTGTGTCTGTAAACACAGTGAAGTCACGCTCACATTGGATCCTCAGGTGCCAGTGATGCAGCAGCAGTGGAGGTGGACGCCCACCATGACCTCTGCTTTCCAACCAACAAACTGCCTTTGAGCAAGGCATTTAGCCCCAGACTAGGAGGGTTTGTACCTGTGTGAAGGAGGTCGTAGCTGGGGAGCACAGCAGAGAAAAGGTCAACCAGCTTTAGATGCTGCGTTTTCCTATGAAAACATTGCATGGCAGTGGAGTGGATGTTTCCTGGCACAGCACCGGAACCTGAATGTATCACAGGTCGTATCGACAAAGTTACCATTCTGCTGTGTCGATGTGAAGGAGGATTTCTGTTCTGTGACTGCAGCACTGACCTCAGCTCAGGCCTCTTTGTCACAGTGAGGTGCCACATGGGTACGGTCTTACTCTTATGTACACACACACACACACACACACACACACACACACACACACACACACACACACACACACACACACACACACACACACACACACACACACACACACACACACACACACAGCAGTGCATTTAACGAGCAAACACTTTAATTGTGTGGAGTTATTGAGGCATGAGGTCAGACAGGAGTTTTCTGCCAGCCAGGCACAATATGGTCCTGTTGGAGGGAGCGAACTGCTGATGTGCCTTCAAGTCACATTTCAGTGACTCTATACCTGTTTCTGCGACGTAAGCTCAAATCTGAATGTTTAAGTTAAACCTCTGGATTTGTTGGCCGCTGGATTTATTTGCTCGATACTTTTTAGAGCTGAACATGTTCAGTTATTCTGGGATTTATCTGAAAGGGTCAGTACTGTTAAAGAACAGGCTCACTCAGGATGTTCAGTGTCAGATAAGAACGAAGCTCGTCTTAAAATATAAAAACACAAACCTAAGTCACTACAGAAATCACCATTTATTAGACCTGAATGTGTGTAGAGTTTGGAGGAATAATTGAAGGTCATAAGCAATTCTACTGAGCAAAAAACATTTTATTATAAGTTTCAGTTAAAATAATTAAAAAGGATAAAAATGCACACAGCTGATACAAACTGTATAAAAATCTGAATTTAAAATGATTACAAATGATAAAAAGTCATTTAGAACATAAAAACTATAACACCTACTGTATAGTACTCGATCAACATGTTTAAAACTTCAACAGCAATCTGTGAAAGTATGTAACACTAATAAACTCAGTGGGTAAATATATTTAAAAATACAAACGTGAACAAATTCGAACCAGATTAAAGTGGTTAGAAATGCTAAAAATCTTTTAAAACGCCGGGCAGAAGCGAGTAACTGAACAATCATATAAACACCTTTAGCCTGTGTCATCTGCCATCAGAATCACAGGATCAAATTCATGTTATAGTCAATAGAAAAGTTATTATTAACTGTACCTCTACAGGACTATAGTGTCAGTATGTGTGTGGGTGTGTTCAGGCAGTCATCCTGAGGGCTGCAGGCTTTATGGTGAAGTCACTGTAGGACGCAGTCTGTTGTACTGTCACCTGCCCAGCAGACAGCAGCTCTGAGGAAGAGGAGCATCACTGATTGATACCATGGCAGAGTTTCATTCAGTGTTCAGACTATCTCAATTTGAGGTCAAGTTCCAGCTCATCAATGCTTGTCAGTGAAGAACAGGAACATTGTGTGTTCAGTCTTAAGAGAGCAGCAGTGTTTGGTTTCCTCACCCAGCAGTGTGTAGAGTGTGCAAGCTGCAGTGGTGCGGTCTGCCTCCGGGGGCACCAGAGAGCCAAAGGTGACTTCTCCAAACCTGTGCAGGCTGGAGGAGATCCAGCTGGAAAAGATGAGCAGTGTGAGCACGGTACGGTACGATTCAACTTGAAGGCTGATATTAAGCCTGTTTTAATAAGAAATAGTAATAGAGATGACTTTTCATGTCAAGAACTTCTGAAAGAAAACATTTATTTAAACTTTTTCCTGAATTAAAGTGATGATGGCAGGAAGCTGGTGCATTACAAACTGTTTCATATCCACTGATACTGAGCGGCTGCTATGTCAGATTTACAAAGTCTGACTGTTTCAATAGTTTCAGTGGCTGACGCTGGTAGAGGAGTCAAGTAGTGGCTCAGGTTCAGCCTTCAGGCTTACTGGTTGCTTTCTATTTTGAATTTCAAAGAAGATGTCAGACAGCTTAGGATGTGGAACAACCTGTGACGCTGGAGGCATCGCCATGAAACACAATAAAAATACCGTTTTTACGGTATGCTGTGGCTGCATCTTATAGGCATTTACACAGGGTTGAAAGTCTCAGGCACTGACCTGAGTCAACATTAGAATTTGCCACCTAATTGATGCACAGTATATATTAGATATAAGTGACAGTGAACATCTCTGATCAAACAAACAGGCAGGTCACAAATATGCAAATGACAGTCAGTGTTGTGCAGAAGGGCAGGACTGAATCTGCAACTTGTCAACACCTGAAGGGGATGAAGCAGCAGAAGAAGAAAACACGGCCATAGTGAGCACAGGATCACTAAAAATAACTGCGGTCTTCCTTTATTCAAATGGACTCGCTGTGCAGGGTGACAAAACACTCATCACCTCAGGAGGAATCTGACAACAATGCTGGAATCTGGAGCCTTGACACACACAGCAACAGTGCAACTGGAGGATTCATGATGGACAAAATCCTCAAAACCTCCAGCTTCTTCTTCAATCCATGAATCAACTTTTTCACCGTCCATATCTAGAGTGTGAAAAGTCACGGTCTGCCTTGGTGCGTGTCCTGAATGTGTGTGAAGTACCTCAGCACATCCCTGCTCTCTGCATCAGTCTGAGCCTCGGGCATCTCAATGTTCTCCTCTGCTATAGGCTCCATTGTTAGCTGGGCCTCCTCTTGTGGAGACCTACACACACACACACACACACACACACACACACACACAGTGATCCATTCCTTTATCCACCTTGCTGTCTGTCAGTCTATCTACCTGAGACTCACCATCTGCTGACGGGGGTGATCACATCGCTTACAGACTTGTCTTCTTTGGACATGTCCAGGATCATATCTAATGCAGCTGTGCACACACACACACACACAGAAACACCATGAATGGCTGGCTGATCTACGTAAATCATGTGTTTATCGTGCTGCTGAAACATGAGATGAATACAACGTGTGAGAAAGGGAGGAAGGGTTCTTACACGAGCCCTCTGTGGGCTGCAGTCCTGACTCACTGGATATCTGAGAGAGAGAGGCAGAGTCTCATGAAATAGAAACAAGCTTTTTAATCTAATTTGTCTCACCACTGAACTGAACACGGAGTTGGCAGGCTACAGCTGCAGGCTAGCTGGCTAATGGATAACCTTTATTATTATAGGATGAATATTTTTCACATTTTAACAGGACTTGAAATTGGAGTTTGGTAACAATATTAATCACGTTCCCCGCACAGACAGCACTAGTTGACTTTAGATCATGATATGGGATCAGAGCTGAGAGAAGGCGGTGCAGACCCACCTCCCTCATGCTTGAGTGTCTCCTCTTCCTCTCTGTCCTCAGTATTTCTCTATCCTGCTCTGATCCTCCTCTCGCCTCCTCCTCCTCTTCTTCTTCCTCCTCCCCTCTCTGTTTCTCCCCACATCCAGGCAGGACGGTGAAAGAGGCACGCTGTTTCCATAGCGACTGGAGGTCAACATGGAGGAGGGCTGTAGGGGGTTCAAAGGCCAGGTTTCGGTCAGGATCTTTCTTCATCACAGCTGATATTATGAGTTTGATGAAATCTAGTGCAACTCTCAGGCTGCTGTGAAGAGCTGTGATCAATACTAATCAAATGTTTCAGAGGCCCTTCAAGGTTGTTGCTGATAAGAAAACATGCACTAAGTTTATGATGATTTATACTCTTGGGGCTCCAACAAGAGGTTGCAGACAACAGGCATGCGTCCTTGAGCACAATACTTTCTTTGACTGTGCAGCAAGTCGGTCTGTTGTCTACGAGTTTTCAGTTGTAAATCTGGAGGCCACTGGGATCAATTTCACTTGCTCAAACATGGAATTGGTTTTCTACTCCACCACTTGCCAGATACAGCTTGTAAAATATCAAATGATCCAAGGATAAAACTTTGAAGAAGTTTTTTATAGTCGTTGTTATTACCCACAACTTTGAAATGATCATTGCTGCTGATTTTAGGGTTTGCTTTCATTGTCAGTAAATTAAAAGGTGTGGCTTCCTTGGCCATGACACTGAAACACTTATACATTAATCCATTTGCATTTTTTTCTTTCTTTCTATTTTGTATCCTAAAGACAAGCTAAGAAATAAACATAAATGGTGAGTCAACAGAGCCAGAGGTGAAGTACTTGACACTGACATCCACAGGGGGCGCTGAAGAGCTGAGCAGGAGTGGCACGCTTAGCTAAGAGGTCCAGCAATACCTCGGCCTGAGGGTAAGAAAAAAATATTAGCTTGATGCTTCAGTTTCAAATAGGATTTTTGACTTTTAGGAAAGAAGGGGTAAAAGCCAGTGATAGCTTCTCACATGAAATAAGGAAGGAGGGAAGACGGAAAGAGAGAAGGAAGAAAATAAAATCAATGAACACTCTCCTGGTGGGCTTAGAGGGCAGTATAATTAACTGACACTCTGGTGAATAGACACTTTGATGGTAGGACTTGGTATGATGTGTGTGACTGAGAGGGAGAAGAGGGCTGTTTTTAATGTGCTGGCACAGAAAAGGCTTAAAAATCTCCAGAAAGCTGCAGAACCAGGGCACCAAAGTTCATGTACACATTGCATTTTAAGTCAGTGAATCCGCTTTAACATATAAACTGTGTGTCAGTGTGTTTCTGTACCAGGTTCAGCGTCTCAGTCAGCGGGTTTCCGATCTGCTCCTTCATTTCTCTATCAGATATCTGGACCTCAGGATCTGCAAACACCAGCTGGCGCCTGCGACCTCCACCGGGCTTTCTGAGAGGAGCCACAACCACCTGATGGCGGAGTGAGGAGCGCACTGCTTTAATGTACACAGTACTATAAAAAGGACTTCACACTCCAGCACAAACTGGAAATTATGGATCTATGTGCTGACACACCCTCATGTGCTTTCCATGACTTGTTTCCAAAATGAAACAAGCTGCTCGTGAGTCACTTTGTGGAATGTGAATTTAAGTTGTTCACAGCTGTCACTGGAAAATGCTTCGTCACTGTCGTCCCCATTAGACTTTGGACAGCAGGTAAATGAGAAGGTAGAGGGAAGTTTGGTTTTTGGTTGACAAAGGGTGCAAAAATAGACTAAACTTGGGTTTAATAGTCTGTTTCTTTAAATTTAAGCACTTTATAAAAAACCCAGAGATTTAATTAGTCGACTAAAGTTATAGAGATGTGTGCCTCTGGTAATGACAGGGTGTCTCCAAACAAGTTCAGCGTCTCTTAGGTTCCTGTTGCGAGTGCAGCAATTAGTGGAATTAAGTATAGTCGTACAGACTAATGAACAGACAGCATCACCTCCGCCTCACCTCGTCATAGGGACTTTCTGTTGCTCCGTCGCCTTCTTTCCCAGATGCCCTGGAGGGTGGAGTTGGCATGGCAACCTGCAGTGGGGTCATCTCTTGGGCAACATATGCCAGAGGAACCTCCACGGGCTGACCCGACTCTTCGTCGAGCAGCCACACGCTGTCCCGCTCTGCTCCCAGCACTGTCTCCTTCAGTCTGGAAACAACAGAAAATATCTCAACCTCCACCAAATACGTCTGTCACGTTACAGTTTTTTTTCTGAGCTAAATGTACAGACTTACTGATGACAGAGTATTCAGCCTCTGCGGTATGTTTTAAGTCTGTGTTGAACCTACAGCTCTTTTGTTTGTTAGCATGCTGTAACGTACAGAAAGCAGGCTGGTCATATCACTGTGACGTTCACACTGCCCTGAAGGCGCTCTGAGTCTCAGCCGTCAGTCAGCACTCACTGATCAATGGAAGACATGGCTCCTTCCAGCTCCCAGCTCCTGTCCTCTGCCTGCCGCTCCTCCACTTCTGATTAACACAAACAGACAAACGTTAAACTGAACACATAATCTGAGAAGCTTATTAACGATCACAACTTACATTAGTAAACAAACAATTTTCTTGCTACCTTGACACATTTCTACTCTTTTCCCTTGCTGTTTTTTTAATGCATTGTCCGTCCTTGCTAAGAACAGTGGGTAGTTGTGTTCTTTCTTCATCTTTGTTGAAGCCAGACTGGCCTTCCTAAACTGAAGAGATGTTCCCTCTCTATTCTATTCTCTCTGAAATGAAACGCTCTCCTGAAAATAAACCTTTTCTCTCTGGCAACAGCGGAAGAACCCACAGAGTCAGAATTGCTTTTTTTCCAATTATAGTGACGGCACAAAGGATTTGACCCGGTTGACTGGCGCAGGCACATTTCAAGAGAGGAACTCACTGTGGGACTGAAAAACTACACTTCCCACATCCTTACATTTCCTACAAACCCACAGGACAATATCAGACGACTAAAACACAAACTTTAAAGACAGAAGCACACACCACTCCGGAACTGGTCTGGCTGGTCCATCAATAAGTCTAACTCCCTGGTTGTGGCTTCAGGGAGGTCATCGCCTTCAAAATACTGAAAGAGAAAGAGGGTGACAATCAGACAGAGACAGAAGTCAGAAGAGGGCAACATTAAAGAATAAAGAGAGGCTGATAAGAAACAAACAGAAGCAATGAGGTTTGCTCTGTTTGGTGTCCACAGTGATAAATAATTTAAGGAAAGATCCAAAACACAGCAACAACAAAAACAGAAGGAGTAAAAAAAGAAAATGACTAAAAGTTAGCATGCGAAGCAAAAATAAGCACAAGGGCCAGAAGAGCGGGGGGCGGAGGACAACAGAAATGTGAGCCACACATCTCTGTAAACAAACTGTGAGTGCAGGATGATGTAATTAAGTCGGATCTTATCAAGGCAAAATGGACTGCAGCTGATCGTGCTTTAGGAGGAGCATTATCAGTCCCTAAGTGACAGAATGAGGAGGTGCTGCTGGACTCAGGCTTACTGTAGTGAAACATGGCTGCACTTTATGACTGAGATAATATGGCTTTGCCTTCCTTTAAGCATCGTGGACACTGAGAAGTGACTTCAGGGCAGTCAGTGAGGCATCAGGTATTTTACGTGCACATTCCCCAACACCATTAACTTCACTGCACTGTACACACCACTGAGTAAATGAACAACATTTTAAAATATATATTCTATATAAATATAGAATCTGCACTGGCTTTAATGCTGCTTCCTCATCACATAGTGCGCTGCAAAGTATGACAGGAAAGACCAACAATCCACATCCCAGCTCAATGATTCACCAGGATGCTGGCTGTGTCTAAAAATGATGACTGAGATGTTTCCTGTGCCTGAACTCTGACAGTTTACCTCAGCAGTGGGGATGAGCAACTGCTCCTTCTCTGTCAGGGTGATGGCAGCTGGAGGTGACCTGAAACCTGGTTTAACAAAGCAGGGAGATTAGGAGGCAAGCATGTTTGTGGCACATGGAGGATGTGATGTGAGCTGAGATTCATCTGTGTTTGCGGCACTTGAATGAGCTTTTGAGAAGAAAAACAACCAGGGCAATGAAAAATCTTTCATTTCAATTCTAAACATTATTACACAGTAAGTTGTGTTCATGTGAGGCCTCTTTAAAAGGATGTCTCACAGAGGGAGGAGCGAGAGGAGGGAAATGGATTTTGGGATCATAAACACAAAAACAAACCATGAACTTCAAAGTTTCCTGGAGCCTTTGAAATGGGGCAACCTTACTAACACATTATGACCTGTTTGCGCTTGAGATGTGGACCAAAAAGGCAGCTGCCCCTGAAATGGGACACAGGTAGTCTTTCAAATGTTGAAATATCAATCTCACCCTCTTCGTCAAGTGTGGTGTGGGGACTGGGCACCAGGGAGTGCTGTGAACCTGCCTCTTCAATCACCAGCACAGGCTTGAAATACACGATACAAACATTATGTAACACGAAAGAAGAGTGAAACAGATTTACATTTCATTTACATTTTCTTTCCTCGGATGACTGGACTGAACCCCACAAAAAAAATACATTTTCATGAGTAAAATGTGTTTAATCAAGAGCCTGAAGACCAAACTCATTCAGAAATAATGTGTTTTTTTTTTTTTTTGGTATGGATTCATGTGGACCTGTGGTCAACTGTATGGGTATGTATGGATCATATGTGTGACGTGATTATGACAGTGTTTCTAAAGTGTTTTAGATGTTTCCCAGGGTCTAAAACATGCAGGGCAGGGGGGCCCGACGACTGGAGTTGAGAAACACTGGATTATGATTATGTGTAACATACTGAAATACTAAACAGAATCAAAATAAACAGCAGTTTCTAAATGCATTCTGAAAGCCACAATCTAGTTTTGGGATTCTTTAAATTCCAATAAAAATATTTTTATAGTATTGTCCCCATGTTATGTAGTCCCACATGTTTGCACTGTTCTTGATCTATGTCACGTGTTGCATTTCCACAGGGAGACACTACAAGGAGGACAAGGTCCAACTGTGCCTGCCAGATTTACAGCGCACAGACCGAGTAAGTATATGTCATTAAGATGGTTTACTCCATCTGAGAATACTCATGGACTGTATGGAGGGATAAGGCCCATGTTAGAATTGGAGTGACCTACACTTGCATACGTACAGCCATAAAACAATGATTCACTTGTATATGCTTGACAGTGGTGATAAAAAGCTGGCATATTTAAAAACTAGGAATTCAAGAGGTTTATCAAAAAAATCCACCATGTGGGAAAACCCTGAAAAGTAACACCACGAGAGCATCAACCAGTGTGGCTACAAAGTATGCACAGTATGTGCAAAGCCTACATACTGTCTATTTCCATGAGACAGGTGTGGCATATAATGTATGTGGGCGTGTGTTAGCTCTATCTATGGACTGTGGTTAGAAACACTCTTGTAGTCGCTTGTAGCAGCTGAGCATTTGTGCTGAATGTGGATAGATAAACCTACTTATGGTTATGTAATGTGAATCTTTGGTCAATTTATTGCTGTATTGTACATCAAAAATTAAAGCATTTCTGAAAGTTAAGAGTTTAAGTCACAAATGGTTTTGACATAAGTTCTCATTCATTACATGTTTCCTCTGGAAATTGCAGTTTATCTGAGATATCTATAGTTATAGATATATTATGGGTCTTGCATACTTAATGCTGAGTGTTGGGTCATGTTGGGTCATGGCAAACACAACTATTATTATAACAGTAGTATTTAACACTTGAGTGTCTACTGCTGCTCCAGCCAGTAACATTCATTCAGCCTGCTCATGTTTACACAGTGGATATCTGAGTGCAGGCTGCCTGGGGATGGTGACTGTGTACAGATAAAGCTGGTGTTAGCTGAGTTTTGTTGTGTCACACTACAGACTAACATTAGATTACAACCCTGTGTAGATTTGTCAGCATATTCACAGCAGCACAGACAGTGCACGGCTGGTGTACGTATTGGTAATGTACCTGGTGTATGTTATAGGGGCTGGGCAGTTGGCATGATTCCATGAGACCAAAGAAAGGGTCCTGAGCTCCCTCAGCCTCCACCATCATGCACAGGTTGTCAGGCACATCCAAGGCCAACCTGCCAGATGAATACAGAGCCAGACACAAAATGTTCCGACCCAAAATATTAAAGCATCACACACATGTTCAGTGTTGTACTGGCTAATGCAATGTCGTTGGATTTATAAAATAGAATATTAGTGATTAATGTGCATTATCTTTAGAGCACAGAGTGTGTAAAGCTATATTTCATCTGCAGAAATAAGAATTCATACATTACTGTTGTTCCATAACAGTAAGGCTTATTAAACATTTATGAAGGGATTCACATGAAAGTAGCTCAATTTGTCCATCACTCACTCAATAAAACACTATCTCCTCCTCACAGTCTTCACTCTCTCAGACAATCTCCTTCATAAATATTCCACTGGATGTTTTTGAGCTCAGACTTCCTCCAAAACATACAACCTCTGCACAGTTCAGCTTAACATCTGAGGCGCCCCAGGATACAAAACACTCTTCCACTGCGCATGATCAAATTGCGTGTGCGTGTGTGCACAGACCTGTCACACTCAGCCATGTCAATATGTATGCATCTTTTACAGCGCAGCAAGCGGTCAATGGTCTGTTGAACCTCCTCTGGAAAACAAAGGAGTGAAAAGCTTTCTCACACCACTCTTAGCAGTGCAGTTATTTCCTGTAGAAACAGGAGCAGAGATGTCACATTTAAGTCAAGGTCTATTATAACTGACACGACAAATGAAATGAACGTGACCGTACGATCATTGTACCTCCTCTCTATGCAAGAAGAGAAGGCAATGAAGGGAAAAAAGCATCATAGTAATTACATGGTGTTTTATTCATAAATTCTGGCTCTATTAAAATCCAGACCTAAGTCTGAAGTAATGGAAAAAAATTCTGCGTGCATTTGTCTTAGATTTTCTGTCAAAACATCCTGATAATTTATTGCATTAGCTAAAACTGTGAACAATGCAGGCAGATATTTGTTTCACATTTTTGTGAAAGACCATATTATGAAACCAAAAAGGCAAATTCCACCACGCCATGCTTATGAAACACAGCATAAACATTATGTGCTCTCAATCGTATGCGACAGCTTTGGGATTCTAATCTATTCTACTGGTAGATGAAATGAAATGCCATTGCTAAATCCAAGAGCCACTGCAGACAACAGACAGTCGCTGCTTTCTTGGCTTCTCCTTCTGCTTATCACCCTGCATTGTATTTCACCGTTTTCATCAACCATGACGACAGCATGATTGTGAATCTGTCAGATGCAATATCAGTGTCAGGGTGTAATTTAAGACCAGATGAATAGAGACTGTTGAGCTGTGTTTGATGATAATGCATTCATTAGCACTATATTGGCTTCTATATCAGACTTGCAGGGTGATTTGATGTGTGATGTTTTACACCAAAACCACATTTCTGACATTACCACATTGTGCAGCTGACAGACATTTACTTATTTGCTGTGTTTTGCATTTGGACAAACTGCATTTTCACATTTCACTTGAGCTTACCTTAGCTGCCCAACAGAAAATAATGTTTCTCATTGAACTGAAAATCATCCTGCTGAGTGACTGCATTTTCTGCAAATCCTTTGTAAGCAGCTGGAAAATTATTCCTTTGTTTTAATCAAACTAACTCCCAGAGTTCTGGTATATGCTGATAAATGAGACTGCTGTCACAGTAACTGAACATGCAGCATGTGAAAGTCTCTATTTTGTATCTCCTCCGCTCATTTTATTCCCCTTTTCTTCTGCCTTGCCCAGCAGGATGTTACAGTATTGTGTGTACAAAATGTAGCTTGAAGGACAGGTATGACTGAAGGTAATTTTCTGTTCCTGCTCGTGCTTATTCCATTTTGTCTTTTCCCTTACCGAGCAGGAAGCCACACTGCCTGTGGTAGACGACAACCACTCCATACTGCAGCTGGGACGACAAGTAGAGAGAGAAGAGGGGCTTTGGTAGGTTGGGTTGAGGTGGAGGAACCTGAGCTGTCACATAGTCCATAATGTCCACACTGTATGTTAAACATTTAAGGAAATTAATTATAAACATGTACATTATGCTTCTTCATCAAGTCACACAGGTTACCTAAAAATGTATAAAATTCAAATAGGCCATCACACTAAGGTACTAAATAAAGTAGTAATACTAAAATATTTTAGATGGAATGCAAGAAATGTCCATACCACCTCTTTATCTTGTCTATTAGCTTCAAGCTCTGAGCGAACTTTACATCATGCTAACATTGCACTAACATTACAGACTGCTTGAGAGCAAGCTGCTGAAGATGTGTAAGGTTACCTGCACAATCATAAAATGAAAAATGTTCTAACATTATATTACCAAGTAATATTAGGTTGTCTAAGATATATGGGCAGCTGATGGTCACAAAAACTACTGAAAAATTCAAATACCAAAATTAAACGCATCTTTAATCAAGTTTAACATTATCTGGCTGTAATCAAACCTGTCAGTCTTGCTAACAATGAACCCAGACAGGTAAGGCAGCCATTCACCTGTGCATTATTCTTACCATGTTAGCTTGATGTTGACTTTGAGAAACTCTCTGCGAGTGACCCTGATACCTCTGGTAGCTGCCAACCTGCATAACAAAACACTTTTTTAATTGAAATTTAGAGATTAAAAGTAGCTATTGGGCTAATCTGTCCTGTAATGAAAGACTTCTTGGTGTACCATTTGTAAGTTAGCAAAGTTTGCACTGAGGCTTGCTAGCTTTATAAATTAGGCTTAAGCTAGTGAGCTAGCTTTTTTACACTCACCAAACTGTGGAAAAACATCCAGTATGGCGGCGAAGGACGTTTGGATAGTAAAACATTTTTGCTGTTTCTCTTTAAAACTGGCAAGCAGTCTGAGGGAAAAGCTCAAGGCTTGGGAACTTAGGTCGTTAATGGTAAAGTTTAAGGCTTATGTAAACTGGGCCAAGGTTTTCCCGGGTCGAAACACACTGCACCAAACAGGTTGCGAGATTCATCCCATTGGAAAATCAACACTCGTGATGCATTCATGCACCATGAGAAAGTTAGAAAGCTGAACATTTAATGGTTATAGTGTGTCAGGAAGTTGGGGTTTGGCAACAGACCTGTGAATAATGTAAAACAAAGCTATAAATAAATAAATAAATAAATAAACCGCATTGTTCTAGATTTTCTTTTTTACAGTTACATCCATGAGTGGAAGCATCACTTATTCTTATTCATGGAAGTACGTTTACTCAAGTACTACTGTCTACTAAAGTACATTGTTAAAGTACTTGTTATTCTCTTGAGCATTTCTATTTTATGCTCACATACATTAATCATATATTGTACCATTACACTCACACATCACATCCACAGCATTCACCACATCACTTTAAATGCTGTAATGCAGTGATTTGATAACATGGTATTCCAGTACTCCAGATCAGCCTTACAAAATGTGCAAACATTACATTCACTAATATTCATTTAAGTTTAAGATGAGCCATCCTATATATTATTACATTTTACAGGGAGAGCATAAAAATGATTTTCATATAATAATACAAACCCCCCCCCCCCAAAAGATTCATTGACAAATATTTAGCTTGTAACAAAGGATGAATGAACAAATAACACAGTGATACAAGATCAAAATATAAGTATTTTTAAAGTTAGTGTCTTTAATTCATGGAAATGTTTCATGGAAACATTTCTTAAAATACTCTGCTTCTGCTCTTGGGGAAATTGGACATGTTCGATAGTTATCTCCTAATTTTAAAATATATTTCAGTACCATTAGTATTATAGTTTCTATTTTTACGCCGTTGAAAGGAAAGCAGGGCGTGACGTCACCTCCCTTATGGGAAGTGGTGAATGATTGGCCACGCCTCTGTGCGCGAGGGGGCAGGAAGGCAGCAACGTGAACGTCGGGTGGTGGAGTCTGATTGAAGCAGTTCAGTGAAGGGAACTACAGCAGGAGGAAAAGCAGTCTTTTGGTGTGTCTTGCTCATTTCTGACAGAGCATTCCCTTTAAAATGGCGTACCACAGTCCGTACAAAGCTCCTCCGCATATCAACGCTCCTCCGGATCAAGGTTTTCTGTGGAATATCTTTCAGAGGTGAGTGGAAAGAGGCGGTTTGTTTCGCTGCTGCCTGCCTGTCTCTCACTCTGCTCCGCAATAAAACTGCTGTTTGTGGCGCGGAAAGGAAGCGAGTGGGGAGAGCTGGGTGGTGGTGACTCAATGTTTCCTTACAGCTTTTTTGCGTCCTGAAACAGTTTTTGGTTTACGGTTGAGCCCCGCAGTGAAATGCGTGATTTGTCAGTTCTGCCTGTCAGTTGCGGAGCTTCCTGGAAACACTGAACAACATACAGCCAATAGCTTCTACACGTCACTGAGTCGTACACATTACAATGCGTTAGATTACTACTCCCCAGCAGTGTCTCACAGCTTTATGGCTGGCGTGAAATTGTCTTGAAATGAATCGCAGGCAATCAGCTAGCTCAACCAGTGAACTGCCTGCAACACCAATGAGAGTTTACAAACTGGGGTCCAAGGACCTCCAGGAGTCCTTGAAGGCTTTTGTTCTGGGTTCTCCCTGCAAAAGAGAGACACTTCAATCCAAGCTTTTCATTTTAGAGACAGATATGACAGGAAATCGTGAATTGAGTCTTTCTGCTGACTGTTTCTGCAAGTCAGCAGTGTAAAATCCTCTCAAGATGGGGTTTCCTGAAAAAGTCTGGCAGTTGTGAGTCTGTGTGACGCAGCGTGTATCCAGTTATGGGACTCTGACATGAGTGCATTGGAAAGCCCTGTCCTTACTTACTTTGTCATTATCTGATGTTACAGTGTCAAACGCTGACAGTCATCAGTTTCACCATAGCCTGAGTCAAAAGTGTGTCAGCAGCTAAGAAGGTCACAGTAGTAGACAGAGAGGGAAATACTTGATATGTTTTGGCCCCTGGTAGTAGTAAGCTATAGAGTTATGTAATACTGCAGAGGATTTTTCCCTGCTGCTTTGCTTTCTCACAACATTGAGATGCTGCACACATTTCAAGCCTTGAAACACCCATAACAAATTATTTATGTACAGTGCAAAACCCCCTTTGAAATAAGGTTGGACTGACACATTTTCTCTCGTATATCTTTCTCTATATATCCCTCACACATCCATAACCTTTCATTCATCATCATGACCATCATAACTGTGTGCACATATGTCTTCATGCCATACAAATACAGGAATATGGCTGTCATGATCACACAATCAGACGTTGCTCTCGTGAGCGTTGTGCTGCCTCATCTGCAGCCTCTTGGTGGATATCTGGCACAGCAGTGCTGGAATTCCCTCAGTCATGTGATCTGAGTCAATAGAGCGTAGCTGACGCGGGAGGCCTCTCAATCTAAGTGACTTGCACACTGTGACTCACCATCCTGCTGTTAAAGTCTCTTTATCCTTTTTGATAATAGCAGGGGAAGAAATGAAGTCACTCACTCTGAAGGTGTTTCACAATGAATGGTGAGGTAGCCCGCAGTCCAATTTGATCTATTTTGGTTTTTAGATATATTCATTTCCATGACTTGGCATTGAATGAATCACGAGGAAGTCACTTGTGTTTTGCCTGCTTTCTAAAGAATGACGCTAGCATGACAAAAATGTTTGCACCCAGCCCTTCAGGAGTCAAGAGGAGCATCAGGCTCTCAGTTGGATTTAGTTCAACAATGCAGATTTGTTGCTAAGCAAGCACAACAACATGGTCACTGACTGCCTGCTACCACTGGATGAACGCTGATCAATTTAGAATGACAGCATAGTCAAGCTTGTTAGTAACCAATTAGAGTTTGCAGGAAGGGAATTTGGCTCATTTATGATAAATGAACAAAGGAGTGAGTGAGCTTTTTACACATGATTCTTTGTACATACAGTAAAAGTTGATGATCATGGAAACGTGGCAACAAAAAAACATACAAATACAAGATGTAGCAACGGAAACTGACCGCTGGACATCAGGATTTTCTTGGGAGGTTTTGTGAATGCAGCTTTCACTTGAAGGTTTCTCTTTTCCGCTATGAGAGCCACGGTGACATCGTCTTACTTTTGGACCGTTTATGTGGAAAGTAGGGCGGCCTTTGTTCCACAAGCCCATATTACGACCCCATTGCTTAATAGGAAACAGTGAAACATGGGAAAGTCTGAGCAGGATGATCGACTCAGCCATGCTGTTTTATGCCGTCCGGCTGTTTTTATGTACAAGTTCTGTATTTGACAACGTGAAAGATGGAAATGCCAGATGTTTGACTGTCTGCGCTGAAGGCGAGAGGGAGTTTTAATGATGCTTTCTCTTTTTTGGCTCGCTTTATGCGAAAGTCTGCCGAGGTAACTTTACCTGAGGCTGGGTGAGTGAGTTAGTAAGAGGAGGACAGAGGGAGAAAAGGGGTCTCACACTGGGCACACATACTAATTTGAGTTAATGTGTCAGTGTTTGGTCAAGGTTGGGTACCCCCCTGCAACCACTCCTCACCTTCGCTGTGACAAAGCTCTCATTTATGGAGGCTTACTAAGAGTTGATTTTCTCCCCAGGGGGACCAGGAAGGTCTCAGTCTGTTTGTTTTTCTTCATTTAGGTGGGGGGAAGGCACACAGACATATAGCTGATCACCGTGTCGAAAGCAGGACTGCAGACGTGGAGATGTGACCGCACATTAAGCGTCACAGCTGGGAGCAGAAACCCAGCCCACAAAGTCAGCACTGGGACGGTCCTGTGGTGGGGTTCCCCAGTCTCCTCCCCTCCCTCCTCCACTCTGCTGGTATTCAGACATGATCTGTGTCAACAGGTTGGGCCAGGCATGTTGCTAAGGAACAACTGAGTCACTGGATGTTTGACTAAGCCACATTTAAAAGTCCGTCACATGTGTCATCATCCAGCCTGTTAATGTCTCCGCACCTCAGAGAGTGACGGCTCTTGGCTTGGAGTTCGGCCTGTAAATGCATCTTAACAGTTAGATTGTCGGTCGTCTTGTATCAGGGAGAGTTTAACAACCAAAAGAATCCCCTCAGAGCTTTCAGATATTTTTGTTATGTAATCCCTTTTTATGGGAGGGGGTTTCCATCATGCTTGCTCATTCCAGACAACCAGTATGTTTTTTTCATGACCCCAAACCTCTGGATGACGGACATGAGATGATGACATGTCCAGAAAGTATTTTCAAGCTCTACTTTAACTCTGATCAAGAAGAAAAACATAACTTCTTGACGGTGTAAAAACATCTCACTACACGAGTTCATTGGCAGGTATCGCTTTATTTTTTTGATGTCAGCCAGCGAGCCACCACCTCTCTAGAAAAGGTGTACACACAGTCGTAGCTTAAAATAGTGACACAGAATTAAAAATAAACTCACTTAAAAAAGGACAGCCCAAACCATTACCACACCACCAATCCCAGGAGGATGACTGCAAGTCTTTTCATTATTTGAGACGCGATTAATCATTTGAATAACTTACCAAGCAGAAACGCCAAGCATCCTCTGGTTCCAGCTTCTCCAACATGTGTTTGTTTTCTATCAGCATTCATTCATTTGTCACTCTGCACACAGGGTTACACGATGAAATGTAAGCTGTAGTCCCTATAAGTTACACAAATAAAAGCATTTGTTCTGCTAACTTTATTTTTATCAGTGTAAGATGAATATCTTTCATTTTTGAATAGTGAAAATGATCTTCAGTTGCAGCCCTGTTATTGACTAAACTGCTACGTATTTTCTTCATTCATAGATTGATCGCATGGCTCATAAAATGTCGCACAGTTAAGAAAAATCAGAATTTCCAACAGCCTGAATTGACATTTTAGCCAGAAACCATATAATGTTTGGCATTTTTGCTTTGATCAAAACTGTTGTAGATTAGCTTCTATTAATTGATTTATTGTTTCAGATCTAAACCTCAGGCATGGACAAAGTGAAAGACAGTGTAAAGTTTTTATTTTATCATCATGCAAAATGCTAGTGAATTTCTCCTTTTGTTGACGCCTTGGAAGCTGCCTTTATTTAGATTTTGCTTTTATTTGATACTGAAATTATGCTGGCTGCACTAAAGGTTACTTTTACACATTGCCAGCATTCACTTTCACTTTGCTGTCTCAGAATCAGCTCTCACACACTCATGCAAACACACACAAACACGCCCGGAGCTTGTCGGGGCCGTCTCAGGGGAGCTGCGAGCATACACGCTGCCTTGTGTGTCCTGATCATAGAGCTCCATTCATTCTTGTTGAACTGTTGAAATACCAACACGCGCTCAGGAGGATAAAGTTTCAGATGGCAAGTGTTGATGCCCGCTTCCATTGTGTGTCGAGTGTGTGGGCGTGTGAAGCGCTTAATGCAGGCGGTATCTAATCTGTGTTTTCCTCCTCAGGGTTGACAAGGACCGTAGTGGAGTGATATCAGACTCAGAGCTCCAGCAGGCCTTATCGAACGGTATGTATCAGCGTTTCACTGTTTCCACTCCCTTTTTGTGTTTCTCTTTAACCATGTGTGCTCCCTCCCCATCTCCCCCCGTCTCCACCTTTTCCTCTGCCTTTGTCACATTTTCTTTACTCCTTCTGCCTCGTTTTTAATCTCCCTCCCATCTCCTCGTTGCACACCATCGCTCTTTGATTTAAGCGACTACCAAGCCTCAGCAGGAAATGGATTGTCATTTTATTTGTGGCAGGTGAACTGAATGAAAAATGAATGGAGTTTTATTTTTGTCCCAGTGCAACAAAGAGGTAGGTGAAAAGTTTAGCAGCGAAGCTTCAAAGAGAATGCTTCAATGTGCCTCAGCGTCCCCGTGATGACGGCCCGCTCAACACTGAAACAGCTGGCAGTTGAGATTGTTTTTCACAGTCCACACCAAAGTGTCCAAAGTGCCACAGACCTACAAACATTAGCATTTCTGCCTAACTAGCTCATTATACACAGTAGTTAACTATCTTACGACCTGCAGTTGCAATCCAGCATTACTTCCAAAGCCCGGGGTATTTCATACTACATTGTTTTGTGGGTCACTGTTAAAAACAACGTCCTGTCCATGTGTAGGACTTCACCTGTATAGTGTATGGAAGCCTGGATGCTGCTGTATCAGAGTTTATGGCTAATGTTAACAGCTCTGTCCTGCTCAAACCTGTATACTGAGATAAGATTATGTCTCAGTGGAACCTAAATCTAACCTCTGTTTGCTTGTTGAAGTCTTACTTTTCTCCTAATCTGATAAGTATTGGATATCTTCTGATACTGCGTCTAATCTCTTATCTCTTATCACTTATCTTAAATGTTGATTAAATATACCTATTTGATTCACTGCACAACAGCTGTAGCCTTCTAAATCCAACACGCCTTATCTTTCACAAGCTACTTTTAAATACTGAAGGTCCTGATTCAAACCTATTAAGTTTAGAAGCTTACATTATTTGATCTGATATAACTAAAAGATGAACTGGAGTGACTCCTAAAAGAGAGAAGACGTCTCCTCGTGTTGGAGTTCTTAGAAACACTCCCTCCGCTCTGAATGTGCAGCTGTGTTACAGTTGATGTTCCTCCCTCACACAGTACAGACAGCGGCTTGCAGAGAGCACACAAACCTGACAGCACAAAACACTGCCCTGATTTCAATCCCCAGGTTGAAAAAAGAAGAATTTCAAGTAAATCTGCCCCTGTTTTACTTGTGTACTGCACATGCACTGTGTGAGAGCTTAACAGTCATGGTAACAGTAGCTAAGGTAGCGCGCCATAGTGAAGCTGTTACCCAGCGAGGAGTGTTTTCTGTGCTGCAGGAGCCCATCTGAGAAAGAGTGTGTCTGCATGAAAAGGGCCCAGGATGGAGCATGAGGATTAGAGCTGCTGGTGATGGAGGTGTAGTCACTCTTGGTCTGGTGTAGCTCAGGAGGAGGAGGAGGAGGAGGAGGAGGATTCAAACAGGATAAAGGGTTCAGTTCCCACCGGGACTTCTAAACAGCAACAACAACAACAAACTTGTGATTGTGCGAGGCAGCTTTGGGAGCGGTGTTGAATAAATGATACAGGTCACCTTCTCCTCTCTAAATGCTGGCAAGCGAAGTCAGTTTCACTATGGCTTGGACTGAGAGGAACAGTCAGCTAGTAAAATGTCTGTTTTCATGCCCACACGCAACACTGCACCAGCACTTCTTCTTGACCTTGCTCACAATGAGATTGTGTGGTTGAAATACAGCAATGATCAACGAGATGTGTATTACGGAGCACAGGTTGCTGAGAAACTGTCTCACAGGTTGATGTTTGTCTTCTCATTAAAATCAAATTAATGCGTGAATCGCTCAGGCAGCTTTTCAAAGACTTTTGAACAGATTACTCGCCTCAGAAACCCATTTTTCTGGGCACTTCCAAGGGAGGAAAAAAAAGCGTTGAAGCCAGCAGCAGCAGTAAAAGAAGCTGTTATCAGGCTGCACAGTGGCTCTGGCTCAGCATACCGATTAGCTTGTGTGAATGAGTGTGTGTGCACGCATGAAAACGTGCGGTTATCTACAGTGTGTGTGAATATTGTTCATTTCATCTGCATTCATTCCGAGGGTCACAAAGTAACCTTTTTGTTTTTGCAGACTTGGCGTGTGTGCGTTCCTTTTCTTCGGCGGCGTGCGTGCATGTGCGTGTGGTGAGCGGCAGGTTTTCCCGGTCCAGCCTCCGACAGTTCATTAGGGCTCACTGTGATATGAAACAGAGCCAGTGAGGCTGAACACGCACTGCACTGCTTCTGGTCCTGCAGTTAAAGCTAAAGCCAGCAACCCTGCCTCTATCTGCCTGTCTGCCTGCCTGTCTGCTTGTCTGCCTGCCTGTCTGCTTGTCTGTCTGCCTGTCTGCTTGTCTGCCTGCCTGTCTGCTTGTCTGCCTGCCTGCCTGCCTGTCTGCTTGTCTGTCTGCCTGTCTGCCTGTCTGCTTGTCTGCCTGTCTGCCTGTCTGCCTGTCTGCCTGTCTGCCTGTCTGCTTGTCTGTCTGCCTGTCTGCTTGTCTGCCTGCCTGTCTGCTTGTCTGCCTGCCTGTCTGCCTGTCTGCCTGTCTGCCTGTCTGCCTGTCTGCCTGCCTGTCTGCTTGTCTGCCTGCCTGTCTGCCTGTCTGCTTGTCTGCCTGCCTGTCTGCCTGTCTGCCTGTCTGCCTGTCTGTCTGCCTGTCTGCCTGTCTGCCTGTCGTGGTTCTTCTGACCCTGCAGATACTGCTGTTATTTACATTACATGTCTGTTCATATAGTTTCACATCATCAACAAAGCTTTAGGGCTGCAATGCATGCCACTGTACTGAGGATTTGAAATAAAGATTTGAATGCCTGTTGTCATAGTTTATGATGTCATAAACCCCAGCAGTCTTCAATGAATATAACTCGGAATTTTCGTCAACATAGGTAATTACATGTAACATGTATGACTGATCCCAACCCTGCATAGCCACCAATTTAACAAATAATATAATAGTAAGAATATTAGTGTAGCTTAATCTTTATCTGCTGCTGTGCAGACGTGTTGGATTTAAACAGAGTGAACAGACATGCAAAATGTACTGTGAAAGTTGATTTTGAATTTGAACGTCGATGTTATGAATGAAGCTTTAGATCATCCCGCACAGCCCTACCGAGCTTTGTCTGCCATGCTGCTGTTGTCCTCCTGACCTCTTTCTATCTACCTCTTGTTTTGCCCTCTCTGCCTTTTTCTACTCCTCCTCCCTCAGAGGAGCGGAGTGCAGAGAGTATCGAGGCCCTGGAGGCTGCGAGGCGAGCCGAGGCAGGACTAGTTTGGGGCTTTGCTGTTGCTGTTTACACTCCTCCATCCACTGCTGTTTCTGCACCACACGCTCTCTCCTCCTCCCATCTCCCCTTTCAGTACTCTGCCTTCAATACCTGGCCTTTTTGCATTTCTGAAATCCGTCCGCCTCCCGTTCCACGTGTCTCAAAGTGAAAAGAGTGTTTGATGCTTGTGAGGCTCTGTGCTCACCGTGGAGGTGATGTCACATATTCTGCTGTTACAAACTCCATTACAAGCATGACATTGCTTCCTCCTACTGGCAGATTATCCTTCTGTTTGCGTTAATTAGACACTAAAAAAAATTTGAGACGGAGACTGTTCTGCAGCATCTCTCCTCTCCTCTCCTCTCCTCTCCTCTCCTCTCCTCTCCTCTCCTCTCCTCTCCTCTCCTCCCCTCTCCTCTCCTCTCCTCTCCTCTCCTATTTCATCTCCCTACATTCCTCAGGACGATGTGGCACCAGCTCAGCGCCTGCTGTGTCCTCTGACTGTTCGTCCTCTCTCGCTCTAACTTTCTCTCTGTGTTTCTCTCCACTTTTTCTTCTCACTGTCTCTGTTTGCCCTCCCTCTGTCCATCCCTCCATCAGTCCTGGGTGTGACAGTGTATCATCCCTGATGAGACACCGCTTGGCTCAGTGCCGCTGAAGTGTATGTGCATGTCTGTGTTGTGTGTGTGCGCCTTGTAGCTGCGCCATTTGCTATAAATATGGAGTTTTTGGCATCCGTTCACTCAGCAGTGAGTAGACATCATACCATTTTGCCATCATGTTCCCTTACTCTCCCGCGCACACATACTCCTTGAGTTATTTATTGAAGTGTGTCAGAGCAGTAATAGCCCTTATATTGCCGATAGGATTGTGGGATCACATGCTTGCTGTGCAGATTGCTGAAGGAGCTCCTTCAACAACTCTTGCCTTTACAGCAGTTTGTAAAGCTCCGCCGGAGTTGAGTTGGAGGGCAGCGAGTATTGACTTCTGTCTGCCACTTTTAAGCTTTTTAAAATCTTTCCCCTGTTATCAATCTTCAATTCTACCTTTTCTGTTCTAGCTGAATAGTGCGCGAGGTACCTCATGCACTCACTGTGACTGTGTTACACCCTGTAACCCTGAGCTAATGCTCTGAGGCACTAGTGCTGTTCATGAGTAACTAGATTCCTTGATCTTGGCCTGCTGCTGTGTGTCTCACACATCATGAGTTTTGTGTGGCATAAAGCACAAAAACAAACAGAAACTGAGAATGATTTGCTGACTGACCCGTTGGCCAGTGACTATTTCTGATGGTTCATGACACATTGAGGCATGATTCGGCTGAGTCCTGTTGTTTTTAGAGATTGGTGCTTTGGCTTAAGTCTATGAAAATTCTGGGTTTGTGTGTAAAAGCTCATGTCCGCGTGTGCTTGCATATGTTGAAGCGTCTCACTGAGCTCCCAACAGCCGTTATGCGTGTACACTGCAGTCATTTCACTCTGTTTTTCCACCAGCCTGCCTCCCTCTCTCCACCTCACGACTGGCAGTTGGGCTCGCCAGTGTGAGAGCCCAGTGTGTGGACCGGACAGAGGGTGTATTGTGCCAGTTGGCCGTCAGACGCACACACAGACGCACACAAACATCTCAACCATACTGACCGCCTCACACTGGGCAGCCGCAGTCTGTCTGGCATACATTGGTGACCTCACAGCTAGCTACTGGTGCGAAAAGTGTCTCTGTATGTATGTATGTGTGTGTGTGTGTGTGTGTGTGTGTGTGTGTGTGTGTGTGTGTGTGTGTGTGTGTGCGTGTGTGCGTGTGTGTGTGTGTGTACATGCGTGTCTGTGTGTGTATAGAGGAATCAGTGAGGCTGTAAAGGTCACATCTTGTTCTTTTCTCTGCCTTTGGTCATTTTTGTGATGGCTCTAATGCTGGAGCATCATTTGTACAGACATTACAAAAGGATCTCCGATGTCTCTGTGTCTTTGTTTGATTGGCTGGTCATCTTGCAGATTTAACATTTTGATATGAACAATTTAGACAGAATACAGTGGTCCTTTTGGAAGTTATGTGGAAAGCAAGTCTCATGATCTTAAAGACAATAGCTGTCAATACATTTGACTTTGTACTGATTTTTGTAAAGAGAGGCTTTACATAGAAACAGCAGTGCTTTGAGCTAACGTGCTCACAGTCATAACATGCCCATCTTCTCTTAGCTTAACGTGTTTGTGTTTTAACATTTGCTCGTTAGCACTAAACACAAACTACAGCAGAGGTTGAATGGACTGTCACGGACCAAAGTGATGAATGAAAACATAAGACATTGACTTGATACAGGCGCAAGATAAGAAGTGTGGAGATCAACAAAATGATTAGTCTCGCATGTGTGGACCAAATCTGATTACAGTCCATCCAATAGATAACTGTCCAGACATTTCACTAAAAACCAAACATGTCAACCTTTTTGGGGTCTATAGGAAAAGTCATGAAATCTCCAGAGACAGTGGGATTCATCCTCTGGGAAACATGAACAAACCAAACAAGCGGATTGTTGTATAACTCATTAGTTCTGTCATGGCTCCTGTTGTGAGGGGGGTGTGGGCTCAAGAGGGCTGCATTGGTGGAAGTGTCGGCAGGGTTTATGCCAGTTGATAAGTGTTTACAGAGCTGACTGCTGGTGTATCCTTTTGTGATCTCATTGAGTCGACATGCAACATTCACAGTTAGTGAAACACATTCCATCCAGCAACTGTATCCAAAATCAGTTCAGAGAATAGTTTTGTTTTGGTTTTGAGGTTGTCATCAGGCCACACTGCAGCAGACAAAAACAGCTGTTTCTCTGACTTGGTTGTACAAATTGATCCAGCATCAGTACACTTATGATACTTTCTACAGGACTCCAATAGATAAAATGTAAGAATATAGATTCTGGCCCAAACCCCAGCTCCAGTAAGAGCCTCAGGCCTGGTCCCAGAACAGCTTCACACACGGTCCCAGACAGCCTCACCCATCAATAAAACAAACCAAGGAAGAGGAAAGAAATGTCGGGTGCCCTCTTTGAACACTGAAGTACATATTTGGCATTTCAAGTCCTAAACTCATGTATTTCTCAGTTATTTGGACAGTTTTATGGACATTTTCAAAGGTGAACTCGAGGTGTAAAGAAGTCAAATGTGAAACAAAATTACAATGCCGTGTTTTGCTTACAACCTTTTTATTTAAATGAGGTTCTCTGTTTCAAAGAGCTGCTATCTAAGCTCTCATGGCTCTCACAGCAAACCTGCTTACTGCTGGCATAGCTGAACTGCAAAGGGAAATCAGAAACAAGCAGGAACAGCACAGTGTGGAAAAAAAGCTCCCCACCACGCCAACAAGATGTTAAAATCCTGCAGATGCTGTTTTAAGGTCTGCCGATAGAGTTTCAGGGAGGGATCTTAGGTCAGCAAAAGTAGGCGAGAGTTCAAGTTACTGCAACAAAATGAAACTGCAAATGTTTTCTGCTCCTTATCGCCTCCTTCAGTCTTGTCTCCGTTGCCTTGGCTCATCTGGTTATCACTCCTCTCCTCTTTGATGCGCTCTCTTGGCCGCTCCTCTCTGCATCCCCCCACGCTCACTCCTCTTTATTTCTGGTCCTGAACTGTCGGGCCTCTCCGTAATAAAGTGAGGTGGTGAGTCAGCAAAGATTTAGATACCCCGATAAATCTCAGCGTCTTGAGAGTTCAGAGTGTGAAGAAGGCCGTAAAGTATGAACACCCTGCTGAACTAAAGCCCAGTCAGTCTTTTCCTGGCCATATAAGTGACAGGTAGATTCATGTATAATAGAAGAGTTTGTCCTGCAAATGAAAAATAACCACAGGAGGACCATAAAATCTCAACTGCTTTCAAATCTTTTTTTTTTTTTTTAAGTAGCTGCTGTGATGAAATATTATGATGCATTCATACGTCATCCACTCTTTCTTTAATGTGATTTCTGCCATTTGGTGGATGCATTATCAGTGTGGGTGGTGACTGTGGGAGCATGACCCCTGCCCATCATCATCACACATATCGTTACTGCCTCCCTAGCAAAAGGCCGACCAGTGTTAACAGAAGCAGGCGGCGGCCTGTTACAAAGGCCTCTCTATGCAACATTATAGTGTCACTCTTTTAACTTCAAGCTGACAAAGCCAGAATCTAATAGAATAAAAAGATTTGTCCCCCACATAATATCATTTGTGAAGATAATGAAGTGATTAAATCATGAGTTTGTAAAAGATCCAAAAGCACCAAAATATATTGATCAGTTTACACTGTATGAAATAATGGCAGAGTAAATAATAAAATAGTGGTTCTAAAAAGTATTTGCAACTGTAGCTGCCCTCAGCTTCCATATGTCTATGCTCGTACCAACCTGCACTTATACATCTCCTCTGAAAACGTACTGTATGGGCTTTAAATCCCTCATAACTGTCACCTGTGTTAGCTGGATTATTTCTGTTATGTTGTATCATAATATCCTCTGTGTTTTTTATGTGCTGTACAAGAACAGTTATCATAAGTGTTTTCAGTTTTGTTGTCCTAAACCAGCACACTAATCTCACTGGGCTGGTATGTTTCTAACTGGTGCTGTTCTGTCTCACAGGCACATGGACTCCTTTCAACCCAGTGACGGTGCGCTCCATCATATGTAAGTAGCTGCTGATAAAGACATGCCAGCTCATTTTTACACAGCCGCCCGTTGTTCTCAGACTATGCAAGGTGTTTATTTTCCTCCTCTCCTTGACAACCGGATAAATTCATTACGTTTTGAGCAATCTGAGTGCAGAAACAAAGTTATCTTTGGCTTCAGCCGCTGCTGCTGCTGCTGCTGCTGCTCGAGTGGAAACCTGCAGCCATCAATAAAAGGAGGAAATGGGAAAGCTTGTCTCAAAAGGCTGCTGCCCATTGCTTCAGACTCCAAATATCAATCTGTTTACGCTCGGCTTGTAATATGCAGCTGGGGTTAAAAACCTTAAACTCTGCTCTGTAGTTAAGGACTAGTTTGGCAGCTTCTCTACTGTACTGCTGTAGGTCAGACTGTACCTCAACACAAGTAAAGCTGAATGTGTTTTTTTTTTTGTGCTTTAATGTATCTCTTTTCCAGTTTCTTTGTTTTAACTCCAAACTCTTGCCACGTTTTACACTATTGCTAAAAAATGTTAAAAACATCTTTCCCCAGGTCTCACATGTACTTTGTCCCATTTTTGTTGCGCGACTTGCAGAGTAAATCCTTACAATTCCATCGCCTCTGCTTCCCACTGTACCACACTCAGTAATTCCATTGTTTAATAGTCCCCCAGCAAGAAGCATATCCTGTGATAACACTCCCTTTGTTGGGAGGTAATTGGATTGAACCGCACGGGGGTGAGGAGCGGGGTATTGATGGGGAGGATGAAGCAGTTTTCTTGTTCTGTTATAACGCAGTCTTATGAGACAGGAATTAGTCAAGTGAGACTCACAGTTTACACTTCTCTGGTCTCTGACGGCCCTTATGTGTGGTACAATTTTGACTTTCATGTCACAGGATTGGTCCCAGTTACGTGCTGGAGAACAACATGTCTAGAGTTGTGTGTGTATATACATATGTGGGTAGTTTGAGTTTAATTCTAGGTGTAAATGAGGAGTATGAAACAGCGAGTGAGCCATGTGTCTTACCTGCTCCTGCTCTCCCCTCAGCCATGTTCGACAGGGAAAATAAAGGCGGGGTGAACTTCAATGAGTTTGCCGGCGTGTGGAAGTACATCACAGACTGGCAGAACATCTTCAGGACCTACGACAGAGACAACTCTGGCTTCATCGACAAGAACGAGCTCAGGCAGGCGCTGACTGGATTCGGTGAGCAGCAAAGTATGCTTGTGTGTTTACCTTTGATGACTGTGGTGGAGGGCTCCATAGCTGTCTGTCAGAGGCTCCTTTCTCTGGGTCGAAATCCCTAAAGGCTTTCACTGAAGTTGAGTGAATGCCTGAAGAGCGACAATCAATATGTTGTTGAATGAGTCGCTGGCCGTATGCATTTGATGGCTCAGTGAAAAGTATGTATCACACTGATGGTGGCAGTACTGTGAAGAATACCTTTCATTGGACCGCATCGTGTCTCAACTACTGTCATAATTTGCTCATCTGCTGCAGCCAGTCTGCGCTAGCTCAGCTCGAAGGAGGCCACAGCTCTCCATTACTCACTTTCAAAATGTTATCCGTCACTATAAAGTGACGATCAGGCTTTTTTGTAATGAAGACTTGTTTCCTCCCACTACTGAGGATCCAGGAGCTACAGTTTATCTACTGTATCACTGACGCCATATTTTCTGTGCGTGCAGGCTATCGTCTATCAGATCAGTTCTACGGCACGCTGATAGACAAGTTCGACCGCCAGAGGAAGGGACAGGTTGCCTTTGATGACTTCATCCAATGCTGCATTGTACTACAGGTAAAAGATTCACACGACATCAACATTAACTGCATATAGTATGATTTATTTTTCCTCAAGTGTGCACATACGGGTTGTCCTTTGGTTTAGCGCTGGAATCACAGCAAGGCTACTCTTGTATTCATAAGATTCAAAGGGGAGTTTTAATTATGCAAACGCATTACAGTCTTCGGTATTACATTATTTATGTCCTGTTGAGGTTCCACTTGAGCCTGCGTGTTCAGTTTCAGTAATTTCACACACATACAACTGTAGGCGCAAAGTGTGACTGTAACCTTTCATTACACTCGGAGAGTAATATAACAGTGGCCGTTGAAGTGCCTCGCTCAACGTATCGCAATAGCTCTGGCTCCACTTCAGACCAAGATTTGAATTAGCGACCTTGTGTTCATATAATATCTGCGTCTTCAGAAGTACAGGGTAAAGAATTCAAACACTTGCATTATTCAGTGACCCAGTAATTAACGTCTGATATGATGATGTTGTGAAATCGGGATTGAAACAATGATTTTTCAATATGTGTATGCACAAATATATATCCACTTTGCATTGGAGACCTTGGAGCAATGAGAAATCAGTGTTTGGTATTACTGTGCTTGAAAAGTTCGATTCAGTATTTTTCTTTCGATCCACAGAGGTTGACTGATGTGTTCAGGCGGTACGACACAGACCAGGATGGCTGGATCCAGGTTTCATATGAACAGTATCTATCCATGGTCTTCAATATAGTATAACGTACACAGATCACTACAGAAGAGCACAACTGGACACAACTGTGCCAAAGCTACCGGCACCTCCCGGATGTCTGCCATGGTGGACACTACAAGATTTTTTTTCAAAACTGAATTTTCAGCCCCAATTGGGCTGTTTGACACAAATTTCTAAATATTAATTGATGAAAATGTAAAGTTACCTTTGTTTTTTCTTAGGTTGAAAGACCCTCCATATGACAGTAATTGTCTGGAGGTGCAACTGCAATGCTTGATGTATTTAAAAAAAAAAGAAGAAAAAATCTTGTAGTGTTTTGTTTGATGACCAATCTGAGCTACGTCTGCGTTGAGGTTGGGGAATATTATGAACACACCGTGTCTGTCTGTCTGTTTGTCTGTCTGTTTGTCTGTCCGTCCGTCAGTCTGTTTGTTCTTGTCGACAAAGTTTTCAATGTCTTAACTTTAATTGATACACTTAAAAAATAACTCTGTGGAGAGTCAAAATGATGCATTGTAAATATGATTTAAAATGCATTGCATGCTTTTCAGGGAAATTTAGCCCCACGTTGAAGCATGCTTTCCCTTTCTCTTGTCTTTTCCTCAGCCCTATTTTGCTCAAAGCCATGTTTACAAAAACGGTGAAAGCAGAGAATGATCTGCTTCAAGATTCACTGACATGCCAGCTTACATGCCATATTTGTACAAACTTATTTTTAACAGCAAATCTTCAAATGTTAGAACCTATAATTTTTGGTAGAGGGTAAGCATAATGCCTTTAGTATGGCTTATTTTTTGTGCATGATGCCTTAAAATGTGTAAAATGAACACAAAAAGAGAAATCTTTTATTAAAAAAAAACAATGAAAATCTGTTGTGGAGTTTGCTTTCATCCTTTGCAGGACCACAGAGCCACGTTGCATTGCAGGGGAAACGGTTGACCTGCAAAGTGGCTCAATGTCGCCCTCTGCTGTACGGCGGTAGTTTTTACCACTGCAATGCACCAACATGTGTCCCAGAACCATGTGTGTGGATTTTTGTTTCAGTGGGGGAGGATAAAAGGGTTGCACCTTAATGTTAAAGTTCTGTTGTAGTTAGGTAGCATAGCATACTTCTTAAGAACTACAATCTGTAATGATATTTTTGTTTCAAGACGTCTCAGTGTCATTTTAAAATGCGATAGGACTTTCTTTGTCGGCTGTTTCATGAGTTAGAGCTTCTAGTGTGTCTTGAGTGAGTGTTAGCAATGGCGCTGAAACATTTTCGGACGCTGACACCAATTTTAGCGGCTTCCTATCAACGTAAAACCTTCGTACAGTCAATAAAGACGAGTATTTCTTTACCAGCAAACTCCTACAGCACTATAAATGGAGGCGAGGACACGGGAACAGGTATGTGTCGAAACATTCAGTAACTTGTTAATGACTGTAGGAGGCAGCAGAGGCCGCCATACTGTCCGCAGGGACACAGCACACCTGTACGACAGCATACTACTGTACGTCCTCAAAGCGATATATCATCAATAACATAATTTAGAGTCAACAAAGGACATGAAAGTTTCAAAGCTTATTAAACACGCTCATAAAACTTCCCGCTGTAGTATAATAAACACATATGGAAGGTTAACTTTCCAGCCTCATCACAACATAAACGCACTCACAGCTCAGTTTCACTCGTCATGTGATTGATGGATCTTTATCAATGCATGTATTGTGACAGGTCATAACAGAAGAAGCACGTGTGTATTCAATCATCACCAAGTAACCTAGTGAGCCAGCATGCACAACACCAAGGCTTTGAAAGTGGTAAACTTGAATGGCACGCGGCCATAGATAATGCTTTGAGGCCCATCTATAGATTTAAATGTGTGCTGTGAATAAAGTCGCTTTCCTAATGAGGGCTGCTCCTATTATTTCCATTTTATGATCAATTGATTAATCAGAAGCAAAATATGATCATGTTTGATGTGTTGTTTTTGCCCCTTTACTTAATAAATGAATATAGCAAATTGGCAGTATAGTTTTTGAGAGCATAGAAATGTATTGTTAACGCACTGAAATGAAACAAACCCCTCTCAGAAACAGTGACACCACTAAAATGTGATCCTTATCCTTATGTGGTTCCTTGCACACACAGCACTCCGTGATAATTTGTCTGGGGTGTAGCAAAGTAGAAAGGGCTGCCTGAGACAAATTGCCTTTTTCTTCCCCGTGCTGCTGCTCCTCACTTCACTGGGTTTTGCTAAGCAGTCCCTTCTCCTTAGAATAGCCTGTGTGAACGAGGTAAATGCATCCAGTAGCTTTGTTTTCTTTGCTGCTCTCTTGGATGCAGTTGCCTCTGGCTGCGGTTGACAGCTGGATTCACTGAGATGACCCCAACAATGTCAGGTCAACTGCCTGCTGCAACCTCAAGCCACAATCACTGGCACACACACACACTTATAAACACACAGTGAGACAGTGTGAGAGCCAAGGCCCTCACCTCAGCCCACGCCATCTCTTTCATTGTTTCGCTGTCTGTTGCTGTTTCTGTTATCAAGTCTGTCCACATAAAACGATTTGCATTCCATCTCTGTCCCTCCTATTGTGGGGTTTAAACTTAATGTCTCTGAGTCGGCCTCTCGCTAAGTGTTGTGGTCCATGTTGGTTTCTGTCTGTGCGTCTTGATCATTCTCTGTCATTAGCTGCGGGACAGACTGTGGTCACAGTGCGCAGGGGGTCTGTGGTTACCGTGGGGATAAACCGCCCTGAGGTGCGCAATGCGGTGAACCAGGAGACGGCGAGGCGTCTGCTCGAAGAGCTTGAGGCCTTCGACAGTGACCCGGACTTGAACGTGGCTGTCCTGCATGGGAAAGGTAAGAGAGCTGTAAGAGATAAAGTGGATGGATGAAAATCTGCTTTCAATTTAGTGTGTTGCTTGTAGGTCCTTCATTTGTGCAGATGTAGAGACATGCCGACATACTACAGAGTGTGAGCCTGATTTTAAATCTTGTACCAGCCATCCCATGCATCAGTCATTTTCCTCTGTGCTCCCTCTTCCTCAATTTAGGCTTCCCTTATTTTGTAATCTCAATAAAAAGTTCTAAGTCAACTAAAAATGAAAACAAAAGTCAACACTGACTTCTGGTTTCACACAGGACTCAAACCCCAATCTCTTAGGTGAAAGTCCTGTGTTAAACTTGTTCCATCCACCACCATCTAGTCCCTACACCTGCATGGACTTTGTCCTTCCTTACACTATGACACCTGACTTCCTCAAGTCTTTCTAACAGAAAACCCTGAAGGCCAGCTTTTCCTATAACAGCCCTAATGGGCTTACAATGCAGACTATCAATTTTCATGTACATACATATACAAATTGAAGATATTTTCATTAAACTCTTTGGTAAGAAAGCCATTAAGTAGATTCAGCAAAACCAAACGATTCCTTTTAAAGAGAAAATGAGGGAATTTGAGACATTCTCTTGGCAAGTTAGAGACATTTTGGCACTTGTACAAAATGATAATTTTATATGTCAAAATGTATTTTATAACTTCCTAACTCTTTAGCCCTTTATTATTAATTTGTATACAATATTGAAAAACCAGAAAGGGAGAACATTCTTTTCATCCTCCCTCAGCCCTTCACCTCTTCCTCTCCTCGTCCTCAGCGCTCGACCTACCTTCTCTCCTCCACCTTCTTCCTGTGCATCTTTTTTTCCAGCCTTTGCTCCATGGAGTCCTTAGATGTAGCTGACATGCTGAGGTGACCAGACTAGTGCTCACACAGAAAACACACACACACACACACCTGTGAGGTGGCCTGCACTGTGTCAACTGCCCAAAGCCAGAATCATGCCATTGCTCCTAAAACCTCTAAAAATAATCATCACACTCACTGAATGAACTCCTTCCCTCTGTGGAAATAATGTCTTCAACCTGGATCAACCTGTCTGCTGTATAAAGTGCTCTGTGGCCTCAAGAGACACAAGTATATACTTTGTTTGGTACTTGTGAGGTTGGAGGCTCTCCAGATGTCGGCTGCTGAGTGCCACTAGTCTCAGCTGTGAAAGAAAACGGTGTGTGTTAGAGAGTAATTAGCTCGTGGTAAATGGGTTAGCAAGGAGCAGCACAGTAGGTCGTTCCAGCTAAAGTGGCTCTTCTTTGATTCCCACAATGTCTGTAATGTGCTTTTAATCGTCCCACCACACATTCCTGTCAGCAGGTTGTCCCGCATCGCTGCTCCACTGTGACAGGACGACTGACCTTCAGTGGCGATCAGCAGCCTGTGTGTGTTATGAGGTGAAGAGCAGGGTGGTTCTAGTTTGGATGTAGTATATCTGGAAACATAAGGAATCCATTTTGCTCAAATTAGCGCCAACACGATCACTCTCTCAGCTCTCACTTTTCAGTGTCGACAGGTTTTTTTTTTTTTTTTTTTTTTGCTTGTAAAATTAAGAGTAATTGCTTTCCGCAGGTTTTGAGTAAGCTGGCACATATTTGGAGTGTTTGGGATTCGGGTTTCTGTAGGCGTTTGTGGTCAGGAACAATCTAGATGTCAACCCAGCCGTGTCACTGCAGGCACATGTGAACTGAGATGAAGCCACTTTTAATGTCTGTAAATCCTCATAAATCCCATTAAAACACGTACAGTCCTAAAATTTGTGTTTTTGATGGTATCATCGTGTGACAAACTTTGTTTATGGTCAGTTCAGTCTGTTCAAATGACATTGAGACAGCATGCAAAATAACAGGACACTGAAAATGAAGCAGCTAAACGGACTTCAGCTGTCATTAATTTAGCGAATTCCATTTGTGGTTTTCCAACCATAATATGTCAGAATCTCTCTGGTGAAAAAGCTCTGTTATATTGAAACAGCAAAGGGTCTTTAAATGCATGCTTGCTTGTGTGTTTGTTTGACTAGTGGTTCCCAATGTTTTTGGCGTGTATCCCCTTTAATTGATGCAAAAGTGGTAAAATTTTCTTGTAATTCACAAGGGAAAAATGCAAAAAATTAGAGGAACAACTAAATCTCAAGCTATTTTGTGCAGCATGTCATATTTGTTTCTGCTTCACTTCCTTATTAATCATTTTGCCACCACTCAGATTCATCTTGTGACCCCTGCAGGACTGACATGACCGTCTACATACTTCTAATCAAATTGTGTACTTTCTGCAGAGGAAAACTATTTACAGTGTGCTCAGCATGGAGAAAATGTGGTTTTCTTTTCATGATTTGGGTGAAATTATCCCTTAAGGCCTCAGCTTAGTCTCCCAATCATCGCTCTTCTCTCGTAGCAGCGTCTGTGGTATCACTGCACAGCTTATTTTCAAGTCCTGGAATGAGTTCACGTCTAACTGTTTATCTCTCAAATAATAAGTAAATAGAATATCGCTCTGTCTGTTCGACCTCTCGGCTCACTACCTAAACCTCCTCTAAGAGTCTTAATAATGCGTTACCCTCCTCCAGGAATGGACCAGATCTGCATAACTTTTTTTTCCTACAAGGACAAAAGATTTTAGGGAGCTCCGTCACGTCGCTGCTCCCATAAACAGCATGACGCACTGTTTTTCTATAATTGCCCTGCGCTGACCCACAGCTGTAATCAAAGCTCCCAGTTGATGGGTGTTGCTGGCACATGTGTTTGTTATAATCATTTTCATTACAGTTACATTAAGGAGAGAGGAGGATTTTACGAGTCCCTGCCTGAGCCTGTGACATAGTGTTTGTAGGCCTCTTGGGCAATGTTGTAATTACCACATGAATCCAACGGAAGGGGCTGTGGTCGGAGTATGTTAGTCTTCCATTAATGAGGATATTGTGTCATGCATGATCTGTGACTATGTATTGGATTTGGGCTCTTTAGGGAAGAGAAGCATTTGTGTGCCAGCCAGCCCAAAGCAAGCTGCTATCCAAATTGCAGCCCTCGGACTCCAGCTCAACTTGTTGTTTTTTTCATCCTCATCATTTTCCCTTCCTCTCTGACTTTCCAGCTGCCATACTTTGTAATTTTGTGGTCTCCTCCAGGAGGGAATTTCTGCGCTGGTTATGATCTGAAAGAGCTGGCCAATCACACAGCCTCCCTCAAATTGGAGCAAGATGTCACCAAGGGTCCCGGTCCGATGGTGAGCTCTGTTTGGGGTGTGTGTGTGTGTATGTGTGCGTGTGCTGGTGAGGGTTATATCTATGTTTCCTCATGGTCTTAATGGAAAGCTAAAGGTTTCCACCAAAATATAAAACCAGAAGATGTGGTCTGTAGTGATTGTGAGTATTTTTTAAAGATTTGGGAAGACAGGTAGTGGTGAAGATTAAGGGAAGGATGTTGAATCACAGAAATGCCTCAGTAACTACAGTTGGCACTCTGCTATCACTTGTTTATTCTTTATTCTTTGATGGATTCCCATTAGCCTCCGCCAAGTGGTTGTTAGTCGTCCTGGGGTAAGAAAGCCAAGTATAAAGATCAAAAAAATCAAACGAAATAACTCTACAGAGAAAACAACAAACAAAAGGAACCCAGAATAGAAACAAAAACAAAAAAATACTTCACAAAGAATAAGATCATAACAGAAATGAAGCACTGTAAGCTCTAAAAACTGCAGCCTGCGTAGAATGTGTTTGGATTGCATGTTAACTCTTTGGGATTGAGTGGACCTCCTGTGAGGAAAATTATAGCACTGCATCTCTTACAGAATACGCAGGGCTTCATTTGTTCTGTAGAAGCCAGAACCTGGATCATTTGTTCCTCCTTTGTTTGACCAGTTTTAGAAAGAAATGTAGAAATATCATCCAGAACACTGTTAGGAGATAAACCACGGCAATCAGAGAGGCAAAAAAGCCTGAAATGGATAGCGGAAATATGCATTCAGACAGACATGCTTCATATATACCGTACAGTAAATATGTTCTGCAGGAGGCATTGTTGCTGCCTTTCGTTCCTTCTCTGTTGATTTCACTGTGTTTATGTTCTGTGTGGGTTTTGATGTACTAATCTGGTTGTGCCCCCCAGGGTCCGTCCCGCTTGGAGCTGTCGAAGCCGCTGATAGCAGCAGTCAGTGGGTACGCTGTGGCGGGAGGGCTGGAGCTGGCTCTGCTGGCAGATCTGAGAGTGGTGGAGGAGAGCGCCGTCATGGGGGTGTTCTGTCGCAGGTTTGGTACGTCTGACACCTCGTGCTACAGCTGTCTTTACTGCTACTACTGTGCTAGGTTGCACTGCACTTCTACCAGCAGTGGTGGTGCGAGGACAGTGCTACTGCATCTGTTTAAAAATGCCACTAATGTTACTGCTGCTGGAGCTTTTTAACTTTTATTCAAGGTAGCTTCACTGAGAATCTGGGGGTTTAGAGCCTTAAGGCCAGTGGTGGTAATGAGGGAGGTGGGAGTACTTCTCTTCACTTTCTCCACGTGGGTTTATCTTGCGGGTCCAGAGATTGTATTGTAGTATTACCTTCACTACTTCCACTACACCTGGTGCCATGCCATTATACGACGGCACATTATTCTGGTTCACTGCATTATTTTTTCCCATCCGTATGACACAATGACCTTCCTCTACTCTGCCTCTGATTGGCTCTGACCCAGACATTTTTTTTCTCAGCCTAGCTGTAACCAAGCAGCGACCGCTAGCCAGTCAGAGACATTGGGAGGGTCTTTTTGGACGTTTTTCAAACTGTTGGGGTTTTGACATAACAGG
The DNA here is from genome assembly GCF_039877785.1 of Chaetodon trifascialis. Taxonomy (NCBI): domain Eukaryota; kingdom Metazoa; phylum Chordata; class Actinopteri; order Chaetodontiformes; family Chaetodontidae; genus Chaetodon; species Chaetodon trifascialis. Next base: position 10,547,065 of record NC_092073.1, read on the forward strand.
CTGATCGGCAGCCCCCCTACAGCGATCACCCCTCCCTGCTACTAGTATAATCTCAGCTAGTGCTCATGTCGTAGCTTCCATTTGACTCATCCTCTGTGAGTATAGCTCCAGATACTGTGACTGCTGCTTTTTGATGTTCCTGATTGAAGAGCCAGGGGTCTTATATGCAGCAGACCATCTCTCTTCCCTCTTTTACTGTTCTTCTGTCTGTCCATGAAAGTGTCCTTGTTTTTCTTTGCATCCAAGCATGCATCATTTGTCTCCTAATGCCAGGAAGTCGACGGCGTTTTCTATTTTTCAACTCTGTTACTCTGTCCTCTGTTATCACCCCAGCCTCCTCTTGTTTGTGCGTGACGGCGGAGTCATGGTGCGATAACACCACTGACGGTGACCTTTTGGCATCACAGCCAGAGTCTGCTGGGCAGTGTTGATAAGTAGGAGAGGAAGCAACCGACTGCCAGGTTTCCACTGCGGGGCCAAACAGGGCTTACATATTATTTATGTCACACAGTTTCCTCATAAACAACATTTTCCTTTTTTGGCGTCTCGTAGCTCACTGGCACAGTTTGCCCGCTGACTCAGCTATAGTTTTAAAAGAACAAGTAGTACTTTGGATCTTCTGCTGTAAACACTTTAAGCTAATCCTGATCCCAGCAAGTCATGGTTGGCTTTACTATGTAAAAGTGGCTCGTGTTGGACCGTTGCAGCATCCCTCATATAGCTGTCATTGCTTTAGCCATGCTGCTGGAGGGTTTAAAATACAACCATGGTGTTTATAAATACAACTGTTGTACTATAATTTACTGGCAGTACTAGATTTAGAGTGTAAACATGCAGGGCTTATCATCTCAGGCCTGTAATTTAACAGGAGAGCATCCTGGCAGTGCCCTTGTCTTTGTGTCTGTCCGACTGTCCGTCCTCCCAGACTGTCTGGTGGCGAGTCTGCAGTGCCAAGCCACACTCCAGTCTCTCTGCACTGTTACTTTTCACTTAAAGAGCTGTTTTAACATCATTATTGCAGATGTTGAATTGCTTTGAAATCATATATCTGATAGCTAAACGTAATTAATTACTAATATTTAAAAAACACCACAGTTTATTGTCAGTTCAGTGTTGTCCACTGTTAGCATTCAAATTGAAGCACAGGCATTGCAAAGAGGAAAAGTAGGAAAACAGCTGAAGACAGAGGTTCAGATTAGGGGAGACAGGAGAAAGTAATGCCAGGGTTCTAATTTTAATAATGGATTATCAGTGCATCTCTGAACACAAACTGCTTTCAACAGATTCAAAACTCTCCGTCTGGAGGGATGATATTAATCTGACGCCTGCACTCAAACCTCTTCCATCAGCTCACAACTATGTTTGGGAGGCAGAAATGAGCATTACTGCGGTTTTGAGACACTAAGTTGCACATTTCCTCCCAGCACTTAATTCTCTGCCTCTTGATTGCCACATATCTTCAAGGCTTGTTTGTCAACACATTTGCCTCATTTCCCCCAGCTTAATTGAAACCACTGTGGTTTTTCATTCAGATGTGCATTTAGCAGAGTGATTACTACTTTGACTGCTGGTTTTCAGCATTTTTGTACCCGTACTTGGCATAGTTGAATGCTGCACAGCCAACATCTTCACCCTTTTGGGCCTGTAGTTGGTGTAGTTGAAATCCTGGTGTGGGCGAGGGGACGTTCACAACATTTAATGGGCTTGCATTCCACATGAGGCTTAAGTTTCGAAAAACAGACGTGACTGTGGATAAAGACAGAGCAGCATGCGTTTAAACTTAAGTTATATTACCAACATTAAACAATTGAGAACCAAACTTCCCTGCCCATTGACATCAAACGCAGCACTGTTCTGTGGGACGCACAGTTTATTTAAAGATTCGGTGTTTCTTACCGATTATTTCCTTTTAATGGTTGAATTCTGTAACCGTTTTGGGGTCGGGTGCAGATGGCAGCAGCAGCCGGAGGGAATCCCTGGTGGCTTTGGAGTCGAAAAACCCTCAGAGTCTTGCTGCACCACTCTGATGTGGGCCAATGGCAACCATAAGGATCTGACAGCTTTCTGGCACGTGATTGGCTGCCGAACCTGTGGCTTCCTGTCTGGGGCCCCTCTACCCCGCCGAGGAGGAAATGAGAAGGAGGAGATGGTTGCGTCACAGGGGTCTGGTATTAGTGTCTACTGCTCATTGAATGTTGAGAGACCTGAATGAAAAACCACCGTGCTTACTTAATTCCCTGATGTTATTTTGGTTTCTTAAACCAGAGGAACATCACAAAGCAAAAAAAAAAAGCTGGCACCGGAAAAGGAAACTTAAAATAGTTCAGTAGTGCTTCATTCAAGGAGTTTTCTTTAAATGGTGAGGCTGAAATCAGGCAGGCATGGAGGTTGTTAGGATAGTGCTCCTGATTTTCCTGTTGAAAATGGAGACCGCTGAGTGGAGACCCCTCAGACACCAGTCAGCCAGGTCCGTCCATCCCTTCCTCTTCTTCCCAGTTTTAAGTCCTCTCTCATACCTGGACGAGGGACCAACAAAGAGTGCCAGAGAAGAAGAAGCCACATGTTGAATCGAAGTCAAACCTCGGTCCAAAGCTGACATAACATCGGCCAATTCAAACACCCGCTCGGCGAGCTTGAAGCTGAGTGACATAGTCCAGTGATTACATCATCTCGCCTCAAAACCGGCACTGCTTTCGAAACTTCAGGTTTCTTTTCCATAAAGAGTGAATGGACGCAGCAGTTGTGTGCAGGGGCAGAAATCGATTTAAGTGGATGAATTTAGGAAAATAGTGGGCATCACTTTGCACAGTTACAAATAGCTTCAGATTAATCTAAAGACGATGGCACTGTCTTTATAAATGTTAAGCTTTGTACCTCAAATTCAGTGACTTTTTCGCAGATGGGCTTTGTAATAGGATCTGATCACGTTCATACTTTCATGTGATCTCGCGCTTCCTCTGCCGTTTTCATTGTTGAAGGCCCTGTTTGCAGCCTTGGTGGTCTCACATAATGGTGCCCCACCAGCTAAAGAAGACGCAGCCCTGGTATTAACTCTGTGCCCGAAATACTTGAAATCAAGTTCCCTGCGTGGCACCCATCTTTGACCCAGCCCAAAGGGAGCTATTTTCCTCCATTCCCAGCGAGTATTTCAAAGCGAGCCTCCAATTGAAGGCTTGCTCTTTTCCCTCTGTCCATTTAGGCTACCGTTGTCCGGAAATTGTTAATCCACATCAAACTTAATCGCATTACCCTCATGGGAGGCCATTGTGCTGGGTCTTACTTTGATGTGGCGAGGATGCCAGCAGCACCAGCAGCAAACCAGAACACTGCAGTGTGTGGCGCTTCACACTCTGTTCACAGGTTATTAGCAGCTGTAGACGCTGGATGTGATGTCCCATGGAGTGTGGTCTCCTCTTGTCAGACTTGGTCCCACTATCAGGGACAAAAATGGTGGCTTTTCTGTCCACAAGGAGTTCAGGGGTCAGCTATAGATCAGTGGTTTTGTAGCTGTTAGGGATTAAATTTCTTCATCTGACATTTCAGCAGAGTGACAGGTGGGCTTGAACCCAGCTCCATTTATCTGATTAATACAAAGTTGATCAATACGAGTTATAGGAGGTAAGTGCTCAGTATCATTAATAAATGTGTTTCAAACATTACTCAAAGTAAATGTGCTGAAAAATATAATGAAATAAATGGTCTTTTAAAATCTTAAAGTCTTTTAAATGGTCTTTTTTAGCAAATGAATGCTGATTGAGAGTGCTACAAATCAAAACACCAAAGTTTTGAAATGCAGCTTTTTGCGATGACTCAAATAGGATTTGGGAAAAGCTGAACTGTGCTGATACCACAGACCAGCACATCATACCCAACTCTGCAACAAGGAGATAAAATTGATTTCTTTTTTTCTTCCAGACTCCTCCGACACGTCAGTCAGATAAGCCGGGATGCAGGAAGAGAACCACCTATCTAGATATTAAACAATAGGCTTTGCTGACTCATGCTCAACCTTGTTAATAACAAGCTGCAGTCTTGACAATGGGCTTATCTGCTTTGAACAAGGCTCATTATGGAATGCCAGCGATGACAAAGCCACACTTCAGTGCTGCGGACGCTGACTGATTATCTCGTATCAGGATCACTGCCAAACATTTTCCTCTATGAAACTTGGAATAAGGGATCAGAAGCCACCGCTCTCCACCTCAGCCGTCTCCTTTAAAGCCAAACATGCCTTTTGAGTTAAAGCTACTTCAAGGAGGTGCTCCCAACCTCCAGGCTCCCATTCATGTGGGACAAAGCACAGATCTGTGTAAATTCCTGCAAACAGGACACATCAGAGACGGGACTATCAGACGGAGAGAGAAGGGTGAGGGTTGGAGGTGCTGGAGACGAGTGCTGTGGATAAGGAGGGAGATCCTTCCGGTTGCTGATAGCAATGGTGCCAACAGCAGCACCAAAGACAGACAGACTGGAGGTCAACCTGGTTCTTTATCTGTCCTTCTTAGAGTGAGGCTCTGTCTTCCTCTGCCTCATTCCACCTCTGTGCGCCTCTTCCTGTTTTCTAGCCAGCCTCTCGTATCTCTGTCATTCATTTTTATTCATCTTTCTGTCTTTTGCTATAAGTAAGGTTGCTGTACACGACCAAGGGAAGATCTTTGCACCAGTCAACCTTCTGTCACTGACTTCCTAAACAGGGGTACATCTATTAGGATTTGATGAAAACTTATTATCAAAATTCAGCTGTAACACTTGGCTATAGATACTGTCAGAGAGCAGAGAAGTATGAAAAGTTAGCTGAAAGTAATAATTAAATGGTTGAAATAATTACCTTAAAGTAAAGGAAACATATGCAAACCACTTTCATATTATGAATAGCAAATATGATTTTAAAATCAATTTAAATTAACACGTTTGGAACGTGATGTGTGCTTGAGTTCATCTTAGACGGCTGTGGGTATACATCAGACATGCAGGTTGGGAGCCACTGCACTATAGGATGGTGCGTGTGTTTCTGTGTGTGTGAACCTGCTGTACAGATGTACTTGTATAGGAATGCGCTTATGCATGTAAGTGTGTGAAGTTACATGTGGTGTAGGACAAATCTCCACGGAGCAAATCCTTGGCTCAGACACTCTCGATTGTTGTCTCAGTCAATATTGAAAAGACCTTGAACCTCACACACACCTGCACTGCAAGAATCTGTGCTATTCTTATCGTTGAGCTCCCAGGAAAGGAATTCAGGCATCAGGTATGTTGCATTTCATTGGCTTGAGGTGCTCGCTGAGCACTGTAATTCACATTTTGGTGTCCTGTAATGAGGGATGACTGAAAATTTGAGTCAAATCTAGTATTTGCAACATCCTCCTCCCCCCACCTAATCACAGTCTCTCGTCTGTCAGAGCGCCACATGTGGTGACTGAACCCAAACCAGGCCCCTGGATTGGTGGCACATGCATTAATGCCGGTATTCCATGTATTCCACCTTCATTCATTTGACTGACATGGGGAAAGAGAGTAACTTGCAGAGTATGAATAGAGTCACAGTATTTCCGCGACTCCCCAAAAAGAATGGCAGAGGAGGGAGGGGAAAAAAAAAAAAACGAGAGCTAGCATGATGATTTGGGGTTATGAAAACATGTCCGACACATGTGCTCCCAATAAGGGGCGGTCAAATAGAATCAGCGACTTGGAGGAATTAGGGAGTTGGGATTGTGGCGTGGAACTTGGGAGCGCCGAACGGTAGAAAGTATGCCAGTTCCAGCTGGTGCTCTTTAGAAATTAGGACAGATGCCAGAAGCTTACTGTACCTTGCAGTGTGCGCTCTCTCTCTGTCTCTCTCCTCTAGTTTCTCTCCTCCCTCCCATCCCTCGTTCTCTCTGGAAGGCTCAGAAATAATGCAAATGTGTCCGGTGAGACTGAGAGTAAGGAGGAGTTTAAGCTTTCATGCACTGGCGGAAAGAAAACAGAGTTACAGTTAAGGAGTAAAATTGTTTAAAAACTTTGTTCCCCTGACAGCTGTAACCTAGATTAATGCCAGCAGAAGAGTATGTGTTTCCAAGTGTTTCTTGGGCTGCTTTCACACAGCTGAGCTGAAGCCAATACACTGGCACACTGGCTTACATTTCCTTTCACCTTTTACAGTTAAATAATCCAAATTATTTGTCCAAAGGCGATTTTAGAAGACCCCCCCCCCTTACTCTGGGTATTTTTTTTACTGGCACAGGAATCTCCAAATGTGATAGATCAGCAGTGCAGTAGGAAGGTGTAGATATTTTCTACCAGACTGCTTTTCAGCGTGTAAGTTAGGGCTGCAACTAATGATTATTTTCAGTCTGTCAGTTTTTTTCGATTTATCAGTGAGACAACATGTGACAAAATTACAAAAAGACTGCCCAAGATGACATCTTCGAAGGACTTGTTTTGTCCAAAACCCAAAGATATTACATTTCCAATAATGTAAAACAGAAAAATAGAGGCAATGCTCACATTTGAGAAAGACAATATTTGGCATGTTTTCTTGATAAAACCGCGTATCACAGTCATACAAGTAGACACATCTTATACTGAACATCTCTTCTTTCAGGAGTTCCCCTCATTGACGGAGGCACAGTGCGGCTCCCCCACCTCATTGGTCTGTCACGAGCCCTCGACCTGATCCTGACTGGACGGCCAATCGGAGCTCAGGAGGCCCTTGCCTATGGAGTAGCTAACAGAGTTGTTCCTGATGGCCAAGGTATTGTCGGTCTTTATCAGTGCTGTGACGTAAAAGTAGCCAGATTTTTCTAAAACGTTGGTAATGACAAAAGAAATTCAGGAAATGATGGTGTGATTAATAAATATGTGATTAAGGGTGGATTTACAGCGTGTTGTAGTTAGCATGATAGGACATTTGATAGCACATGGTAGAGATATAAAGAGCAGGTGTGGGGGAGGCTGGGAGTGCTGCGTCTGTTGGGGGGAAAGTAGAAATCGTTATTCACTGTGAAGACCAGTCCTGTAGACACCACAGAGAAACAGGCCGGTGACCCAGTTTCATTCAGGAAACGTCGTTTTTAAGAGACTGTCTTGTAGGTAAGATCAGACAAAAATTGTATATAATCTAAATTTGTTCCAGTCGATCTGTTTTCTTTATTTGGCTCCAACACCACACTAGAGCCATAACTCAACATTAGCACCGTCCTCTCCTCACTCATTCAAGCAGCAGTCTGAGGATTAAGCTATGCACGCATTTCAATATGGCATTTCCTCTATTATATTAATGCATGAACACTCCGTATCCTTAAATCCCAAAAAAGCCGTTCCATGTGCAAATCTCAGACCCCCTCCCCTCTCTCCTTTAGACGTTAGAAGAAGATTAGCTTAATTCTTTTAGGAAGTTCCTCTTCCCACAGTCAAGCCTCGGCCTAATTGGCCTCTCTGAGGGATGATCACTTAGCGAGGGTTTAACATCAGAAGAAAGCGAAGAAGTAGCAACGCACCAACACATACACGCACACGGGGCATCAAAGTTTGGCATCATGAGGCGTAGTTCTTTCCATAGGACTGATCTGGATGTGGTCCAGCGCTTTCATGTGGGCGAGGAGGCAGAGTGGCATGGGTAAAGCTCATGGAGACACAGCAGCAGGGAAAGGCAGCGCAGAAGGGCTTTGTAATAAGAGAAAGGGTTTTATTTATCTGTTTCACGTACATAAACACAAAACGCATGAAGGAAATGAGCAAGTATGCGCGAGGAAGTGGTAGAAACCACACCCAAAAGACAAACAAAAGGTAAAATACAAACCAATCCATCTTAAATATCAGTGTTCAAGAACCCCGCATGTAAAATAAGTGTAGGATTATAGGACAAGGAGCGATTGCTGTATTTACATGATGAATGGTTTCTTAGTGATCATCATTGTTCCAAATCAAACGTATTTGACAGCAGGCCATTTTAAAGTCTCTTTTTGTATATAGGCAGTGACAGCGCAGAATCCATTAAATGTACATTTTCATTCCACAACAGAGCTGCTGTGACGTTTGATAGAAAACAGACCGTGGGATGTCGAGTTAGCTAAATGTGGACTTGTGAATTATTAGCAAGACAGTATCTAAAACCTTCAGCTAGATCTCAGATACATTGGAAAAGTACTTGGCCATGTAATATAACAGTATGTTAAATATAGATGAATTAAACTATAATAGGTTAAGAAACATGTATGTTGTTCGTCTGTGTCACTGTGTTGCACTGACTTCATGGTGCTGCCACAGCTTTGCAGGTAGCTCTGCAGTTAGCGGAGCAGATCAGCGCCTTCCCTCAGCAGTGTCTGCGGGCCGACCGATCCTCAGCCATATACAGCTGCTACGACGCTCCCTCCTTCACACAGGTACACCTGACGTAGCAAATCTACATATATACAAAAAAGTCATTAACACTTCTAAGTGGTCTTCTTTTGTCCAGGCCATGCAGTATGAGATGGACCACGGAGTTCCTGTCATCCAATCAGAAGCTGTTCCCGGGGCAACCAGGTTCACCGCTGGAATGGGAAGAGGAGGAAAATTCTCCTAGGATTTAGTTTGCAGAGGCGTTGCGAAATGTGATTTTCAGGTGATCTGTTGCATCTCGCTGCGTCCATGTCGGAGGACATACGGTAGATTTCAGATGCTTCAACAATGCTGAACAAACCTCGGCAGTTTTTCTGCTGTTTTGGAATATGCTGCATCAACTTTATATTCATTCGCATCACTGCCCTCATTTCAGAAGCAGATAATAGTGACTTGTAGTTGCATAAAATACAAGAACTAAGTTGACTTTTGCACTAAATTTGCACTAAATTTATACATGGGTGAGAATGTTCACTTTATCCACACTGTTGTAATTTTAGGTGTAATTATCATTGTTTAGGTTTGGTGGCGGTTACAACTGTGAGCGACACACACCAGGAAGATTAAGACACAAAAGTAAACTTAGTCTAATGTATATTTTAGTCACAGTTTGCCGTTGCTGTCCTGAGCCATTTCCCTCCTGACGCTCAGTCCCCAAGCTCCACATTTCATGTAGCGGCGTGTACACAGCTGTTTTCAAATGAAGGCCGTTTGGACTCTGATGGTTGGGAGGGAATGCTGCTCAAAGTATAGACTGGGGCTTTAACTTTCATTTTCTTGATGCAAAACACACACGCACACACACGCACACAAAGCTCTAGTCATCTTCTCCAAAACTAGGTTCAACCCAAGCCGATTAAACCGAACCAATGTGTTGTTTTTCACTTGAACCTCAGCCATTAGTCAGATTTTCCTGTTTGTGAATCATAAATAAATGTGTTGTGTAAATCAGTGATCTTGCACCTTTATTTTTTAATCACTGAGGAGAATCGCTGTGCTATATTTACGCGCTGGGCTATGCAAAGCCATAGGAAGGCTGCGACCACAAAACTAATCCAACACAAAAGCCTAAAAAGGCATCAAAAGCACGAAAACCTGCAGCAGCTCGCCATTGTTCCTTTGACTTGAAAAACACTTGATGACTGGGATAAGACCTGTGTTCGCGTATGTGTGTGAGTGTGACCCAGTACCCTTAGCAATATACTGTAATTATTGCAGAAGATTCAGCACTTTTTGTCAGATCTGTGCCAGGTGTAAGCATTCCTATGGTTTTGGAGCACACTTCCCCTTAATTTTGCGTGTTGGAGCGACGTGTGTGTGTCATACTTGAGAGCACAACACACATACAAGGTTCTCTGTATGTGCGTTGCGTTCTCTTCTGTGACCTTTTAATGCTCTTTAATAAAGATGCCTCCCAGAAAGACTGAAGACGAACTAAAACCAAGATGTATGGTGACGCGTTTGTGTTTGCACATGTGAGTAGAAGAGATAGATACAGACAACGACCTCATTAGGTCTAGGAGGTGTCCTGTCTAGACAGTGTGATGACAGGACACAGAACCTCTGTTTAATGTTTCCTCCTCCTCCCTCTGCTTCCAATTCACCCAGCATACACACACACACATCACCTGCTCTGCCTGCGGGGACACACACACACACATACGCACACTTGCTTAATCTCAAGCAAAATGTTGAGAACATATAGAGGTATTTAAGTGCTTTTTAAAATCATTGTCAGCCCACAGCGAGCAGCTTGCTAATCACTGGGTCGCTGTGACAGGACTGGAAAGCACCAACGAGGAAGAAGCTGTGAAAGTTTTTGTGCTGACTTGTTTGTTTAGTATGACACATGCCCAAGGTTAATGGCCCGTGAAGTGTTTAAAACGTGAATTCCACGAGCTGACTTGTGTAAAATCACCCATTTCCTTTCATAGTTTTACACTCAAAAGGACCATTCCCCTGTTTCTGTGTTTAGAGCAAATAAAGCATCTTGAGGAAACTCACCATTCGCTGGATCATTGCCAGCGAAAGGAGGTTTTTCTTTTTCATTTTTTGTTGCTCAAACTAAGCTTAGCCACTGAATCTGTATTATAAATCAGGGATTTAAGTAAATGGGACTTTTGAGTCCAAGGAAAATGAAAAAGAAAAAAGCTGATAAATGACATCCTGGAGAGCATTGGTTCTCTGTCAGCCCAGTATGGTGTCTTCAGCCCTGGTTCTGTTATTTTAGAGCTTGATCAGTCGGTTTCCTCTCCAACACACGCACACACACACAGGCACACAGATACACATGCAATTTTATTCAGTTTGAAGTCTTTGCATGTCATTTTCATACAGTACCGACTGGATTTCTGCTTGGTAGACAGGAAAACATTTTAAAGTGTAGAAATCTCCTCTGCTGTGGCGTGCCATGCAGAACGGTAGCCAGAAATATGAAGTCGGTGTCTCCCTAACAAGTTTTAGTGAACGGGTAATAACATGCAAGAACACCAGCATGGTTCTTTAACATGCTGACAAAGGACTTACGAATATGACATTTCATTTTATCTGTATTAGAGTGAAATGTTGTGTTTAGTATTAAAGCTAGCCAGCATTAAAGTGTGTGTGTGTGTGTGTGTGTGTGTGTGTGTGTGTGTGTGTGTGTGTGTGTGTGTGTGTTTGGAGGTGGTATGTGTCGCTTTGATGCTGGTTCTCACTCTTCACATGCAGATAAGATAGGCTCTGGCAGCAGCAGCAGTAGCAGAGACACAGAGATATGGACACCTTTGGGCCTTATCACCAGGACCATCACAGTCTGAAGGGACCACGGAGACATAACACAGGTTAGAGTGAAAGGAATCATGGGAGGGAGAGAAGGAAATGAAGACTTTAAAAAATTCCTTTTCTGGTGTCAGAGGATTCTGGGACATATTCAGCTGCGCTCTGCGAGTATATGGCATCAGTGGTGAAAGAAATATTCAGATCCTTTAGTAAAAGTACTAATACCATGCTGTGAAAAGCAAAAGCCCTGCATTAAGTAAAAGAATTGAAGTTTTATCAGCAAAATTTACTTTGAATATCAAAAGTTAAAGTTTTCATTCTGCATGAAAATGTTCCCTGTCAGTGTTTTGCTGTAATATCTGATGTTTTTGTATTAATATTACAGCTGCGTTCACGTGTACGTAGTATTTTACTGCTGTTTAAAGTTGCGCGCATTTTAAGCTCTTTTTGTACTTTTGGGTAGTGTAATGTACAACAATGCAGCATCTTCACTTAACTCTTAAATCTCAAAGTTTATACAAAAAAATACTAATAATATTCAAAATATTCAAAATCACCACATTTGGAGGTTCATGGTTTGCACTGAAAGGGAGGGTGGTGAGTGGGCGGTGCAGCCCCATCATGAAACCGGTTTAAAGTTTAAATGTTATTCAGTTGATCAGAGCACTTCAGTGCGTTTATTTCCGCGGTGTTTGAAGGAGATCAGATCGCTTCTCCGCGGGTGCTGCGCGTCATTGCTGCTGTTTCTCACTCCATCGTCAGGGGTCGTGCCTCAACTGGGCAACATTCATTCGGCTCAAGCGGAATGAATTGAAGCGCACCTTGATTCTGGATGTGTCAAGATGGAGCGCGTGCTTCATTACAACACATCTGACGATTTCATGAAAGTGCGCACGTTTCCAGCTTCGAGTGGAGAGCGCAGCAATCCAAACCGTCTGAAACAGGCTGTTGCAGCTGAAACTGCTGCACAAAACTGACCGGTGTGAGGCTACACCCCAGCACGAGCAGTGACATACAAAAGTCCAACAAAAAATATAAAAAAGTAGGATTATGATGAAGTCGTCGTATCAGAGGCTGTAAAAACGCCACAGGAACATTATGAGGAACATAAATGTAAAGTAGACTAACTTTACGTTTTTATGAGAATGGACAGGCTGTTACTCTGCAGCGAGCAAAATATGGAAATATGATGTTAGAGTTGTCCTTGTAGCCTGAAGAGCTCCACCTCTGGCTAAGTGCGCACGGAGTGGGCGGTTTCAGAACACGCATACACACAGACTCTCACACACACGTACACACACGCGCACGCATATTATGGACTGCAACCTGCGGATTCCTGTTAGACTCACACACACAGCCTGTAAGAAGTAGGTGACCGTCACTGAGCCCACTTCTACCGTTGAAGGGCGGCTTTTGTCAGTGCGCATCGTTGGAAAATCTTATATTTTGGAGAGCAAACACATCCGCTTAGTTAAAATGGCTTCTTTCAGGGGACTTGTTGCTCTTTTATTGGCGGACTTCGTATCAAACGGCGTCTTTTGACCGACTTACCGGAGCGCTCAGAATAAAGTTTCACATGGTGCACTTTATCCTGAAGCAGCACAGCGCGCTACGGGAATCAGAAATGAGAGCAGGGCCGACACTATTTTGCGCATTTCTCTTTAGGAAGTATTTCATATGGCTTGATACACGAGCCTTTCCTGGCTTTTGATCTGCGGCTGCGACAGATAACAGCGCGCTCGGGCGGACTTTGGTTACCATTACGCACATTTTACATTGGGATAGGCGACTAAAGCTCCAAGCCAGACACACTTGGGACTCCGGAGAGCACAGCGGGACAACACCATGACCAGCTGCTGGCTTGCCTTAGTCGGATTGTGGTGGAGCGCTTATTATTGCATGTTCCTGGTCGCGGGGAGTAATTATTCACTGGATGGAAACAACGAAGTGCACCCGGGTTTCATCCACCGGCGGCTGCGGACGCACGAGAAGAGGGAGATGCAGAAGGAGATCCTGACCATCCTCGGGCTGCCGCACAGACCGAGACCGCATCTGTCGCACGGAAAGTACAACTCCGCTCCTCTTTTCATGTTGGACTTATACAACACCATATCGAGCGAGGAGAAAAGCCAAGTGGAGGGCATGCTGGACCGCTATCAGACCATGCGGACGACCCAGAGTCCGCCTCTGGCCACATACCAAGAAACTGCCTTTCTAAATGACGCAGACATGGTGATGAGCTTCGTTAATCTAGGTAAGGTTTGAAATTAGTTAATTTGATCGGGGATTGTTTCGTGCGTAATTGCGCTCTTGTGAAATGGTTTTGTTGGATCGACGAGTCGAATCTCTCATTGCGAGACTGAATTAAGGGTGAAACAGGTGTTTGGCACAAGCAAGGTTCAAGCTGGGAAGAACATGCAAATGTATGGGGATCCGCATGATGTTTACAGATGAAGCATTAATTGGGCTCATCCTAAAATATTTTTTATTGTTTTTAATATTGGAAACCCGGAGCTCATAGTTGACCCACATTTTTATTTCCGCTGTGTACAGGACACTAGCACAATTACGCACACAGTAGTAGTAGTGGTAGTCAGCAATGGATCGTGAACTATCGCACTGTGTGAACCACACAGAGGCCCGATAGTCCCTCGCCTCCTCTGGTTTACAAAAGCTGATGAGGTATGTATTGTTTCGGCGTAATTTATTGTTACGCGTCCCCTCTCCGGGTAGATTGGCCCTCCTCCGCTCATTTGTAAGAACGAAATTCTGTGGTCAGTCCTGCTGTGCAATCTCCTGCATGATTTATGTCTTCGCGGGAAAAATAGACTTACAAACCATCAACCACCACCGCTGGTATTTGTATATAAAGGGCTATTCCTGCCGTTGACCTCCAGAGCAGCGATTTGCGGTTTCTGTGCGTAAATTGCGTCGCATTGTTTGTGTTACCCAAGCGGATTTGCCTTTAATTAGCTCCGGTGACGATAAAGAGGGACACTTTAATCACAACGAGTTTGGAACATAAAAGCGAAAAGGCCTTCCTTCCATTAGCAGCTCCAGTGTTTACTGGGAGACTCTAAACAGAGCGGCTGAAGATAAACAGGCGCTGCCACAGTCAGACGCTGGTGGACGAGGAGGCTTAAATCCAGACTGATTGTCATCCTCCTTGGGAGCGAAGGGCATTGTCGTGATCCAGCCGGGAGAGCAGTGGGAATGTATCACTGCTGAAGAATGCAGTCTCGTGTTTTTTAGCTTCTCGTGAAACAGGAAGTTCTTCAAATATTTCAGCCCTCACCTTTTGCAAAGCATTTAGCAGTCACCCAGTGCCACACATGAAGAGGAGAATTAAGGTCGGGGTTAGAAAAAGCAAATGTTTCTCTACTTATTGGTCCTGTGAGTCTGGGTGTTGCAACATGCAGTGATGAAAACCAGATCTTCAGACAGGAGGAGGCCGTCGTTTTGGTATCATATATCGAAGCCCCTCACTTGGCTTCTGTGTGGGAGTGTGATGGTGGCGGCGTGGTGTTTGTGTGTCTGTGGTTTTGGTATTCCTGTGCTGTGTAAGTTTGGGTTTATACTCCTGTGTTGTTGCACATCTGGCTCTCCACTTTGATTAATCGCGTCCTGTGCATCTTTTGACGATTCCCTCAGATTTCTGCGGTGACCGGAGGATTAGGTTGCCATCTCCTCCAGCCGTACACAGAGTCCTAACCGCCCTGGAGGAGGGACAGCTTCCTCCCTGAATGTGATTGTAATTAATGTTGGACAGGCCAAGGCTTTCCATCTGCTTTGCAAATAAGGCCTTGCACGACTACCGTGTGTCATCGCCATCCGATTGGTTTTTAATGTGTCTTTTTGCTCGATTGGAGCGGTTTGTATGGAGTGACTTAGAAAGCTATAGTAGAAAGTGGGCTGAAGCTCTTCTGGGTGGTCCTTTTTGTTTCAAAAGCGGCCTAAAAATCTGGATATCACGTGTGGCCAAAGTAAAACTACAAATTAGAATCAAGATAAATGAAAGGAAGAAAAGAGGGGAAGCCAAACAATCTGTCAGGAACGATTTGAAAAATATAGAGCAGGATTAACAGACAGAGGCCGAAGCAGACTCGCTCATTAAAAGGCACCTTCACCACGTAATCCCTGTGTGTGAAACCAAATCAAGGCGAAGAACAATGCACTGATTTAAAACTGGATTCACCTTTTTGCATTAGCAGATCTTCCCCGCGTGTGGATGTAAGAACCTCGGACTTTAAAGTGACCAAATAAGAAGATGACAGTGATTTAAGCGTCATCCTGAGCTGATGTCTTTCACAGCCAGCTGCGGCAGTAGCAGAAAGAGAGCTCATTTTCTGAGGGCACTCTCTTGGGGCTCGGGTAGATTTAAGAGCCCCTGTTACATCCAGTCTCAAGTGCACTCTCTGCACCCCCCCCCCCCCCCCATGATTCATGAAGACCTCTTGTTCAGTCATCCATTCTCCTTAGCTTTCATCACTTGTTCAGAATGACCCATTAAAAAAAAAAGCCAACCAAGTGGTGGAAAACTTCAAATTGGTGGACCAGAAGCATATTTTCCAGCTCCCTTTTCATCTTCATTCCTAGAATAGCACGTTCATCACTGTTTGCCTTGCGGACGTCCTGCTTTCCACTGAGGTCTAGTGAAGTGACACTGTGTGCAGAATGACTCATGCTGTGTGACACGCTGCAGCTCCAAACCTGTCCTAATGCCCAGCAGGGTCCTCGGGTAATGGTTACATTCATAGTTCAAGGAGTGTTAGACCTCTAGTAGAGCCATGCAGTTGTTTACAAGCAGGTTCGTAAAGATAACAGATGTTTTTTTCTTTGTGGCTTAAACATGCAGACTTTCTTTGAACATGAATTCAAATGATTTTACCTTTTTATTTGTCAGAGGTAACAGATAATCTTACATGAGCAGACACATATATGTACTTAGCTGTAGTATGTTCCTCTGAGAAGACCCTATGTGAGGTTTTAAAGTACAGTTGCGATGCGTTTAGTGGAAAAAGGATGACCTGCCCTTTTCAGATGCTGGTCTCTGGTCACAGACCTTCTATAAATCCCTCACAAGGTAATATATTGTGGAGTGAGTGGGAAGACACTGACCGCTCTTGGTAAGGTGCATCCCAGTGGAAAACAAATACAAGAGGTCAATTCTCAATTAATGACGGGTGACATATTGTTAAACAAATATCCGCAGCCACCATGTGAGGGCTATAATAGCCCACGGGGGAAAATTTGCTATTCCGAACAGGTTTGGTTTTTGTGGTTGAGCTGCTACCTCGTGGATATCGTGAGTCAGGGATGCACAGAAATGGCTTTGGTTTCACGGGTCACGGAACATGAACTCCAAATGTTGTTCCTGTGTCATCTGCATTTAGCTGTGATGAGCTTGCCTCGCCGTTGCTGTCCCGTGCCAGCCAGACGGACAGGTGTGGAGGCCTCTCTAAGCTTGGCTTGGCTCAGAGTGCAGCCCAAAGCTCCCAATGCTTGTTTGCTCTCCCATCCTTTACTGTTTGTCTGCTGGGTCTTACCAGAGGGAAGGTCCCATAATAATCCAGGCAAATCCATCCAAGACTTTAGAGTCAATCTTGTTTTTCTTTTCCTACTGTTTTAAACTCAGTGATTGACGGGTGAGCTTGACTCTGCCTTCCTTTTAGTCGGTGAACAGTTTTCTATTCAAAGTGTTTCATCATCAGGTAAAATCCAGATGTCTTTTTCCAAACTTTTGTTCCCACTGAGCCACACGTGCTGTATGTATCTCTCACCAGATCACAAATCTGTTTGCGTGTGTCCCAGTTTTCCATGGCTACATGCTAAAATTAGGGTTGGTGCTACTCCAGTCCAGGTGATAGTTTTATTACACCTTTTATTGCACCCAAACTGTTTAACTTGGCTGGATTGAGGTTCAGCCTCTCACACTGTTCTGTCAGCCATATGGATCATTCAGGTGTTGGACTGATCAGAGATGCTTTATGTGACAGGGAGAATGGTAGCTAATGTCAGCATAGTTTCAGGGTCACTTCAGTTGTCGGCTGATATTGGACAGCAGTCCACTCAAGATGTGTAGTGGCTTTGTGTGGATGCAGTCTTAAGTTATTGTGGTCCCTTTTAAGGCCATTCCAGTTTCTGGAAAGTTGAATCACACCAATATTCTAACATGATTTAATGCTTTTGTGCACTTGTCTCTCATGACTACCCTCCTTCTCTTCTCCTTTCTCCTCTCCGTCTCTGCACAACTCGTTGCATGGCTGTAGCTGAGCTGTCACTGCCTCTCTTACCTAAGTCAACAGCCAAGCTTTCTACCAGCCTACCTCCCACACTTTAAAGGCAAACAAGCCAGAAGCCTTAAGAAGTGGGTTTTCAGGAGATTAGCCGGGTCCAGACAGCCCTGGGCTTATTCTGAAATGAACTGCCCTTATTAAACGGCTGTTTTCCTTGTCTTATGATGCCTGGCTGCATTTCTCAGTGCCTAAGCCCAGGTAAGCCACTTCCCTTGCAGTGAAACGTGTCCCAAAGCCCCAGCATGATCAAATCATTAGCTGGCTTCGATCAAAGAGTCAATTGTTTGATGCAGAAGGGAGCTTTGGAAATTTTTCACTAAACCGTCTTGAAACACTTCCTGCAAAGCCGCAGAGACCAGAACAGAACACAAGACCACCCGTCACTTCACCTCAACTTTGAGCGTACCGTAAACAGTATTAGCCAGAAGTTAAGCAAGGAATTCAAGATATGCTGCAGCGGAATAAAGGATATTTTCTGAGATATAAACTTGGCAGTTGAAACCTTCCTGCAATGGTGAGAAAAGTTACATTAACAAACTGCAAACCTCTGTGTTTGTTTTCATTTGTTTACAGTATCAGATATTTCACTGCCGCTACAAGCTCGCTTGAACTTGCAGTGATGATCAAGAATGGCCCAAGATATACAAATAATTCTGCTTATTGAGTTACAGTGTTTTAAAATGCTTCCTTTTTCTCATGTTTGGATTGTATTGGTTGTCAAGCTCTCTGGCAAAACATGCAGCTGCCTCAAGAAACAAACAGGGTTGATGGGGGAAACATCTCCGGTTAACCGGATTATGTCTTTTCCAGTCCAGCTTCATGTCTGTCGTAAAAGACGAGGTGTTGCAGGACAGCTCTGTTGTCCATCTACGTTTTTACCACAGACCGTGCAGCGTGCATAAGTGCGTGCATGTCTCCTGACAGTATTGTCTTCAGTCGGTGGA
Organism: Chaetodon trifascialis; assembly: GCF_039877785.1. Lineage (NCBI taxonomy): Eukaryota > Metazoa > Chordata > Actinopteri > Chaetodontiformes > Chaetodontidae > Chaetodon > Chaetodon trifascialis. The sequence goes on from NC_092073.1 coordinate 10,565,426, forward strand.
GGAATCGAAGCAGATAACCTCTTGCTGTGGGTGGATACATAGATGGAGGTGTGCACACTCACACAGAGCTGGACGACCCTAAGGTCAGCAGATAACCATTTATAAGAGAGCATTCCATTTACACTTGAAGTCATCCCTGTCACACACCCTGCTCTTAACACCCCTCTCCCCCCACGCCCACCCACCCTGATGATATCTCTCCCCCTCACGCCATAACTCTGACTTGACGAGATGGCAGCAGAGATCGGGGCGAAGTGAAGAGATTACACCTCTTGCCTTATTTTCTCTCTCCGTCTTCATTTCATCTCCCGTCCAGTCTCACGTCTTCATCGGACATTCCAGTTCAAAGTGATAGTGCCGTGGGATGGAGGAGTGTGACGAGATAAGGGGGTGAAGTGAGGCACACTCGCGGCTGGTAACGATCTATCGAACAAAGCCGATAACCCTGGCGGAACATCTGATTAGGGCCCGCTGCTCCCATTTATCACCTCTGGGTGCAGGCATGGAGGAATTTGCACTATTTGTTCTGCCATGCATCACTGTCCTCTCACTCATCTGTTGTTTGCTCCATATCCGTCCATCTCGACATTTATCTTTCTTTGTGTCTTTGCCACGTTTCAAATTATCACTGTATTTCATATTTGATTTCTCAAATCAGACCTCAGAGGGGGCCCTGACCACAAGCTGTGCAACAAGCACCTAATCAGAAACAGGTTCACATGATGGCCTCCTTCAGGAACTCATACAAACAGACAGCACATGATATATTAAGCTATTGGCCCTGTATTAAACATATTGATTATAGCAGGGGTTTCACCGGAGAGTCTGGTGGTCCAAATGCAGTTTTTAAGGCTTTTCCAGCCACAAAAGAGAAGAATTCTGGCATGAAAAAGCAACATTTAAAAATATTGAATCTGACACAAAATGTAAAAAATCCAAAAATATTCATATATATCTTGACTTTTCCCTGTGTTCTCTCCTTTTGTGAACAGTTATATCTGACATGTTGAGTTATTGTTGTAACCCCTTCTATCAGTCCGAGGGTGTGGGTATGTGCTGAAAACAAAGAACAAGTGTGTGTGTATGTGTGTGTGTTTTTACTGCCGCATCCCTCTTTCCTGCTAAAAGTGCTGTAAAACTGTCAGCCTTTGTCTCGTGTTTAACTGTCTATGAGGAGGCCATGCACAGGAGATCATTAACCTGGAATTAGTGTGTGCGCGCTTGTGCGAGGCTCGGTTTGTATATATGACGTTTGTATATGTGAAATAAGCAAAGATGCAAACAAATGTGCGTCTTTGTTTTGATCCCTGTATTTCCCCTCTGTTTCTGCCATTTTTACAAATGCAACCAAAACCACAAAAATCCATTCTGTTGGAAGTTCCAAACACCTGCTGCCTGTGTTTTGTGTTTCGGTCGATGCAATGAGGTTTGGCGTGTAAGAGTGAAACAGACGATGCTACAGGACAGAGAAGCGTGTGGATGCCGTAGGTGGCACTGGTGCAAACTGCATCAACGTGCAGCTGTTATTTTGATGCGAAACAGATGGAAATCACCACACACATCTGCTCGAAGCTGACATTCATCTTCTGTTTTTAAAGAAAATATGAATGACGCATAGCTGAGAATTTAGATTAGTGACATGATGGCTCATACTTGCCAGTTGTTATAGTAAGTAAATAGACCTTGTTTCCTCAGGCCCTGGCAGAAAACTCTTTGGGAACCACCACGTGCTTCAATCCCTTAAACAGGAACACTTATCGCTTCCTTTTCTGACCTTTTGTTTCTCCGGTTTCTAGGTACTTACTTCACTGCTGTTATTTTAGCAGTTTTAGGAGTTCTGTCAGCTTAGGCACATTGTCCCTCTTCAAAGGACTCATTCATTAACATATAGATCTGTATGGTAATGTGTTTGATGTTACATTACAGTACAGGACTTAAGCGAAGGTGCATGTCTTGTCTTGGAATTTCTGGTCCACCCAGTGTTCAAAAAGGTTGTGAACCTGTGAACCGCTGAACTCCGAATCGGCGTGTCCTTGTGTGCCCAGTAAACTCCATCCATTATCATAATGAGCCCTTCGTTTGCTCTGCCGGAGAGGTTCGTTCTGGTAATGGAGATGACCACGGCCGACAGGAATGGCGTAAATGTCACAGTAAACATTCCTGCTGTCACATTCTTCTGTGAAGCCACCGGGAAACCTGCAGGGATTTATTACTAGTAACTAAAAAGAGCAGAGGAAGAGAGAGAAAGGAGGGGAAGAAAGGAAAGAAAAGAGGCACACCCAGAGGATGCTGGAGGGCTGAGAAACTCTGGGACATGTGAAAGGTGATTTAAAGCCTTTGGTGACCTTGAAGGAGCAGTGGAAGGAGGGTGTGAGTGTGTGTTTGCTCTAGGAGCTGCATATACACTTTTATGTGTACACAAATGTCTTTGTGTTTATATGAGTGCAACATGAAGATATTTTATGGTGCGAGAACAAGTAAGAACATGATGGAAATCCTTTTTTTTAACCTTTTTAGAAGCACGCCGGTCGATCTGTCCACCAGACTGAGAAATCTCTAGGCAATCCAACTATTGGATGGATTGCCAGGACATTTTACTCAAACATTTGTGGTTCCCAGAGGTTGAATCCTGTCAACTTTGACTGCTGACTCTTTGCGTCACTGTGAAGTTGACATGTTAAGCTTTTAGTGAAATGTCTACTGTTTGAAGGATCCCGCCCTCAGAATCAATCAACATTCATTATTTCATCTAGTGCCAGGATCAGGTTAGGATTAATATTTGCTCAGTGCTTTGGGCGCTTCACAGCAGCACATTAGCATGCTGACTTTAGCATTCTGCTCAAAGCGCTGCTGCATTGCAGAGTTGCTGGCATGTCATGGTTTGATCTTTTGCTGTCATTTGCATCAGGACATGGCTTTAAGTTTGGACATATAATAGATATATTCAGAGGAAAATGTAACCTGTGGATGCTGTTGCATGTCACCTGTTAGTGGTGGTCCATTCCTTCCAGGAGTTACCTTGTGTTGAACTCTTGTAAATGAGTTTTGTTGATGAACCCTTTTCCCCAGAACCAGCTTGTTTTCATCTATGTGGTTATCTTCTCCATTTTCCAAATGCCTCGCGACAGCCTTTTGCACAGATGTGAATCTGTTGCACTGAGTCAGATGTTTGGATGTTGGTTAGAAAAAGAGAGCAAAAGTATTTTCTGTGGGTGTCAAATGCGAGGTGTCTTGTGGCTGCGCTGCACTCTGGTCCAGTGTTTTTTTCCAGACTATTTTAGCTGTCAGCAAATATCTAAATCTATTGCACCTGTGCTGGAACTGAAGTGTCTTTGGCCAGTTAGCCTTACAAATTAGGAAATACACCACAATAAAAAGACAGTGGACCCTGAAACTTAAGGTAGATCAGCAATGGAAATTTATTTGACAGTGATGAGTGTATTCGGGTGGAGTTTTCCTTAAAGGTCAGGGTCAAGGGTTAGAGAATGAATGTCGTCACTCATTCACATGAAGTCCTTACAAGTACGCAGACTTGTGACCTGGTTTGTGTGTGTCTGGACTCATAATTGGAGCGTATTTACTGTGTGTGTACTTGTTAGACAACAAGACCTTGTTATAAAAGAAGTCCTCATCAAACACTGGTGCCACAGAGAAAGCTGCACCCCGCGGCCCCTCGCATGTTCCCAGGCTGGTCGTCTCTCTAAAGAGGACGTGCCTGAAACAACAACCGTGGGTCCACAGTGAGAAAAAGGCCCCATGTGAGCGCAGATGCTCCTTACCCTCCGGAGCAAGTAGCCTCCCTTTCAACCGCGCTGCCGCTGACAAATTTACGAGCCCTATGCTGACCCGCGGGCTGACTTTCCAAACATGATACTGACAGGAAAACAGTCGGAGACGGGAGGGATGGAGGGAGGAAGAGAGAGAGATGAGAGAAAGAGAACAGAGGAGGAAGTGAGGCAAGACATGTATATGCTGTGGTTTCATCAGTGGATAATGAGCGTGCAATGTTAAAATCATAAGATGCTATGGTTAAGCAAACACGTGGAGATTCATCACTTTTATCACTGTTTTTTTTACTTGCTCAGTTTTTTTTTCACTTGAAAACAGAGCTTTGAGAGAAACTGCAAATATAGAAAAGAAAGGCAGACAACAGGTGAGAAAGAAATACGAAGAAAGATGGTCTTATTTTTATCTCAGTGGGTGCAGCGGCACACTAACATGTCCGGAGGTTAGGGGTTTGACTCCCATCGAGGCCACGCATAAGAAAAATGTATCCACTCCCAGTGCCGTGAGGGCTTCTGGATAAAAGGATCTTATCACTAAGGATGTGCAGGGGAAACTCTGCCCAGTCCTTCCTCCTGCACGGACACTTTCCACACCTCCGAGCAGCCAGTCTCCTGGATACCTTATCAGACTGAGTGTTTAAAAGTTCAGATTCTTGTTTCATGTTAATGCCAGTTTATTACAAGTTGGGTCTTATTTTTGTAGTTCTGGCCAGAATTTCTGTCTGGAATAATAAGTCTGCAGTCACTGAGTTGATTTCTGAGATCAGGGAACATCATTAAAAAGATATGACAGGTGATCAGACCTTCATAAGTTTGGAAATAACCATCATGTTAAACAAACCTTCTTTGTGTTTTCATTTTGTTCCACCGTGCTTACCGTAGTTGCATGGGCAAGGAAGGATCATCACCGATATTTTGGATGTGCCCAATTTCTGTTTCACCTCCAAATTGTGTGATTGAGAACATCTGGCTAAGCTGCCGGTTTGTTTACTGATCATCTGGATCCGAATCAAATTGAAAGGACCCAGAATTATCTTCTCACATCAGTCACTGTTCACTGTTTGTTTATGACAGATGAGTGTATTAACACAAGATGTAAACAGGATCAAATCTATAATTACGCCCCAAAATACAAACAAAAAATTACAATCAAGTAGCAAAACATAATCAAGTAGATTAACACACTTTAATGAATGTGGTTTTTACCATTTCTGCAACTTTTCCCATCTATTTTTAAAGAATTTTTTACAGTAGGCTTTAAAAATATGCAGGTCTGACCTCATGTTGAGTGCACTGCATTGTACATTTAGAGAAAAGTGTTTAAAAAAACAGGTGGGGCCCCCAATCTGAGGTAACACATAATTCTGAAAGGCAGTCTGGATGAGCATTTTTGGCTTTCAGCAAAAAATCAAATAGCAGGGAGAAAGCCAAAGTTCTCCACACTTTCATCTCACCGATAAAGTGTTGACATTGTGACAGATGTATTATTAGAAACACTGATTACTTTTCTCCTGATTTGTCTCAAAGCCCACCTGCTTTTTGAATATACAGGTATCCAGTTACTGTCGCTGTTTTTGGAGCTGTGCCTGCGTGTAAAACAAGCAGTAGGTCTTACATGTAAGTCAGCCCAGGGGGGAGATTGAAGCTGGCCCAGACTGATTTATCAGTGGATCATATGCTCTGCCTCTAAGCCGCTGAAATGCCTTGTGGTCACCATGGACTTTCCAAAGGGAATCGCACCGAGGCTCGACTGTCTTCATGACGGAGCGAGGGGAGGGGAAAGAAAGGCAGACAGAGAGGTGAGGATAGGGAGATATAGTGGTGGGGGGGTGGGGGGGGGGGGGGTGTGTGGGGAGGAAGAGAGGGAAGAGAAAGTGTTTGTAGTGAGAGGGAGGGAAAATGGAGTACCAAACAGCATCACAGAGTGAGCCGGCCTTCTACCTTGTGGCTCTGGAATGCAACGCCACCAATATTTTGACTTCTCCTTTGGAAACAGCTGCGTTTCCCTTTTTCAAAGATATTTTTTCCTTATTTATCGGATCCCTCAGGAGAGATCCATCTCCTGGCCCTGACACCGGCTTCCTCCTCTAAATCTGGGACCAGACCGGCCTCAGCTCAGACACACATGCATACGCGCACACTCGCACACATGCACACCTGCTGCCCAAAAGCAGACATTAACCCCAGATCACTATAGCAGGCCTCTTTACTGCCTGTGCAGTAGAAGCACACAGACAGAGGAGACACACAAATACATGCCATCGAACACAGGCACACACACACAGGCAAACAACTACCCATAAAGCAACCTGAACATAATGAATAAGCAGCCAACATAGTGTAACTATGAATGCTACCACACACATAGACACATGCCTGTGTGATTGGCCTTCAGATGGTTTCCCACAATGCCTGACAGGCAAATCAAAGCCAATTCTCAACAACCATCATCCCGGTATTGACACAGCATAAATAAAATGAGGCCTGAACCCACAGAAATGTTTTGTTTTGCTCAAAAACCATGGGAGTACATCTCTGTTTACGGAATATTCACTTAGCTCTGAACGGTGGCGAATCCCTAAAGCTGCCGAGGGAGCCGTTCCTGAGAGGCTCTGCGGTCACGACCCGAGAGGAAAGCAGCAAGTTGCTGTCCCCTGCCGTATAAATTGCAGAAGAAATGGAGCCGAACACCAAGAGAATCACGCAGGAAGTTTCCTTTTTGAAATGATCAGACCCCTGTATGTCATGGTCACCGACTTCCCCAATAAATACTGACTTTAATGGCTTCTTCGTAAAATCATCACAGGCCCGCCTGTCATCCTGCATTTGGAGATTTCATGTTGTGACCAAGCAACAGTCAAAAACCCCTTTTATTGTCATGCGTCGCTGATAGATTTGCAGCAGCTTCTGTTTTGTGACGAACCCTCCTCTGCCGGCCACGCAAGTGTTTTTCCCCTGTATCCCATGGCAATCGAGGGCCAGCAAACCCTGACAATATGACCAACTCTAAACAACGTTTCTTTTAGTGTGCAGCGCATTGCCAGATTAATGATCCTGGTTTAGGCTTGTTGTTGTTATTGTTGTTAGTCACATACATTAGAAAGTGAAGTGTTTGTGTCATGGCTTTTATTTATGACCGCAGCACTCGGTTGCGTTTATTTTCTTGCTCGTGTCTAAACGAAACAGCCAGAAGTGTTTCTGCCAAATCGGCCTCCAAAGAGAACAAGATGTTAGAGAGGGAATAGGACGGACTCACGCACCAAACCAGCAGCAGGAATCTTGTACTTTTATCCCAACAAGCAGCACAAGTCCATTCAGGTGTCTGATTTTTGAAAGTTAAAGTCATGTTGTGACCAAAATGGCAGAAAGATTGAGAAAGCAGAAGTAACAAATTACATGGACTCCTCACCGTAATTAGGTGGCTTTTTACTGAACTTTGATTTGTGCCATCTTGTGTAGTGTTTGAGGATTTGAGAAGTCACCTGGATCCATTGTGTGAGGACCACTGATCTGTGCTGAAGTGAGGTGTGGGCCGCCGTCGTCGGTCTGACCAGCGGCTGTTGTGACAGCTGCTCTGCTGTAGGATTACATTTTTATTCACATCCCCATAAAGTGCAAAGAAATATTTTCTGCACTTCTTTTCCAAGTCATTTGTTTCCTGATTTTATGGAATTTCCTTGTAAATGTGAAAAAGATGTTGCACCGTCTTTTGTTGACAGCCCACTGGCTCGAGGTGATGTCCAATGAAACGAGTGCTTGTTTTTACAGGGGCTTTTGGGGAAATTGCAACTGGCTATTAATGTCAATGAGCTTTTCTCTGTGGCCATTTCAAGCTGGAAGTGTTCGAACAGACACAAATGATGCTGAAAGATTGATATTAGACATGGGTGTAAAGGTTGAATGCACACACACATGTCTGTCTTGTTTACCCAATGAGGTCCCTCATCCTTATCTCCAAACTTGGGTCTCACCTAATTAAAGCACGAAACTAATGCCATATATGCAGCTCAAGCATTAGTATGCAAGAACCCTGCAGGACTTGCAACTTGCAGGAAGCAGTCCTTTGTGAAACATAACGCTGCCGTGAAGATGTGGCAGCAATGCTTGCAAAATCGCTTTGGTGAATTGCGTCCCTGACTCATAACTCAAGCGCTGAACCTCAACTCAAATCTTATCTTAATTTCAATCTTTATTTAAACCACTAAGCCCGAATAGCATTTCTTACAAAAACAAAGCCTTTTTTAAAAAGCCTTCAGTTGGAAAAATGTAACAAATCATGAGCGGAGACTTTCCAAAGCCTAAACTTTAAAAGTTTGTGATTTTTCAGCATTTGAGTATTTGGTGCATTTTGCATTTCCATTGTTTTTCATAAACCAGGACGCTTCGTAAATACAAGACGACTGTATCCAAAACATTGCATCAGATCACTTTTCTCTGTGGGTTTTCTCTGCAGTGCTTGTTGTAGATCTTGATGTTTGTATAATCTTATTTCACTTTTGAAGTATTTTCCTGGTACTGATTTGTTCTGTGGCGCTTTCCTGATTGTGCTAAATGCTTTGATATGCTTTGGTACACCTTTTCATGTTTTACACACATTCTTCTGCCCAAGATGCTTGACAGGGCCAGAATGCTGTTGTTTGCACATTTCAATGGTTTTGTTCATTCTTTGTGTTTGTTGTAGTAGACTTTGTTGATGACATACCTAACTTACTGCCTGTGATTTAGACTGAGCAGAGCCAAAACAGTCACATCAGCTTCTTGCCAACCTGTGCAGACGGCAACAGCACCAGTAAAAGCCAATCTTCTCACAATGGGAACATGTTAAGCTACGTTATGCTACATTATGCTATGAGATATTACACTACGTTATGCTAGGCTACTTAACACTAGTTGGTTACTCTACACCTTACCTTACCTAACCTTGTGGTACTTTATTTTACCTCATGGTACAATCCACTGCTGTGTTGGAAATGGGCCATAACAAAAACAGAAATCCTCCAGCTTGCTTAAATGCCCCCTGCAGTGGAACCACATCTTAATCCTAAGTAATAGCGCTTGAAGAGATGGAATAAAATCTCCTATTGACACACAGGTATGACACATCCAACTACCTGGAGGCCAACTGGAGACTCAGCAGAGAGCTGATGACTGCTACCACTCAGCTGTCAGTCTGTTGATGGAAAACACTGATACTGCACAGTCTAGCAGCCATACTTCGGATATCTATCTGTTAGCGGAGGGGCAATTACAGCAAATTATCTGACCGCCTACCCCCTGGGTTAGACACACACACACACACACACACACACACACACACACACACACACACACACACACACACACACACACACACACACACACACGTTGGACACTAGCTAAAAATCTCAAAATGTCAAAAGATAGATGTCTGTCCGGGCTTCATTTTATCATCTTGTGCGGAATGCAGCGCAGTGGTGATAGAGCTTGGGACGGTGGGAACAAGAATCAAATATTCTTCCTCATGTGTGAGTTTGTGTGTGTCCTGGAACAGTACGCCTGACATTGTGTGTCATGGTTTTGGATGGGTAGACAAATCCAAATGGTTTTTCAAGGATTATATGGAGGATGATGGCTGTAGAAAAATGTGATTATATGGTTCAAATGGGGCCTTTGTTCTTGGGGATGCCTGTCCAGTGAGGTCATTATGTACTGTAACCTGTGGGAGGTAATGGAAGAAGAGCAGGCTGGATATCCAGGCCATTGATGAATGTGTGTTTGTCTGTGTGTGTGTGAAAGAGGAGAAAATTGTCAAGCTCTCAGGAAGTGCTCCATATAATATAAAATGCTGCTTTGACAGTGGTATTAATGCTTTGCAGGAGTGTAAAGTGAAAGAAAATACATTAGTTGAACAATTGAATTCAAAGGTGTTTAACTGGGTGCAAATGTCTATTGGCGTGGCTAAAAATAGACATTACATTAAAGCTTTATAAAGCTAATAAAAGGCTCCAAATCTTAGTACTCATTTTCATTTATTGCTGTGTTTTAGTAGGTCACAAAAATGTCACATCCAACCAGCTCAAACAGTTAAATGAAATCAAGGTTCCTGTAACTTATCCCATATTTTGTCATCTGTGCCTTTCTTTGTAAAAGATAATGTGTGAGCCAAGATTAGTCCAAACAGCACAAAGATTTAGCACAGCACAGCTGTCGTCCATCTTTATTTACTATATACTATTTCACAGCAGACATTTTCACTTGTCATAGCAGGAAAAGCAAACATTAGTGATGACCTTGTCCTCAGAAGCCATGACAGTGTGACTGTGAGCCAGGATGCACAAAGGAAGGACCCTGAAACCCAAGCAGAATTCAGCCATCATTTATTTTATTCTAATATTATTATTATCAAGTGTGCACATCAAAATGTCTTCCATGAAAAGGGCCGGAGAGGCCAGATCTGACGATGATGATGAAGGTTTCATGAACCAGCTGTGTGCTGAATCACTGTTTTTGTGGCAAAGGGGATTTGATTTTGATTTGATTTCCACACTATTGCTTGAAATATGACTGACTTTACAAGTGCCTGGCCTGCTGAGCCTTTGACACAGTCCTTGGCTCTGCTCGTGTGTCTGTCAGGAACACGTAACAGTCATTAGTAAAGTGTTAAAATCACTGTACTGATTTCTGCTGGACACTGAGAGGAAAAGCTGTCAGCTGCTGCTCTGTGTTTGCTAATGGGGCTTGACAGTCGAAAGGGCTGGTCTTACTGCCTCATATCCTCGCTATGGATTGATGCTCCTGCCTCGCACTGCTGACCTCTGGGACTGTGTGCGCATCACGAAGTGTGTGTGGGAATGTTAGCATAAGCTATTTTTTTTCCTCACTTGTGTGAGAACGCAAAATATGTGTATGTGTTAGCTCTTCGCTTCAACACTTACATCTGTGCCTGTTCGTTCGTTGGTGCTCATGTGTGTGTAATTACCCTGCGTGCATGTGTGTAAGCCCTTTTCTGAAATGTGTGTGTGCCTACGCGCATCGGACATAAACTCTCGCTCTTGCCAGTGGCCCATGGCTGGTCCTGTGGTGCTCAGTGTGTCGGCTTTGATGCTGGGTCAGGGGAGAAGATCAGAGCACAGGATGAGTCTCCAATGACACACACACATCCTTGCTCAAAGTTAATGATGACTCCCAGCAGACCCCCAGCCCCTTCGTTTGTACCTCGACCTCAGGAGCTGCCCTGCCAGCTGCCTGATTACAATAAGCCAAAACACCCAGCAGACGTGGAAGCAGCTCCTGGTGGCAGCCAAGCATAGCGACACACCTTCGACAGTTCACACCAGCAGTGTTCATCTGCTCTGCTAAAAATCAACAGCAGTTTTATCTGTCCGCGCTGCATCGATGCCAGAGGTTAAAGAGTTTGAAGCATAAAATCTGGCTTGAGCCTCTTCACAAAGACTAGTGTTTACAGCATAGAGATTTCCACTTAATGAGATGTTTTTCTTTTTGAACGAAGCAGCGGCAATGAGGCCAAAGAGTTGCGATCGTATCAACTGCAAAAAGTTTCTCGTGAAAGTCAATGTGACAGGCCAAACCTTTTAATTAGATGGGACTTTGGAGGAATTAACGATTGATGGAAGACATGGACGTATCTGACCTATCCTCAGAAACCATCAAGTCTGAGAGAAAAACCAGGCAGATTATGGGCTGTAATTACATAAACACAGATGGATTCTTCTCATGCCTTGGACATCCAGAGCATTCTTTCATTGGTCTAACCATCCGCAAAGTCTTTAACAGTGTTGACAGGTTCTTGGTGTGTGAAAATTTAATTGAAGGGTGTTCTGTGAAAATGTCTTTTTATTCGTTTCTCTCCCTCATTCACTTTCATTTGTGTCTCTCCCTCATAGCCTCCCCTTTAGTGTGATGTAACGTGGGTCAGAGGAAATAGTAAATTACAGATTTAATTAGAAAGCAGGGATTTTTATGAGGGTCTTCAGGATCCAGTTTTGGCATGGTCCGCGCATAAAACTCCCACAAAGCCTGGTTATTGAGAAGATACTGGAATCTTTGCTGCGCTGCAGAGAAAAGCGACACTTGTTTTACGGCTACACTGGCTTCTTGTTCCCATGTTGGTTCAGCAAGCTCAGTGGTTCTGCCTGCAATCATCCTATTTCTTCCAAGAGACACTGAGTGGAAAGCCCAAAACCAAACATGGCCTGCTGCAAGGACAGTAAAGCAGAGCATGAAGATTTCTGTTAAATCATACTTAAACTGTACCTGTCTAACATGCTAAAAGTCAACATCCACTCTTTCCTGTTGTGATGAAGAGGACGAGGCAGAATAAACCCTGGGTTGTGTGATGCGTTTTGGGATAGAGCTGTGAGAAAAGTCAGTCCAATATCCCAGGAGTTCCATCCTTATTAGATGATTCTGCAACTTGAGAATTACATTCAATGCAACACACAAAGTTGCATATTCTTCTTGAAACAAAAGGTTGTGGAGGGCTTGTACCGTGTCTGACTTTCCTGCAGGATATTTGAGTTCACCTCCTATCACAAACCTGCTATTAAAAGGTTCAAGTTTTATTAGGCACAACCTCAATCTTTCCCCGACCTTAACCACTGTGTAATGTGCAGATATTGTAGAAAGCGAGAGCTTTAAAAATGTCGGCATTGAAGGTAATTCTAGGTTTCTCCAGTGCCCCAGTAGAGTTGTTCTCTGAATCTCATTCAATGCTGCCAAATTCAGAAAGTAGCCTGCTGCATAACCTGGTACATAACAGATCTGTGCACCTTTATGGATCCATCTGAGCAGCTTTATGTTGCAGTGAGGACAGTAGCACAAAACTTTAATTCATGTGTTCTCAAAGTGGTGAACCTTGCTCCATCTTTGCTTGTGAACGACTGAGTCTTTCCAGAATGCCCCTTTCACACCCAATCATGATACTATCACCTGTTACCAATGAACCTGTTTACCTGTGGAATGTTCCGAACAGCTGTTTTTGGAGCATTCCACAACTTTCCCAGCCTTTAGTTGCAAAAAAATCAATGAAGCTAATACGATAAAACATTTAACTTACATGTGCCGGCTAAAGTCAGTTAATGTTAGCAAGCTTTAAATAGATATTGTATCTGCTTGTGCTAAAGTTGCACTAAGTTTTAGCATGTCATAGAAAACTAATCAGTAATGAAGGGAAACTTAATGTACCAACATCCTGTAAAAGTCACTGCAGTGACCCCTGTGCAGAAAAAGTGACATAATCTTGCTTGAATGTCTAGTGTCACAAACCTGCTACTCCTGTCTGAGGTGGAGGGCTTTGCATTGTGTATTTTGCATGTCATAAACTGTAGGAGGATGAAGAAAAACCCTCTTTAAATTGGCAGTATGTACCAAATCTCTGTCTGTCATCAGACTGGTACTCAGTCATAAAATTTCACTGACAGATCTAATAAGAGCTCCCTTAAGAATCCATTATCTGGGTCACAGGTGCACTGTTCTCTGTCATCCACACCGCAGCACTGGATGCTACAGGAATGTCTACAACACTTGAAAAATTATTTAGCATGAAGATAGATTCAGAAGACGCGCTCAATTAGTCATTAGGAATCTCTATTTGTAAATATTGTGGCCAAATCTGTGTCACAGACCTATTGCAGCGGTTCCTTGCACAAGCCTCAAGCACACAATGGAAAAGTTAATTGCTCATCCAGCTTTGAGGCTAAAACCTTTCCATAATCCCCTCTTTAAAATATCTGACAACATAAGTACCTTTGAGAAAACCATCCATAATGTTCCCTTTAGTTAATTTTACCAGCTGAGTGTTGATGAAGGGCGAAAAAGTATTTTGGTGAGGGACGGCGGTTGTTGGTTGTTTTGCTCTGTGGTTGTGGGACGTGTGAGAGAAAGCAGGAGGGATTTGATGCAGGCGGCTGTTCGCCAGCTGTCCCTCCGAGGGATTGGCTGGACGGCGTTAGGAGTGTGAGCAAAAGCGCTGACCACTGACCACAGACAACTCAGCCTGTCAACCACCCCGGGGCCTTTCCTGCACACTCCTGCTTTTTCTGCTTTGCATCGAAGAACACTGCTCTTCTCCTCGAAACTAGTTTATTTCCAGATTAATCTTTTAAATTTATCTTCCGTCTTCTACTTATAGATTTAAATACACCGTCTGCTCTCTTTTTTTCAGGTACTTTTCCATCGTATCAAGTTGCTGATCGCAACCTTGCAAACTTTCAGCGTGTTTTAACATCTTGCTGGCAGTCGCTCTTCTTTATTTTTACTCCAGAGGTTGTGGTTATCAATCACTGTCACATTCATTTTTGTCTCTTCGACTATGTTGTTCGCCTGTTTGTGCGCTCATCCGCCCGCCTCCCCCAGCACAGACAGCCTTCTGGCTCAAAGTTTCACTCACTTGTCTTTCTTTCAGCACCTTTTCCCTTTTTCCTTCCTTCGCTTCTTAAAGGGGCATGCAGTCTATAAAAAGCCAACCTGTCACACAGCTCCTGTCTGCGGTATTTCACTGCTTCCACAGCTGGTACGTAGAGGATTTGGGGTTTTCTTTGTCAAATCATGTCCTCAGTCCATCACTAATGCATCATCACACTATTGATTGACCATTACAGTCAAATTAGATCAGGATACATAGAATTTGATGAGGGCTCTTATCAAATGAGAAAATATTACATGCTCTAACGTGGACTCCTGCCCGCTTTTCGACTCTTTTCTTTCACACAATGACATTGAATTCATAACATTCTACATTTTAAAATACTGAGTGGTGAATTTTAAGTCACTGGCACAAAACAAGGATATGAAGCAGTTTCGTGATTTATGACATTTATACGGATAACCACTCATCATGTGCAAGCTGTGAATATAAGGACCATATGTATACACGATAGCAAAAGATTTGCAGGGTTATGGTGTGTGTGAGCGCGCGTTTGCTTGTGTGTGCATGTGTGTGTGGGTTGCCATAGTACCTACAGCAGCAGGGAGAGGACAGCAGCGCCAGATGTTGCGCAGGTGGAAACGAGAGAACAGCTTCTATCAAAGCGTCCAAGTGAATCTGCAAATCGTCCGTCTCACTCTCTTTCTGTCACTGACCGTCTCCGTCTCTCCTCCTCTCATTGCATCCCAGACTCGGTCTCTTTCCCCCACTCCCTCTGTTTCTGTCCCTTTGGTCTCTCCATCATCTCTGTGATGACCGACTTTGTCTTACTTCATCTGGTCTTGTCATCTGATCCACCTCTCCCACAGTTATTCTTTCACCTGTGTTGTGGACATAAGGACATAAACCTATCTAATGACATACAAATGCTGCTTTTTTTAAAATCTTTTGCTGTATTGCTGTTTCCATGCAGGTTATCCAATTTGATACATCATACATCAAACTCCCGTTTACCTCTCTTTCATCATTTCTTTATCATTTCTTCTCTTTCACTGCTTTTCTTCTTTCTCTCTTTCTTTGTGTACCGTCTGTCTTTCTCAAAACCTTAATTCCTGCTCTCTGTCTTCTCTACCTTGCTCCATCCTCTTCTCTCCTTACTCTCCGTCACCCTTTTCTTTCTCTTTCTGTCTCTCATGTCTCTCTGTTTCTCGTAGCTGATGAAATCACCCATGGCGTTTAGGTGAATCATCACACAAATTTCCCACTATTGCCAGGTTTTGTGGTTAACCTTGGCCTCCTCTGTTTGTGTGTGTCTTCAGTGAAATTGAAAGAGAAAATAGCTGATTGTTTAAATGAACCTTTTTTTTATGTTTGTGCGTATTTTCTGCGATGGTGGTGTGGTCATAAAATAAAACCATAAAATACACCTACAGATTTGTAATGACACACATGCGACACATAAACACTCTCTTCCTGTGGTTACCATCGAGCACTGTTTGCACCATATCACTAATATGATATATAATTTCCCATCTTTAGAATCACTCTCAATGTATTCCTCTCTGAATCATCCAAATCTAAATCCCTTTTCCCTTCTGTGTGTTCCTGTCTCAAAGCTCACGTCATGGTAGATTAGCACAGAGGTTACGCTCCCTGTACGCGCCGTGTGAAGACTTCCCTTTGATTTGAGATGCGAAACCTCAGTGGGTTTCAATTGAATTTCAAGCCGAGAAGGTGGAGAAGCAGCTGGAATGCTACTCAGCTGCTAATGCCGTGGCTCCAAGGTCACTAACGCGGAGGACTGCGGTGATAAAGCTTACATGATAATGTGAACTGTGGCTGTCTTCGTATTTCATCGTTTTAATTGTTTGCCGTCGCCTGGACGCCGTTCAGAACGACTCCCCTCTCTGCGAATTGATTTGAACATGAACAGGCTGGTGAGTTGTTGAGTGAGCTCAGGAGTGCCTTGAGATTACTCTTCGGATGTCAGGAAAATAAATGTTACAAGAAACGTGTCCTGCAAATTTCATTAAAGCCTAATGAAATCAGTGGAAGCATTTTTCACTCCGCTGAAAACGATTTTCTCCTTGGCCAGGATCCCTTTCACTTCCCTTGTATGATTGTTGAAGATTTTGCAGCGTTTTTCAGGAAATACAAAGTATAATAAGTTGGCAGTTGAATTCTTGGAGCAGCATGTTAACAGTGTTGCTTCCTGGAAGACCACGGCTGCACTGGATAACTCCTAAACTGGCTACACAAGGCTTAAGAGTGGCTGTTAAGAAGTCAGTAATAATGCAAAGTAAATACAAAGTATAATAAGTTGGCAGTTGAATTCTTGGAGCAGCATGTTAACAGTGTTGCTTCCTGGAAGACCACGGCTGCACTGGATAACTCCTAAACTGGCTACACAAGGCTTAAGAGTGGCTGTTAAGAAGTCAGTAATAATGCTGCATTCAGATCACATCATACAAAACAGCCTAATTATCATCATCAATCATTTAGTAGTTGAAATTCCAAATCAGAAAAATGAATTTTCCACGACTACTGTTGTACTGTACTGCAACTACTTTATCTCCCAGTTGGCAAAAAGAACAATAGAAGTGTCAACACACACACGCTCAATGCAAAGCAACTATTGTTAGCTCTAACCTTGCGAGTAAAATCAGATGTTTAAGGGATGTTCCAGCAATTTATTATTTCTTCTTCCATGACTTTTCCCATAATGCAGCCAATAGCATCTTTTCATTAGACCCTCCCTGCTTGGTAAATCTTTCAGAGCCTACACCTCCAGTCTGCAACGCCGGTTTTCTCATTAAAAGCTTGAAATCTTCAAGCCCACGCTGAGATAACCCCAATGATATCATCACCACCGCCACCACCATATCATTTTCTCAGAACTAACAAAGCTCATCCAGAGCTACGGGAGATATTATCCAACTGTTTTTACAGGCTGAGTAGAACGCCTGATAACAAGCAAACTGACCTTTATTTGTAATTTACCAAAGTAATCAATTGAAAAGAGGACATTGTCTGTTTGTGTCTACTGTCATTTGCTCTTGACCCGTTGCAAATATGTGTAGGTTAGCAAAAGGACAACCATCTTGGAATCCTTTGCGAACCCTCCCAAAGTCAGAGAAACAGGCGGTTTTCCCAGTCCTCCCATTCTGCTCATATTGTGTCAGTGTCCAATACAGTTTGACAAACACCCCTTCCAAAACAACCCACACAAAGAGAAATCTGCTAAAGATTTACCTTTGTTTGGTATGACGCTCAGCTCGCAAACACGTTGGAGTCGAGCCATTCTGTGCCGTCAGGTGCCTGATGCTTTGCACAGTTAACATGCAGCGCATTGCAGCAGATGTAATAAATATTTGATACATATGAAACTCTTCCTGACCTTCTCACCACCTACAGACAGTTTATCAAAGAGGTTTCTTGCCAGAAAGTCCGTTGATTCTGAAATAGGGAATATACAATTTCAAGCTGTTGGTCTTTAAGCCCAGGGCTCTTGAAGGGAGTGTTGTAAAGTCATTTAGAGTACCGTGACCTCTGCTTAAGTCGTCCACACACAGACACACAAGCCCGGCTGATCTATCTACCCTACAACACAAGACCAGACCCGTTATCACACACAGTTGCTGCAACATCTGTGTGTGTGTTGTGTGTAGGCAGCTTAAGGAGTGCGATGATGAAATGGTCACTGTCACATCTGATAGAAGTCACAGCGACGCTGATGTGAATAACATCTCGTTCTGTATAGGTGGTTTCCTTTGCTGCGATGGAACGTGTTGGAACTGAGGAGAGGCAGATCTGGCTCAGGCTTGAACCGAAAGGCTTCAATTATTGTAATTTGTTTTGACCAAGTCACAGCAGTGTGCTTCAGGGTTGGACTTTTTCCTCAGAAATGCAATGAAGCTAGAAAGACGGCCTTCCCTGTCTGCCTTTTCTGCTCAGTTTGTTACTCAAATTCAGCATTTATGTAAGTTGGGAATGTCTGGGGATGAGGGGAGCTTTGACCTTCCTGGGTGTGGGTACAAGGTGGGGCTGGCACTTTTGGGAGAGTCTGATTGGTTCCAGTGTTCTCACATCAACACAATTTTCTCTTCAGCGGTGACTCGGGGAACAAAATGTGTCATTGGTCCACTTTGGGTGGGTCTCCACATCATAAAATTACCAAAGTTTTAACAAGCTTGGCTCAGGTACAAAATGAAATTCTTCTTACCTAAGCTCTGGGCTATAAAAGTATCCAACTAAAGTATTTGTTTGAGTGAAGTAAAATATTGCCATAAAAAAGGGGGTCTTTACTTTTATGAATACCTCAGATATGCACTGTCTTAAATATGTTTGAAACTGCCGTACACACACTGCCTTGAAGCCATGTGTTGGGTTAATGTTGGAGGGAGGAAGACTCTATGGTCTGAACAGCCTGCTGTCATTCATCAAGTGAGAAGTATCATCATATTAATCTTCACTTTTAGCTAAGCTAAGCGACTGCTGGCTCTAGTTTCTTAAGTGTATTTCCCAAAATGTCAAACTAAACCCTGTGTATTGTAGTGTTGGAGGACAGAAGGAGGCAAATGCATGATGTTGGACATCTACTCTATGTTTGGTTCCACTGCAGGTGAAAGTTAACATCCAGCTCTGGTTCCCAGTGAGTCTGCACTTACAGCCGTGGTGGCACCACCATAGTGTGTTGAACCTCACTGTGTTTCATGGAAAATGGAGTGAAGATGATGATATAGTGCCTGTATATGTGCAGCATGCGACAAGTATTTAAATCAGTAAGAGTATGATGGCTGAAGAATAGTAAGAGTGTGTTTCTCAAGCAATTATGCCACTCATTTTTTGTGTGTTTAGCAGAATATAGCACATATTTGAGGCCTAGCATTTAGTGCTTATGTCTGCATGGATATTTCTGTACACGACCTTCTAATTGCACACGACGTGCCCCTCTTTATTCATTTCCCTCTTCTCACTCTGTGTGACCGTGGACAAACTCTGCAGGCTCTGTGCTGTGGGAGAGAAACCTCCAGCTGAGACAGGAACTGAATCCCCAGAGAGCACATTATCATTATGGCGCATATTGCACTTAAAAGCAGAGGAGGGAGCGCATTTGTTGGTTTTTGTCATTTCACGCCGTCAGAAGTGGTTGCAGAAGCTCTCTAAGTTTGCTGCCGCTTAAAAAAATCATGGGCTTTTGCTTTGGACTGAAGATAACAGGGGTTTATTTAGGGAAACTGGAGGCCACGAAACCTATTAGACCTTAAGTATAAATCACATGTGATGGTTTTAAAAGCTTCTATGGTCGACCTCTGCACAGTGTCTGTGAACAGGATATCCGCTCATCGCTCACTACTGTATATTTACACTGAAACCCGGTTTGTGAATATGCAATTTGAACCTATTTGTAGAGTAGGCATCATGAATGTGAGACAAGCTGCAGAAAAGACACCGAAAAGGTCAAAAATGGCAATGCTTGCCTTAAGAAAATAATGTAGGTGATCCTTCACTGATCTGCTGAAGTACAAACTTTCAATGACCAGGACTATAAAACATGCATATCAGTATTTGACTTTATACAAAGAGTTAATTTTTCATTCATTGTTCCCTGTCTCCTAATACTCTGATCCCATGTGTGTGTTTCCGTCCACAGTGGAGTACGACAGAGAGCTCTCTCCACAGCGGCGTCACCACAAGGAGTTTAAGTTCAACCTCTCACAGATCCCAGAGGGTGAGGCCGTCACCGCAGCGGAGTTTCGCCTCTACAAGGAGTGTGTGAGCCGCGCCTTCCGCAACGACACCTTCCTACTCAAAGTCTACCAGGTGGTCAAGGAGCACCCTGACAGGTAACACACACACATAGTGATAAGCTGAAGATAACAAGTTTGAATCCCTGCAGCGACTGAGAAGGGCAGGGTGGGTCTCACTCAACAGCCTTGGATAAAACCTCCATTCCTCTCAAGGTTTTTTAAGACAGTATTTATGGATGAATCCTCTCATCAAATCAAATCAAAATTCTACGTGAGTTGTAACTATCATTTCAACATTTCACTCATTCTACAATGAGTGTCAACCATCAAAGCAGACATCTTTCAGTAACACATATACAAAACCAGCAATTACAGCATTATATGTACTTCTACATACTTTCAAATAACATAGATTGTGCTACATTTCAAATTTTTCCACACCAAATAGCATTAAAAAATGTTTCTATCTTAACGTTTAGCCTGATAAAGGGGCAAATAAATGTGAGATCTCAACACACTGCAGCTTAAGAAACCACACAAGTAAGCTAAGTTAAGCACATGCACAGCACTTTGAAAAATGCTGAAAAGTGAGAAAACATCCACAAACAGAAAACTGCAAGTACGACAACCAAAACTGTTCCCAGGGGATGCTAAAAAGTGATGAACATGCCTGGACAAGACCTCATTTTCCAACATGTTCAGAGAGCCAACTAAATATGTTTATGAATCACAAACCACAGCAACAGCAAGCTCGTCCCGGCCGAGTGCATCATTTTCTTGTGTTCATTTTATACAGATTTCCCTGTAATTCACCCTGGCTTGTTTGGTATCTGACAAAGCTTTGGCATATTGAGTAGAAGATGAAATAAAGTTGTGAGGATTTGTACAGCGCTTATACATGCAGCATGTCTGTGCATAAATCCACCCTTGGGTGGATCTGGTAAGTTTGCAGAGGAGGTTGTGCTGTGGTTGCACTGGGAATCAACAGTTCAAAAAGAGATAGGGTGTTCCTGAAAGCAACACGCATACTCAGTTGATAAAAAAGGTAAAGATTCTAAAAAACTTGCCTCTACTTGTGTGTTTCTCTCAGTCTTTCTCCCTGTGTGTTATACAGCCTCTGGGCCCTGAAATGTTTAGATTGTAAAATCAAGCAAAACCACGTCTTTCAGATATAGCACAGCTTCAAAATCCTCCCAACCCCCCAAATGAGCGCAGCTAATACATGCCAAACATTTACATTACGTCTGCAGGGGCAGATAAACATCCAGTCAGATTTCTGAATGATATTTGTGTTTTATCTAGCCCGCCCAGCGAGAACCAGCTCTAACATTTTTAAGCTAACGTCTAACGTCGCCCGGTATATTTTGCTTCTCAATGAATACACATTAAAGTAACAATCATTAATATGATGTTTTGCATTGATTTTGAAGAAGCAGAACACCTTCAGGTGAGGTCTGTAACACCAAATGTTCTCAGACTGCAGTCCCAGGCTAAAGCTGGATCAGCTCTGAGGTCCAAGGATTGGAAAGTATAAGACCGTCAGCTGTAGATGTTGGCAAAGTATATTTTTCTGTCTGTCAAAAGGTTTGTAAGGGCATCAAGAGCTACTTATTTGCTGCATTCCTTCATCCCTACAATGGGTGGTTTGTGCTCTCCAGCCTGGTGGTAAAGCCTTTTATTTTGGGAGATATTTGGAGATTAAAGGGCCCATATATCTCCAATTTCTGTGTTATTGTAGGACAGGTTTTTTACCTTGAAGAAAATTACAGCCTGGATGGCGTGCTCTCAGGTGGAGAGAATCTGCTGTGTTTGTGC
Source organism: Chaetodon trifascialis (assembly GCF_039877785.1). Classification (NCBI taxonomy): domain Eukaryota; kingdom Metazoa; phylum Chordata; class Actinopteri; order Chaetodontiformes; family Chaetodontidae; genus Chaetodon; species Chaetodon trifascialis. The sequence continues at coordinate 10,587,139 of NC_092073.1, forward strand.
TTTGTGGGGGTGAATTCAAGGTGCAACGTGCATCTGCTGGCAAAATCAGGAACGTCGGTAATTTTGGAACTTCTTTGATCTTACGCCCTCACCTTCTCTCTCCTCAGTGCTGGCAGCGATGTCTGAAGTTTGAAGGTTTACATGGGAAAATGCTGTTCAGTATTTGTTGTTGTTTTTGCCCATTTTCTGCCTTTTTGCAAAACTGTACCTCTGTAATTGGCCAATCAGCGGGGAGCCTATTAACTTTCTTGCGCCCCTCCTTCCCGTAAAAGCCCGACTCCTATTTTGACTCTAAGCCGTAATGATGGGGTGCTTAATTAGCCTGACACCCTTTGTACTTTTCATTTGATTGGGGTGATTTCGCTAACAGTGGGCAAGAAATGGGAGAGATTACAATGCCAAAAATGTGGCAGGCCTGACGTCGTATTGAGGAAGGGCAGGTTGCTGAGAGGACAGTTTTTACTGATCAGAACCCATTCAGTAGCATTTACCAGCTATTATACTGTATCAAACCAGATGATTTCATTGTTGTTTTTCCTTGTATGTGTTATTGATAACAGTAATATTGGCTTCATAAAGGTTCTTGAAATGTTGCTGAGATATAGCCTCTGCATCCTTTGCCTCCAGATGTCTTAAATATTTCTTTTACAATTTTACAAATATGCCTTTTCAGCAGTTTACAAGATGAAAGCACATGAAATAACCAGGCCAGCTGTGAGCGACAGTCTCCCACCTTGCATTACACTTTTAACAACGCTCTCTGACAAGACTTATAAAGGAGATTTATTGTAGCAAAAAAACACAGCTTCCACCTTTGACCTTACTATTCCAGTTCATTTAAGCGGAGAGTCAATAAGACGTTTTACAGTAGGCTCTCGCTAGCAATCGCCCTGCAGGCGGCTCTCTGACGGACCCCCTGCCGTCCTTCGTCAGCTGGACAGCGGCTGCAAAGGACGGCAGGGAATAGGCGGAAACATAGGCGCACTGGCCCACGCTGCGACAAACGTGTGAACTTAGCAGTGGGGTGGTGTGTGTGCCTCTGTGTGTGTGTGAGGGAAAACAAGGCATAGAGGCTTATACGGAAGCTGTCAGAAACACTCTCATTAATGACCAATAAAGAGGGGCTGCTGATGCATGACTGCAGGGGCATTCTCTGAACACCTGGATGATTGTGAGTCTTTGATGTCTGCTCTGGAGGAGGGTCCGTCCGACCCGATGCTGTGTTATTACTACTGTAATGGGACGGTGGGAGTACAGGCCCTCTTATCACTCAAACTGTCTTTTCCTTACAACTCCTCTGCTCTCTCTCTTCCTTCATTAGTCCACAGTTGTACTTCGGCCTTTTTCTTTTCCCCCGTTTGACACATCCTTCCATTTTGCAGCCTGATTTCAGTCACACAGAACATTGTAAATGATATTAACATGCTTGTAGCCTGATACCAAAGATTTAATTCCTTCCTTTTTTCCTGTCCCTCGGAGAGGTAGACTGCATGGTCAAAGCTACAGTGGAGTACAATACAGTGTATCCCAGCATTTTCTGTTAAGTGCAGCTATCCATCTTTCTGTCAGTCTGTTATGATTCTGTTACCCTCATGTCCAAGGAATCAAAGGCAACCGGACTTGGTTGTAGTAACTTGAAAGCATTCTTCTTCAGGAAGGAGCCAGGAGCACAAACGACCCGAGAGCTTTCAGTGACAGTGGTAACGACCCCACAGAGGTTGAATACCTGGGACTCCCCACCACTTGGTTAGAACTGAAGAAGCCCCTCAGATGAGAGGCGTAACATTTTCAAGTTTCCACAACCAAGTCCAATTGCTCTTGATTCAACTCTAATTGGATAAGCATGACCTGGATGACTGAGACTCTTCAGGCATGTTACCCTCATACAAACCAATGTTTTGCAGGAAATTAGTAGTAACAAAACTGTTTTCCTTTGGCATCATCTCCCATGTTCTCCCAGAGAGGCAGACCTGTTCCTGCTGGAGTCTCGCAGGCTGTGGGCGGCTGAGGAGGGCTGGCTGGAGTTTGACATCACTGCCACCAGCAACCTGTGGGTGATGAGCCCGATGCACAACCTGGGCCTGCAGGTCAGCGTGGAGACCAGCAGCGGTAAGAGATTACATCACATATATGGTTTTTTTTTTTTAGCTTTAAAGCACAAAATTCACATGATTTCACAACATGAATCTGGAGTTGAAAGAAACTCTTACCTGTTTTTAGTTTATGTGTGGGTAGGATTAGTCAGTGGTTTCCTCTGCTGCACAACATAACCATGAATTGTGCAAATCAGCTCGACCTTTATGGTAAATCTTGTAGATTTTAAGCGCTGTGTCTTCTGAAGCAGGGCAGAGTATCAGCTCTAAGGAGGCAGGACTCATAGGACGGGACGGCGCCCTGGAGAAGCAGCCTTTCATGGTGGCCTTCTTCAAAGTCAGCGAAGTGCACATCCGCACCGCCCGCTCCACTGGCGGAAAACGGCGCCAGCAGAACCGCAACCGATCCACGCAACCACAGGACGGATCCAAAAGCCTGAGCCCTGCAGGTCAGTCTGATGTCAGCTACACAAACACTGCACCTCAAATGACCTCATCAAGTTGTACAACCATGAACACAATCAGACACAAACTGACCTCAACCCGACCTCAGTACATCTGTAACTGACGTCTAACCTGTTGAGATCAGTGGATGGGTAGCGTGCGTTTGAAGTGTTCCTCTTTGAGACACTTGAGAAATTGGAGCTGACTTCATCCGGATCTCTCTCTAATCAGCCCTTCAGATGAAAATCCTCGCTCAGGGATGGTGTCCAAAATCTGTTTTTACTGCAGTTTCTCTGTATGGATTTAAGGCAATGAAGTGGATCTTGAGCAGGAAATACAGTGTTTTTCAGAGCAATGTATAAGATGTTTTATTTATGAAGGGGATTTCTGTGGCACCCCTCCAGACAGGTCGAGCTGGAGAGCTGAATGGTGGGTTTGGCTACGAATTTCAACTAAAAAGTGAATCCTGGAGAATGAGATAAGTGGGTGGTGTTAGGGAGAGAGTATAGAGGAGACTGGAATATGTGTATTAAACAAAGAGAATATTTTGCTATGCTATAAATGATGTAATAATTCAAACCAGAGATTTTAGACAGCACTTCACAATGAGAGACACAAAATGTGAATATTCAGTGATTTAGCACACAGACGGCGAATCCGTCTTGATAGGTGACCTCATCCTCAACCTCCTCATCAGGTCCTCGCTGCTTCTCCTCTTACTCAGCAGATGATGTAATGAGCAGGTATAAGCCTGATGTTATGAGCTCCGCAAGCTTTTCAAATTAAATCAAACCCTAATCCGCCCAACTTTCACCTGCCGTTTAATTCTGGCCAGACTTTATAGCATTTAAAGCTGAGCTGCTCCTCTGAGGCTTCATTGTGTGAGTAGTGCGGTGCGTAAAGCTTGTGCTCAGTGAGTGTTAATATCAGTCTGATCCTTGGCTAATTTGACAGATGAAGCATCATGGTGATACTAAGCCTTCACGGCTCAAAGCTTTGAATCAAAGGAGATTCCTGTACGCAGCAAATAAAACGCCTCCACCAGCAAACCACCTCTGTATGTTTGGAGTTCATGTATTCCAACATTTTTAAACATAAATCACTTAAATCAGCCAGAAAATATTTGATTTGTATAGTCCACTGGACTGTGAGTTCATGTCAGAGATATCAGCCTAATAACTGGTAAAGATCAAACTATGTAAACCTGAGTATAGTAGTGTTTACATGCTGCAGCATACTCTACAAAGCACATAGTTTCTCTGTATTTAGGTATCTCATAGGGCTAAATATCTGGTGAGCTTCAGGTAGCCAAAATTGTTTGGCCCAACAGCGCCCTAAGTTCAGCACACCTGCGTGCTGGACTCGTGTCAGACTTGTGATAAATGACTTGCAAAAATCAGCCCAAGTATACTTGTGCTGATTCCAGGGGCTGAGATGGGACCAAAGCGAGCGCGAGTGCCGCTAACTGGAGCCGATTCTCAGCCACAAAATGGTTCAAGTCTGCACCCCAAAAACCCAGCAAACCTGGGCCAGAGTCGGCTCACATCAGGTTCTCGGGTGCCAGGACACAGCTTAGTGCACTTAGACACACAGCTGCACACGACCTGCCTTGGCTGGCTACCTGGCAAGCGATTTACCTCCGCTCTGCTTCTGCTGCCGCCCCATTTAATGGCTCCACCATCTGCATGGTATACAGAAGTATTTGTGGGACAAGTTGGGTTTGTTCTCACTGCTACTCTGAAAAGCCCTCGCTGAGATTGGTCGGCCGTATTTCCTGTTTGCTCAGTGCATCTGTCTCACTTTCTCAGTAGGTTACAGTGTGCTGCTGTTAACACAAGAGGTTGTCAGTTGAATTCCTGCAGGGCTTTTTCTCAGTAATTGCAATAGATGAAAGGCTGACATAACAGAGAACAAAGACTCATCATTTGTTTTGCTACAGGAGATTGAGAATGTACCACATGTTCAGTTTTGGCTCCAGACCTGCTCTCTCTTCTGCCCAGCTGTCTTTGGCTTGAGATGTCCAAAGATGTTGTAAGACTTTAAGTCAAGATGTCTTGAAGACACTGTGATACTGGGGTACACCAGTGAATCAGAAGGTGCACACCTTAAAATTAGACAGTTAAATGCTAATAGACTGTATTTGTGAACAAGGCAGGTTGTCTGCTTTTGTGTCCCAGTCTTTATCAGGAGAGTGAGAGAACTTTCTCTGAGGTGAATCTGCTCAGAAATCTGCTCTAACAAGGACAATCTGTTAAATATGTGTCCTGGAGGACTGGACTTTACATAACCCAAAACATCAAGACCTCTCCGCCTCGCCACTTGGGACGACAGGGAGTGTAAATATTTAGATCCTACACAGGAAGCGGGGAGGCCCCCCTCGCGACAGCCGAGTGTCCGCGGCCAGCAGAGGACTGCTGGGATTGGACGGGATGGGAGGATCCGTGAGGAATTCAGGAGGGCATATGGTTTCAATACCGCATCACTCACTCCGGAGACAGGGAGGAGGACAGGATGGATGGGGAGAGCATCCGTCTTGTGGAGCGCTCATGGGGAGAAACAAAATGTGGACGTTGTCCCCCCGTTTCTATCTGGCACAGAGCTACAGTACATCAGATCAGGCCACCACAGCTCCAGCTAAAAGGTGTATTTCACCGATAATTCACCCTGATTTTTTTTTTAGAAAAAACATGAGATCTAAGGCTGGAAGGCAGCAATGTGTTTATTTTTAATTGCACAAGCTTCCACATAGAGGCTTTTAAAAAACTTTTTTCAGCATGAGTTACTTTGCTCTGTGTGTTTTCTAAAAATAGTTTCCTTCCTCTGCCCGAATTGCCCACTCCTGACCTGTGTGATTAGCCACTGCACTGATGTGACTGCACCTTTTTTATCAGTTTGACACCATTTTGTCCTGATTTGAAGTATAACACTGCGTGAAGAGCTATTTTTGTCACTTTTCATTCACATTTCATAAACTGGGCCCCAGTGCTTTGCTTTGTCATAAAGCACTAAAATGCCTCTCTCAGTCTGCTCAGGACATAAAACAACCTTTTAACTCTGAAACTTTATTTTCCCCACTGTATTCCCTGCGAGGCCTTGGGCCTTGTTATTTTCTCATTTTCACAATTTTAGCGAGCTGGATTTAAAACGACATGTGATATTAAATGTCTTCCAGATGACAAAAGAGGACAAATTCAGCCAAATAAATTTCTGCAGCATTAGATTGGAGATAATGGTGAGATTACATGTGTAATAAATCATCTTTGTTTTCCAACATTGCACTCACAAAAGCAGACTGACCGAGCAAACTAGTGTCTTGGGCAAATGGGTCTTTTTCGTTTACATTTTTTCATAAATTCTGAGTTACGAGTTGGACGCATGAATATTTTTGTTAGTGTGATGCGTCCACCCCCTCTGGGTGTGCCTGATGTGAGCACAGTGGAAAATGCTGCTGTGCACCTTGCCAAAAGAACAATACAACACCTTTAAAGGTAATTTGGGGTTTTGTGGGCGAAGAGGGCCGGGGAGGTAATGGGAGTCGGGTTGGGCTTTGGCTGTGGGGGGAAGTTAACAACCATCCGGGGAAGGAATATCACGTCCCGGCACAGCACAGGCGGCCTGTAATTAGGCCTAGCCAGTCATTAGCTGCACGGCTAAAAGACTGACCACGCTAACAGTATCGCTTAAAGAATTATAATAACACGGCACTTGGCCAGCTGTGTTTTTTCATCTGTCTCTCCTCTCCTCCCTCCACCTCCTCATTCTCCTCGCTCCCTCCCCACCCGACCTCCTTTTGTTTACCGTTGGAGTAATTAGATGTGGCGGAGCTCCCTTGCAGGGTTTAATAACCTCTGTGATGAAAGACAGGAAGAAAGATAAACTTCGGTAGTAGTGGTTGGTGGGAGGGAAAAGAGAGGAGAAACGTCAGGGACGACAGCGACGTCCTTCTTTCATGTCCTCATGGCCGCCGAGTTAAAGACGCAGGTTTAATTTTAAACATCGGGCCTGTATAACCCACGCTTTCTGTCACCACCACCTCTATGGGAGTTCAAGTAATTGCTACTGTAAAATCTGCAGTCGTCTTCTTCTTTTCGTGAGTTGTAGTGAAACGTTTTTAATCACACACACACTCTCACACACATACAAATAATTCGTACACCAAGCTATAAAGTCTCAATTGGCACCATTTAATTCTTGTATTTTTGGAACAGCGTGTGATAAATATAATTTACAGCCTTTTCCTCCTGACAGGTGCTTGTGAAAGTGTTTCGGGGGCTTAATGAATGGCAGGTAGTGCAGTGAAGGGTTAACATGAGCCCAGGACTCATACAGTACAGTATTAAGGTCAGTGAGGTCCAGCAGTGTTTCCCCTGCTATTGAATAGACGGGGTGGGGAACCGGCAGCTGCTGCCCACCTCACTCCCTTCAGCGTGAATTGGTTTCAGGGGAGAGTTTCAGTGTCACATGGTCAAATGGGTGCTTGTCTACTCATGGAGAAACGTTTCCAGGTACGCTGCTGTAATATAGGAAAGTAACTCAGTGCCACTGACTCCACTCACATTAGCATGTCAGTAAGGGAAATCTTATCTTAAATTATCAAAAATTTGGTCCTGACAGCTGTGCAAGAAGCAGGTGAAACTACAATTTAAGACTTTAGGTGCAGCTGACACTTTAAGGAATTGTTTGACATTTTAGGAAATATGCTTGTGCTTTTCTCTCCTGTCTTTATGCTAAGCTAAGCTAACAGCCTGCCAGTCATAGCTTGATATTGGATTGGATATCTCTTCAATGAATGAGTGTCATAAAACCATCTGAATTATGTTAATTATTTACTTTTGTGCAAACCTACTTCTCCAATATGAAACTAATGTTACCATCTAACAATGCAGAACCCCCCCGCCCCGCCCTTCCTGTCTCTCTCCAGCTGTTACCATCGAAATACAGCAGAAATGCCAAGATAATATCTAAAGAAAAATAAACACTGAAATGTAAAAAGCACTGACTTTTAAATACTGTAGTAGTCAGTAGTAGTATACAAATTAGTCCTAATGTGCAGTGTCATTTGTTTTCACGTTCTGCTTCCCACCTCTGCTCACTGTCGAGGGAAGGAAAAAGAAATGAATGGAAGCCTCATGGGAGCCGGAGCTCAGCGGTAGCTGTGTGGCATTAAATTTTTACAGGCAGGAAGGGGAGATGTGGTTTATGGGCACCACAAATCTGTGCTTTTACACTCAATGAAAGCCCACAGTAAATATCAGCTTTATTCCTCTTAAAGAGCGCCACAGACTGTAAATGCTGGTGGCTTTGAAGGCCAAGAGGTGCAAGGAAAATGAGTTGTGTGTAGATGTGTGTGTGTGTGTGTGTGTGTGTGTGTGTGTGTGTGTGTGTGTGTGTGTGTGTGTGTGTGTGTGTGTAAGAGTGAGGGAAAGAGGAAAAGGGAATATGTTGCTAAATACTATACCTTGTGCTGCACAGCACACAGCACAGCAAGATACTGTGTTGGTACCCACATTTCATTCAATATAATGAGTTTAAGAATATTTTGACAACTGCAGGAGTTACATCATCTGATCACATGACAACATGCATATGTTGTCCAAATGTGTTCAAGTCCCCCCATTTGCTGCCCCATTCACACCATCTGTTGCTGCACTTGGAAAAAGTGCTGCATTTAAGAAGAAGAATCCAGAATCCGCTGTTAATTTAGAAGCACCGAAGCTTTGCTGTTTTTCTGTCTCGGCATGCAAATCAAACAAGAAGCTGTGTGCAGTCTAGAGAAATGAATTAAGTCAGGATCAGATTTTGCCCCCCCTCCCCCACACACACACACACACACACACACACACACACACACACACACACACACACACACACACACACACCTGCAACCACTGATGTCTCACAGTGAAGTATATTAATGGTTGCTGGTGCACAAGCCTGAATAATGCAGGCAGCTTCACTCACCCTCCACCCTGAGCTGTGATTTGACCCAAAGCTGAATGTCACGCGCCATAAACTAGACCTGGATGAAGGAGGAGGGGGTCTCTGTGAAAGTGTGTATGTAATATGGGTGTGTGCAGTTTGAGCCAATGTGTATGTTAGTTATTGAAAGAGACATGTTGACTGGCATCACAGTTATTATATATTCCAATACAGACTCATAAATGTCCACATATTAACTGTATGAAAGCCTTGCCATCCTTTAATACTAGTAATGTGTCAGTTCCTCTTTCTATAAACATCACCTCAAGTTCATATCAGGTCAGCCAAGTCACTCAGCCAATCAGCTTAGTTCTTTCAATGGCACTTTTCCTCCGGCCTTGGATGTTTCCTGTATATAAACACTGCGCAAACCGCAAATGTGCCTCACAATGTGGATTTACTGTAAAAATTATAGGAAAAAATCAGCAGAATCCTGCAGCAGCTGATCTAGAACCAGCCTGTTTTCTCATTTGTGAAGGTCTCCATACAGTAAATCTGTTAAATCCGCATGCTCTCTGCTACGGCAGGTCAGCCCGTCCACGGGGAGGCAGGACGAGTACATGTGACCTGGTATCATCTGCAGCACACGCACGCATTTGGACAGATGTACATGGAGCTAAAGACGCATGCCTGAATGCACAGAGTACACGTGCATCCGTAGAAACGTACACATCAGCAAACACACACATAAACAGTGTATTTCCACATGAGCAGACACCCAGTGAGCTGGCCTTCCTATCAGAAAGGAAGCAACCCTACACGGGGGAAACACCTGACCGTATGTGATGGTTACGGATGACCATTTGACCTCACCGCACAGCTGACTGTCGTGACAGGCCTCACCTTTCATTTCCCGTCTCTGGCAGAATTAAGCCGTCCATTCAGATGATGGTATTCATGTTCTGCTGCAAGAAAAAGAAACTCTTGCTGTAACTTCCATTAACCTTTCTGTAATTAGATAATGTGATATTTGGCATTATAGCAAGTTATTAGTAATCCCTCTCAGTCTGTATAACCTGCACTGTAGACTTGTATTATTTTACATGGTGTCTGGTAGACGCTCTTACACAAAGCGCCTTATTATTGTGCAGCACCTGCACATTTTTAGCAAAGCTAACTGCAGCCCAAACTGGACCGGTGTTAGCACCTTGCTCCACTCAGCCCAGTCTCTTTGCTCGCTCTGTCTGAGTCCTCTCTGTCTATTTTCTCTTTCCCTCTCTCCTCATTTACTTCAAGCTGAGATGAATCCAAGTGACAAATCCAGCTCGCTCTCCCTCTCTCCCTCCCTCCCTCCCGCTGTCTGTCTCTCTCTCTTATACTTGAGAGGAGTCCAGCTAAAACACACGGGTCTGGGCAGTGCGGTCAGCCTGTCTGTTCAAAATGAAATTTGATTTGATGATGAAATCTTAATGCAACCGACGCTGGTGAATTGAAATTACAACTCTCCCTTTTAATGAGTGGCTAAGTGGATTTGGCTGTTAAACAGATAAACATCAGCTCATTTGTATGTGTGTGTGTGTGTGTGTGTATTTGTTTGTGTAATGTAATGAATGGTAATGAATGATTGACGTAGAGATGCAAGGACATGAATGACCCTTACATAATTGTTTGTATATACTGTATGTGTGCATGTGTGTGTGTGTCCCTCCAACTCCAGCTGACTAACCATGGCTGCTGTTGGCGAGGGACTGAGGTGAGTGGCTGGGTGGTGGCTGTGACTGAGTGACAAATCCCCGTCTGCAGTCTGACTCACTGGCTCTCTTTTTCTCTGACGCGCACACACACACACACACACACACACACACACACACACACACACACACACACATAAAAAAAAAAAAAATAAATAAAAATAAAAATCTGATGATGTGATATGCATGCATGGACATAAATGTGTACATTTATTATGTGCTCGTCCATACATCATATGGTAATTATGTCTTGTGCATGTTGCAGACTGCAGTCATGTGCTGACCATGTCTGTAGGCAGACAGATCCTCTGTGGTCATAGCTTATGAGACACAAACAACCATGTTTGTGTGCCTTGACGGGATAAGTGGCAACACCAAACAGGCCGACGCAGTGAGCAAATCTGAAAAATGACAGTTTTGGATGCGAGAGCCAGTTGCACATAGACTCAAAGCTGTAAATGTTATTTTTGTCGCTCAATGTGTAAAGACCAGCATGGTAGCCCTAATGACAAGTGATGAAAAAAAAAAAAAAAAAAAAAAGGTCTTCTGCCAAAAGAGTTTAGCAGTTTTATAATTAACTTTGCAATGTGATCATGTGCAGGCCAACAACAAACTGCAATTAAATCACTGTAAGGCTTCAGGCTGAAAGCATCGTGGGGCCACCAAGAAGCCAGACTTGGTTGGCTCCCGTCTTCAGGTGGCAGTTAAGGGACAACAACACAGGACTCCAACGAGTGCAACCACTTATTGTCTCAACAATAAAATCAGCGAAGCAAGAAAGAGAAAGTGAGAGTGCGGGAGCCGTCCATGCGTCAGTGGAAAGTCAGTGTCACTGTCTTGACTTCAGCGGGGTGACCGATGCCAGCAATGACCTCCTCGACTGTGAAAACCAAACCTGTACCTGGGACTGTCTGCAGCCGGCCGGCCGCCCCCCTGCTGCGGAACAGAGATAATTAAGTGCAAACTGGAGGGCAGGAGAGTCCGTAAAACACTTAAGCATTCGCGCCAAGCAGCATTTGAACGCTGGAGGAGTCAAGCAGGCGTGCGTTCAGATGCATTAGACAGCAGATGAATGTGAAGCACGTACAGCGCTCTGGCCTACGCCCTCGCATGTCTCCACCCAGTGCGTGACACGAGGCCGATTGTGTTATTCTTCTGCTCGCAGATTCTGAGTGCAGTGCGTCACTTTCAGGGGGTTTGATTGGGATATTTTTACGAAATCATTTACCCAGGGAAGGGTTTTTGCTGACTGTGTGCTACCATGACCTTCTTGTTTGTCTGTTTCAGATTACAACAGCAGCGATCAGAAGACGGCATGCAGAAGACACGAGCTCTACGTCAGCTTCAGAGAGCTGGGCTGGCAGGTAGTGACCACTTTCTTATTCAGTGCATCCAAACAAGTCCTGATACACACGTGGTGAATGGATAAGGAAGTAGTGAGTCTATCAGTGCGTGCGTGCGTGCGTGCGTGCGTGCGTGCGTGCGTGCGTGCGTGCGTGCGTGCGTGCGTGCGTGCGTGCGTGCGTGCGTGCGTGCGTGTGTTTACATACAAAGAGACAGACTGTGGAAAATACAAAAGAGCAAAGCTACATACATCCCTTCCAAACAAGCTGTGAGCTGTTAACACAGCACTGACATCTAGAGGGAGACTGCCAGCACTCTCTCCGTCTTTCTCACACAGTGTTGTGTTTCCATCACTTTTGGGGACATTACATAGACTTGCATTCATTTCTTGGAGACTCACAGAGTACTTGTTGCAGAGTGTGCGCTCCACAGTGCAGTCCACTTTGGCTATCTTGACATCAGTGAGGCCGGCAAACTCCTTCTTGGAGAGATCCTCCCATGTTGGAGCGAGGTTCTTGCAGTGGCCACACCTACAGCAGACAACAGGAATTACATCACTCACAGTGACTGAGAACTAATGCTAGCATCCATTTATACAACTGAAAACAAGAGTTAGTGAGTGTCTTCTGCAGGTGCTTAAAGAACTGGACAAAAGTAATTTGAGTGACCTTATGAATTAGTGGTTTTATATATTATTCTTCTACTTCTACAAAAGATTCAACTAATGCAGCGATGTCATACGTAAAGCTACATTCAAGCAGAGGTTACTTAATATGCAAGATGATCCACAAATGCCAATCTTACCATGGAGCGTAGAACTTAATGAAGGTCAAGCCTTTGGCCACAGTCTCGTCAAAGTTGCTCTCCGTCAGGGTCAACACGCTGGACTGCAGACAGGAAACAAACTGATATTTAACTGGGCTGAATTGTGATGATTCTTATCTGACCGAGCAGCTGAGAGTCTGGACGTCATACCAACTTTCTGGTCCGCATTCATGACCACGTTATCTCATTAAAAGACATTTAGTTGTGAGACAAAAATGTGACATGTAAAAGCAGGAAATGGCTAGCCTAACCATAATTGCTGGTTGAGAGGCATATCGTTGAGTGGGTGCTAAGCTCAGAGATCTTTACATATATGCAGGTAAAGATGGCTGCCATATGTTTTGGTCCACCCTAGTGAACCATCAGTGGTTTTACTGCACCATTAAGTCTTTCAAGTCATGGCAGAATCATTTCTACACACTGGAGCAACCGTTTCTGAATGTTTTCTTCTTCTTGTTCACACCCACCTTCACCTCCTCTTTGGCGGGCTCCTCGGTGGGGATCTCGTTTGCTTTTGGGTCCTTGCTTGGTTCTTCTTCACACGTGGTGAATGGATAAGGAAGTAGTGAGTCTATCAGTGCGTGCGTGCGTGCGTGCGTGCGTGCGTGCGTGCGTGCGTGCGTGCGTGTGTTTACATACAAAGAGACAGACTGTGGAAAATACAAAAGAGCAAAGCTACATACATCCCTTCCAAACAAGCTGTGAGCTGTTAACACAGCACTGACATCTAGAGGGAGACTGCCAGCACTCTCTCCGTCTTTCTCACACAGTGTTGTGTTTCCATCACTTTTGGGGACATTACATAGACTTGCATTCATTTCTTGGAGACTTACCCTAATAATAACCATAACCACTACTTGCCTAACCCTTACCTGAACCTTAACTCAAGTCTTCACCCTGATTTGCATTATGGGGACTTGCATTCTGTCCCCATAAGGAAGGCGAGTCCCCACAATGTGAGTAATACCACACACACAAACACACAGGGGAAAGGGAGCTGGACATAAGGAGAGGGACAGACAGAGAAGTGAGAAGAGAGACAGTGAGACGATTGACACAGACAGGAAGGCAACACTAGATAAAAACACCAAAACAAGTCCGAAAGAGGTAAAACATGCCGAGAATTTGTCAGAGCAAAACAGTCCAACGAGAGAGGAAGGAAGGAAGGAGGAGAGAAGTATTGCTTCCCTGAGCGATTCTGCAGGCAGGAGTGCTTGAGCAGGGATTTGTCCTCGGAGACAAGGTTAACAGCGAGTTTACCAACAGGAGTCAAGTGGGCTGAAACCAGATATGGCCTCTCTGCTGCTTCAGAACAAAGACATCCAGTCTTACCTTTCTGATCGACTAGTTATTGATATGTTGAGATGCTGTCTCCCTCTCTGCTCTGACTGTGCCGCTCACGTTTACTGCCATGTGTTTCTCTAAGGACTGGATCATTGCTCCTGAAGGCTACGCGGCCAACTACTGTGACGGAGAGTGCTCCTTCCCCCTTAATGCCCACATGAACGCCACCAACCACGCCATTGTACAGACACTGGTAAGACCAAGCCACAGGAGCTCGCCATGCTCAGAATATTCTTAACACGGTGGAGGAGAAAGTATTTTAAGTTGAAGTCACCCCTCTCTGCCAGGTTTTGATGATAGTGCTCATTCAGTTCCTCTGAGGGATTTGAAATGACTTCAGACACAACGACAACAGTCAGAGTTCAGAGATTGATTGTAGATTTTCCTTGGATGGTTTTTATCAATCTGTTGTTTAGATTATGCCTAATTATTCCAGGTGCACCTGATGAACCCCGAAAACGTACCGAAGCCTTGCTGCGCCCCCACCAAGCTCCACGCCATCTCCGTGCTCTACTTCGACGACAACTCCAACGTCATCCTGAAGAAGTACAAGAACATGGTGGTGCGTGCCTGCGGCTGCCACTGACGCCGACATCGAGGGCTGATGATGCTCCATTGAAAGGTTGGCAAAGGGCTGAAAGTGCGCAAGTGATGCCAATTAGACACCAGCTTCCTGCTCAGACCCTCAGCCTGCAAGGACAGTCCACCCTGAAAGATCATGACCATTCAAAACAACCGTCTAATAAGATTCATCTTCATCAAACTCAAAGGGGACCATTGCAGAAACGGCGCCATGTGAGTGTCGTCTACAGGCAACTTCACCCTTCCTCCAGTGTTGAGCCACAGAGTCGTCTTCTCTATCAGCTGTGGAGTCGTCACTTCACGGGTCTGCAACCGAGTGAAAGACTGTGTGTGTGTGTTTGTTTGTATATTATGTGTGTGTATGAACGCCTAAGAGGCTACTGCACCCTCTCCCTCGCTGAGAGGCCGAGGGCAAAACTGAGCTGTCGCGGGACCAGTCCGAGCTGCTTTCCTTCCCGTCTCCTCTGCGACAGAAACACGCGGCGGGTCAGTTCTCAGAAGAGGCTCGAACATTTACCCATGAGCAACTTCCCAACCGCGCGCGACCCCGGGGAGCTGACTCAGCCCGGAAAACCAGCGGGAGTCAGTGATGACACCTGGTCAAATGACAGGAAATGTGTATAAATGGTCTGAGTAAGATGGGAAAATACAAACCTAGTTTCCTTTTCAGTGCAAATGTTAACTCAATCTACTACTAAATGATACATGGAGTCAGTAGATTCATATTTCCTTCCTCTTTCCTAATGTATTTTCTTCTCAAGCCATATTTGCCCTCCTAAAATATAATATGGACTGAACCAAAGTGACCGCAGGCTATTTTAGTAGCACGCTGCTCCAAATATCCCCTCCATGTCAATATTTGCCAGGCTCACGCTGAGCTGCGATTCACCAGGCTGGTTCAACATGATGCATGTTGTGGCTAAACTGATGTTTTTCTCCAAAGAACCGAAGAATACAGCCTTATCCCTCCGACATACCGCAAATGGCCGTTTCCATGTTGCTGCACTCGCAAAGTTAACAAACGCTTCCACCCTGACAACCCATCAAGAGATTGTGGAAAAACATTTAATGAGTCAAAAACAGCCGGCAGAACGGTTTCCGTGCCAGCGCTCTGAAATTAGCCCTTTGCTTTTTCAACCCTGAGGGTGAAATTTGTGTTCCGATATGTGTCCAGTGGCAACGTCTTACCGATTGAACATGTTACTGTGAGCTTTGAATGACGTGGAGTTTTTTTTTTTTTAGAGAAGATATATTTTAATGAAAAACTAATACCAACAAGAATCAAAATACCTTACGTGCCTAACCAATCATAAATTACAAAATATACCTCTGGTAAGCTGCTGTTTACATTTGTGATCATGTTTCGACTGTTTTTTTTGTAAATACTTGTACATTCTCCGCTTATTTATTGCACCTTTTATTAAAAAATGAAATCACATACCTTATTAACAGAGACAGATGCAAAAAACAAAATGAAAATACAAACTTATTTTTGAAAAAAATTTTATTATGAAATCTCATGTTACAACTTGCCATTATTCACTCTTTTTTTGTACAAAACCCACGGGTAGTCACAACCCGTGACTCACAAGGAAAAAAATACTTCTGTCACTGGAGTTCCTTAGACCATGTGCTATCCATAAAAACTTTTACTGAGAAAAAACTGCTGTGTCTGTGACTGCTTGTGTACCTGGGTTGACAAACGGTGCCCTGCATCATGCAGCACATATGTACTTTTCACACATCCTGGCTCAAAGAGCGTTTGCAGGCGAGTTAAGTCACAGAAAAGACCAACTTTTACTGGCAAACTGCAAATGCCATGAGAACCGGGTCTGTGACGGGTGACATTTTCTTGGCCTTTGACTGGTGGGTTTGTGAGTTTGATGGTTTTTGTGATACAGTATACAGCAGACCAAAACAAAAAAGACATCTCACCAGTGGTTATCATCAAAGATGGAAATGAAAAAAGTGAATGAGACTTCCTCTTTCTCTACCCATGAAACAACTACATCTATTCAGTCCATTGTTTTTGACGCCTAAAGATGTTCACTTCACAGCATTTGGGACCAGGAAAGTGACACAGACCTTGGATGTAGCTGCTTTCATCACTAAAGAACAGATCGCAATCATAGTGAGAGAGGTGATATGATGCAAGCGAGTCCATGTGACCCTGAGCTGCAGTGAATGCTCATCTCAGTTACAAGCTCACAAGTATTATGACTAACATGTCCAACCATGCAGGGAAGCTTAGAAAAGCTCTAAGAAAACCTAATCTTTCCTTCAAAAGACGACCAGGAGAACAGCTCCAGAGGACAGAGCTCAACTTCTCATTAATGAGATCTGAAACTAATGTTTCACCCTCAACACTGTCTCTGTGTCCTCTCCTCCTCCACTTAAAGGTTCCCACATCCTCTGAGCCTGATCCAGGCCTGAGAGATATAGCACAAACGCTACATTCACACTGTTTGTACTGTGCTTGAGGATACAGAGACTTTTATGGAAAGCTTTCACACCAAGCTGTAGTAAATGTGCTGCATCTGATGGGTGGCTCTGAACAAACAGGAAACAATGAAACTGAAGCAGTAGTGACTATAAAATTGTTCAGCGATGGTGATGCAACATGGTCCAGACCCTGAACGCCAGGAGGAGTGGAGAGGGATGGCTGATTGAGAGCAAAGGAGTCAGAAAATGTTCATATGTACATCATTATTAACAGAAAATAACCACATCCCATGTGCCATTATCAGACCCCTGTGCTCACAGCGACGCCTCCATCACAACTTCTTCTAGCCTGCGTGGGCGTTTCCCTGAGAGTTAAGTCAGATAGGCCGTCACTGGCATGGATAGAAAGTACCCTCAACTTAACACTCCACTTCACATTTGGGCATTTTGGGCAAATTTCTGAATGACAGTACCGCAATATTAATGGCTTGTGATTTAACAACAGATCCCATGTATAAAATTTAGCACTTTAAAAAAATGGTTACAGAAGTTCATCAGAAACAAGTGAATAGAAACTATTTTTCCAACAGGCAGAAACCTTCAGTGCTACCCTTTTAATAAATGTCAGCTTGAATTTGTGCGAGGAATTCTGGTTCTGATTGACTGAGCAGTGCCTGCAAAGTGGCTGTCAAACATATTACTTCATTTGTACACCCAGCCAATGATAGTTTACGGTAAGATTTAAGTTTGGGTGACAGCAATGAGAAATACATTCACATCCAAAACACTCGACTTAATCATTCTGTCCTTGAACACTGGAGAAAGAGAGAGAACAGACAACGTCGGCCTGTCATTGGCCGACTCCTTTCTGAAGAGAACCCGAGTGGAGAGAGAGAGAGATAGAGAGAGGTTTGGCTACTGTAGGAGAGAGAGTGGGGTCCTACTGGCCAGGTATGCAGTGTGGGCGAGCAGAGTGGAAGAGAGTCGAGTGCAGACTTGACCGGTTCTACAGCTCGTCTCTCGCCTGCCTCATCACGAAGCTGTGCAGGCTCTCCAGGTCCCGCCCACCATGATGCTCATCGCCCTGCACCCCCGCCCTGAAGATGATCAAGGTGGGGTAGCCTCGGACCTGAATGACAAGGGAACGACAAAAACAACGGGGGTTTACAGACATGATCATTATTCTCTTTGTAGAAGTAACTTTGTTTAAATTGAAATTACAGTGACAGAGAGAAAACCAGCTAGATTTTGAGATGCGAAGACTCATATGAGGAGGTATCTTAAATATAAAAACAGACCAAAACAAAAAGGACACATCCTAGTGATTCATCACTCTTCAGAAAGATGACTGAACTGTGGATCTTGAACTCTGACTCCGCAATTCTCCAAGCAGTGCAACGTGCATTGTACACAGTTACAAACGGAATTAATGATTATCCACGGGATTTCAAAATTACAAACAAATCTAAATTGTGATGGGAAGTTAAAGAGTGGACATTTTAAAGATGACTGATAAAAGCTGACTGAGGTTTGTATCATAACAGACGAGCTGTCGGTAAAATCTTCAAATCCTCATAAAACCTTGTTAATATGACATAATGCACTGGGATTCCCCCTCAACAACATCACCCAGTCTACATCCAAGGGAAGCTGACTGTGTGTGTGTGTGTGTGTGTGTGTGTGTGTGTGTGTGTGTGTGTGTGTCCTCTCTCTCTCTACAGTCCTTCACCCATGTGTTAAATCTCCTTTAGGATTACAGTCTGGAGCATCTAATTTGATTACATGGCAGTCATATTGTTTTATGGTTCGCTGATAAAAACCACCATCTTTGTTTTATTACATCCTGTAGAACACACTTAATCTTAGAAACATAAAGTGTATGTGGGACAGAGAGACACAGAGCTCCATGTTCGGTGTCGATGGTGTAACTTGTGGATGATGCCCAGATACTCACAGAGTACTTGTTGCAGAGTGTGCGCTCCACAGTGCAGTCCACTTTGGCTATCTTGACATCAGTGAGGCCGGCAAACTCCTTCTTGGAGAGATCCTCCCATGTTGGAGCGAGGTTCTTGCAGTGGCCACACCTACAGCAGACAACAGGAATTACATCACTCACAGTGACTGAGAACTAATGCTAGCATCCATTTATACAACTGAAAACAAGAGTTAGTGAGTGTCTTCTGCAGGTGCTTAAAGAACTGGACAAAAGTAATTTGAGTGACCTTGTGAATTAGTGGTTTTATATATTATGCTTCTACTTCTACTTCTACAAAAGATTCAACTAATGCAGCGATGTCATACGTAAAGCTACATTCAAGCAGAGGTTACTTAATATGCAAGATGATCCACAAATGCCAATCTTACCATGGAGCGTAGAACTTAATGAAGGTCAAGCCTTTGGCCACAGTCTCGTCAAAGTTGCTCTCCGTCAGGGTCAACACGCTGGACTGCAGACAGGAAACAAACTGATATTTAACTGGGCTGAATTGTGATGATTCTTATCTCACCGAGCAGCTGAGAGTCTGGACGTCATACCAACTTTCTGGTCCGCATTCATGACCACGTTATCTCATTAAAAGACATTTAGTTGTGAGACAAAAATGTGACATGTAAAAGCAGGAAATGGCTAGCCTAACCATAATTGCTGGTTGAGAGGCATATCGTTGAGTGGGTGCTAAGCTCAGAGATCTTTACTTATATGCAGGTAAAGATGGCTGCCATATGTTTTGGTCCACCCTAGTGAACCATCAGTGGTTTTACTGCACCATTAAGTCTTTCAAGTCATGGCAGAATCATTTCTACACACTGGAGCAACCGTTTCTGAATGTTTTCTTCTTCTTGTTCACACCCACCTTCACCTCCTCTTTGGCGGGCTCCTCGGTGGGGATCTCGTTTGCTTTTGGTTCCTCGCTTGGTTCTTCTTCTTTCTCCTCAGCGGCGGCAGCCTTCAGCTGGTTGTCCACAAAGTCTTTGAAAGAGTCCAGGTCTCTTTTTCCTTTGTACTGGTCTGTCTACAAAAAGACACACAGATGAATACACTGACTACAACAGGACAGCCACAGTGGCAGCATGTCAGATGCAGGCAGGCTGTAGCAGTCCAGAACTTTTTCTGTACCTTCTGTCCGTTGTAGAAGAAGAGAAGAGTGGGATATCCTCGAACGCCATTCTCAGAGCACACCTCATAGTGCTGTGTGCAGTCCACCTAGGTCAGAAACGGACATGCGCTGTTAAACTACAATGAAATGGCCTAGCAGACAATGCCCCGGCACTGACTTCAGATTTGTGCCATCAGTGTACGTCCACTAAAAGTGTTTGTTTTTACCACCGACAGGCTCAGACTGTTGTAAGAAGTGTCTGACAACATTATGGAAAGGATCCCTACAGAGATGGACTCTTTGTTAAAGCGTAAGATCCTTTTTGTTGAACCAGAAACAGCTGTTTCACTGCCCTCAGCAAATCCACCAGACTCCATTTACAGAAACAGTCATTTTATCATCGTAAAACACACTTCATTCAAACTCAACAAAAACAAGAATAAAACCTACTGAAACCTTTCTGGTTTGTCTGTCACTGCTTCAACAATCACCTCCAACTCTGGTTTGGTTGACGCCAACCTTTGATTCACCAGGTCAGATGGGAAAATATCAGGAGAGGAGCAAGAAAGAAGAAGAGACGCAGCGGAGGAAACTGCATGTGGAGCCAGAACACTTTCACATCTAACTCGAGAATTACTTTCACTGGACATTATGACCAGAGAGATTTAAATATGTTGGACTTTAACAGATTTTCCCTGTAAAAACTGGCAATTACCAGAAAAGAGAAACTCTGTTGTGTGACTCCCGTCCTTCATGCAGTGCATTCAGTGCAGCTGCCCAGACAAGAACAGCTGTGGCAAAAGGCTGCTTTTTTACAATATTTGTTGACCTACATGCTGGTCATGTAAAGTGACTTGAAATGAGGAGAGCAGAAGGAGCACTGCAGTACACGTTTGTAGTGCTCTGTGTTCACCCGTGTCACAGCATGTGGCACTAATATGCGATTAATTATTTATGAGAACTTGTACAGTGAACCTGTGGACCTGTAGGCAATCTGAGGGACCCACCTTTCCTATCTTGACGTCATCAGAGTGCTCAAAGGTGGTGGCCAGCTGCTCCCAGGTCGGGGCCATGGCTTTGCAGTGGCCGCACCATGGAGCAAAGAACTTCACAAAATGGGCACCTGAAGCAAGAGAAGAAAAGCCAGATTAGAAAAAGAAGGTGCAGATAACAACCAAGAAAATTACACACACGAAAAAGAAAAAGGAAGATAATACATACAATAAGTAAATACCAATTTCTACATGGACTGTGCTAAATGGAGGCTGAGCAAGTTTATGTGTTCAGATTTATGATTTGATGGCAACGTAAAAAGTTGACTGCGCTACAAACTCAACACTGCCTGCCGTAAATGAAAATATACACCTCTCACACAGAGGTTACACGCAACCAATTACACAACGTTTATTGCGGCTCTGTTGCCAAGATGTGAAGGTGGGACCTATAAACACCGTTTTAAAAATGCCTAGTATGTCATATCCTGCCTTTTTTTTTCATCTCCAAACAAGAAATCATTTATTTTTCTTCAAAACCAAAACATTTCAACTTCGGCGCGGCATAAGAGCCACAACTTCAGCGAGACAATTATCGTGAGCGCTGTTTATTTTTGCAGTCGTTGTCGAAAAATCCAGAAACGTGAGGTGAGGGGAGACAAGTGTTGTGCAGTTGGTTCGGGTTGACTGACGTTGTGGATTATTGCTCCGCTACTTGTGCCGAAATGTCAGCCGTGTCAATCAAGGCAATGAGGTGTTTCCATTCTCTAATGAGGGATCTAGAAACAGAGTGTGGTCGAAAACTGAAAGTACAACTGAAAGTAACACTGACAATTTATCTGCTGCAGGCAGGATGCAGCTGCATAAATACAAAAGATGAAGTTAACCATTCATTCTCCGAAGTGGTACAACAACACTTTGATGAAGCATTAGAAATGTTCCGGTCGCTCTTTACCTTTAGCTATGTGGGCCTTAAAGTTGAGGGCAGTGAGCTCATACATGCCCTGTTTGGGCTCTGGGGCTTTAGGAGGCTCCAGTTCAGCCTCTGGTTCCTTAAGGACACACAAGAAGAGGCACCAATGAACACCACTGTTGCACTGTAAGGGTCACCGGTTTATAAACGTGAGGTGTTGACTGATTGAACGGAACTCACCGAAGGCTCCTCCTGGAGCGTCTTCAGCATCCAGGTCTCCAGAGACTGAAGATCTCTGGGCCCCTGGTACTTAATTGCCTCCTGTTCCGGCTTAAACAACTTCAACCTAAATGTACAGGAACACATTTTTTTTAATTAAGTGAGTTGTTGCATAACAGATTCAAGCTTACACAAGCTTGCGCTAAAACCCAATGACCCGAGCATGAGCACAGTTTTCTAACTAGCCAATTCAATCATCATTACAAGTGCCAGGACCCCATAATTTACTATATCATTGCCATAAAAGTCAATAGTTATCCAGTGACTGCTGTGTTTGCAGGTACAGTATGCAGTCAGCAACACCAGGGAGGATGTCACTAAGATAAGGGCAGAATATTCAACTAAATGCAGGTCAATGTGTCACTTCTCTGTCAATCAGTAATGAAAGAGACTGTTTACTTCTATGTTGTAAGAATTCATTTTATCCTGCATGCAGCCAATGCAATATTTTTTCAACCAATTTGTTTCAGTTGATTTTTTTGCACTGAAAATCTGAAATATCTCTGCTGATCTCATGCATACCATCTACATAAAACGAACTGAATTCAAGGATTAGTTTGACAGCAACTTACGTGGGGTAGCCCCTAACCCCATGGACATTGGAGCAGAACTTGGTGTCCTGGACGCAATCTACTTTCACCACATACACTGGGGGCTCATCCATGCTGTTGTATTTGTCTGCCAGCTGATTCCATGTTGGCTGTAACCTCTGACAATGGCCGCACCTGGAAACAACAGTGGTACAAATACTGTCAATGTAGAGCACGAGCGATTTTTGAGTCTACTACTGAAGCATTTGATATCTCCACTCTCCTCTGAATGATCAACAAGAATAATGAAAAGGCTCTTGGTTATTTCTGGTTCTGACAGCCACGTGAAGCTTGAAGTAATTGAGGTAATTTTTCAAGAAAAAAAAATCCTCTGATTCCAGCTTTTTAGACGTGGATATTTTTTGGTTTCTTTACTCCTCTTTAACAGTAAACTGAATATCTTTGGGTTGTGGACAAAACATGACATTTGAGGATGTTGTCTTCACCATTTTCTGACAGTTTACAGACCAAACAATTTATTGATTAATCGAGGAAATAATGGAAAGATTAACTGACAATGACAATGATCAGCACTGCAAATAATGTGAATCCATGTCAATGGAAAAGCAAGTCTGAAATTTCAGTTTGAAACCAATTGGTAATGCTGCTTTGTTGCAGGGATAGGACATTTAGGCCAAATGTTGTGGACAGAAAGGCACTGCATGAAACTCAAAAGTTAACGTCACACAGTCCATGTAAAAATATCTATCTGGGTATCAGACAAAAGGTTTGGACCTGCAAATACCTGCGGAAGTAAATCATACTGGAGTCTGGCCTTTGACAAAACAGATGAAAGAGTTGAACGTCTGATCTTATCTTCAGATTGTAATCTCTGTCTTCATCTCTTTCTCTCTCTCTCTCTGCTAAACTGGGCGATTAAATTACTTCTGTTATTGCGAATTCTTGCAACCTCCTCAAAGACTTGCGCAGGTCCGCGGACCCCACTTTTGTAACCGCTGACATAACACCAGTCAATCAGTGCGTGCCACGTAAGCGCAGCCCCAAAAACTAATGTACAACTTTCAGCTGTGCAATACTACGTCTGCACCAACTATGAAAAGGCACAGTTTTAAACTGTGTTTAGTTGTTCGAGGTCCCCGTTCAAAGTCCACTTAAAAGTTTTTAAATGAATTTCAACCGCTATCGAAATACTAGCATTGTTAGCACCGAGGCCCTTGTGAAAAGTGTTCCACTAAACTGCACTCAGCTAACTGTTTGGCTATGCTAGTTAGCCGCTAAGCTTAGCACACCGGTTCACCAAAAGCAGGAGGCTAGGTAGCCAACTAGCTTGCATGCTAGCTAGCTTGTTTGCTAACTTGCCGGTTAGCTCAAATTCCTGTCTAACAACCATGTTTTATCTACTTTTGCTGTAAACGGAGGTGGTGAGACACACAGATCTTAGTGCCAATCAATTAATTCAGCGTCGTCTGTGAAAACTTGATCACTAACTGTCCACTTACCATGGGGCGTAAAACATTACAAAGTGGGGTGCAGTGGGCACCGCCTCATTGAACATCTCCACCGTGTACGAATGCTTGGCATGCTCATCTTCTTCTGCATCGGCGTCGCAAAACACAACGGCAAACAGTAACGAAAAATAAATAAAACACAACATGAAAGGTGTGCAATTCAGTGCTGAGGCCATGGTGAATCACTGTCTCGTTGGGTGAATAGTGTCCCTGATGGTGTGAAAAGACTCTGAACGTGCACGCCCCTCCGGCAGCTTCAGCAGGGAATGTGGGCTGTGGATGGGACACATGCATATGGGGATTGCTGTTAGCGCAGCTGTGCGCGCTAACAGGATGTTCTGTAGATCTGTGGCAGCCCGCGAGCGATTTGCGACTCTATCCAGCCTGACAGGTTCAAGCAAGTGACATTCCGAAGTATGGAAGCCTGTTTGGTTAGAGCGACTTTGCCGGAGGGCGGATTGTGCATAAAACTTTGTCTTACTTTAAGAGGATGGTGTATACATGCCTGCCATGGACCCGTAGTTTTAACAGCTGCATGATAGAAAACTAACAAAATATTTATTCAAGAGTCTGCACTGACAATGATATTGATTTTGGTGTTGTGTTAATTATCTGCAGCCCATTCAGTGTCACTCACTCCTCTGGGAAAGTTAGGTGGTCAAAGATTTTATGGCAGAAAACATACCAATACTATAATGTTCATCAATAAAGCCTTCAGCATGAGTATATCAGCATCCTTGGCTGCTGCATGCTGGAGATTGGGATGACATAGGTCTATAGAAATAGCTGACAGTTTCCAATTATGTAAAAATTTGGTAAAACTTTCTGTTTTATAAATGCCAAACATTGAATATAGACATTTAGTGAGATTGCTATGGTCTATATAGAAACACAGACTGTACCAACATCTAAAAAATAGTAGAATACCTAACTTTTAATTTGTTGTAATGTCACTAGACTCTAATTTATTTTCATTTTGCAGTTAAAACAAAATTATAGCTATGCCACATCCTCACATCCCTTTTATATTACATGTAACTGAATGTAACCCTTTATAGACAGGGATTTACGCAAGGTTTAGCACCATATTTAAGATGATGAATACAAGGTTTGCACAATTTCAAACGTGAAATATCACTTTAAACCTTTAGGAAATCCAATGAAGTCATACCAGGAAGCTCAGAGAGAAAATGTCATTGGGATATAACTTAAGAGACATTCAGGAGAGTTCGTTCACCTCTGTTAGAGCGAGGAAAAGCCAAACTGGTTGAATATAAATGGTCTAGTAAGTTCTGGTTGACCACACCACTTTGGCAGGCAGTCTAAGTTTCCTTCACACCTATAAGGCTTTCTTTCTAGAACAAATTGGCCTTTCTTAGAATAGCTAATGGTATAAATCTATTAAGACACCCATGAAAAGATGATATATTATGAAAATAGACTGAGGATTAAGAGAATGCAAAGTTAGCATGTTGCTCAAACTGTAAAAATAATGTTTCAGATGACAGATGTTAGTTTTCTACACCGATGGTCAGATATGAGTCAGACTTGCCCCCTCAATAATGGAAACGATGCCTGGGAGTGAGAACATTTTAGGCAAATATAATTAATCCAATTTATTACATTGGATAAATAGTGCCTCTCTCGTGGGGGCTGTAGTCTAGCGTAATGGAGACAGTTTACATAAATCATGCATCAATTCCCACGACAGAGTGTGTTTGTGTGTCTGTTCCCAGAGTAGAAAGTACCTGCTGGCCTCATGGATTGACAGCTCTTTGGCGAGTCGTCTCCTCCCCTCTCCTCTTCACTTTTAATAGAGTCATGATTTCATGAAACCAAATGGAGACAGCCTTCATATGTACAGTATTTCTCTTTAATCATCCCCCTTTTTCCTTTCATCTGGACAACAGGAAGAGTGGGAAGAGGAGAGGAAGAGGTTACAGCATGGAAACAGACAGAGGTGGCGCCCAGAGCGGCACTACTGTATATAACACTATTCCAGATTGTTGCAGCTCTTTCATAAAGCCAGGCCTTTTTGAGTGTCTATATGCTTAAAGCGGGTGAAAATGATCCTACCATACACAGTCAGCGTCTGAAGTTAGATATATATGTTCCAGACTAAGGTGTTTATGAAGTCTTGTCTGTGTGTCAGTACTTTCGAGGCAACTTCTGTCAGGAGATTGTTCTTCTGTTCCCTCGACAGCCATTGAAATTCCACTGTTAAACACACATGCAGGCACGCACACGCACAATCTGTCCACAGGGAGTACAGACATTCAATGGAGAGGCAATATACTTGTAAGAGACTCCCTCACAGAGATGGATGATGCTACATTGACCTCAAGCCTGACAAGACGCAATCTTTAACCTTCGGGTGTAAAAACTAAAATGTGCTTTCGCTTTGAAGAACTTGAAATGTTTTCACCCTTTGGCTGTGACCTCACTTGCAGAGAGCATACTAGGAAAAAAACAGACAAAGCGAAAGGGTCAGCAGTCTGCAGATGGCTGCACGCTTTTTGAATTGTGTGATGGGTGCGAAACTGATTTTTGTGGCCCCATCATAGCAGGTATGCTATACAGGTCCACTTCAGAAATACAGCAATTTGTATGTGTGGGCCTGAGAAAGACCCATTTACTCATGATAGCCAAAGGATTAATGAATAGTTTGCATTTTCACTTTCTTTCTAAAAGTTAGATAATAAGATGTATAGCACTCTCATGTGTATAAGCTAAATATGAAGCTACAGCCAGCAGCAAGTCAACTTAAATGTTCCTCTTTTGGTGAATTTGCAGCAGACTACACACAGTAAATGTGTATTGCCTCCTTCCATAGATGCCAGAGGTTTATTATTGCACCCACATGATGTGTCTTACCGCCACCTGTTAAACTGTAGCAGCTTCACAGTGAAAATTAGTGTCCACTCAAAGTGATCCCATTCACAACACTGTCCATTCTGTAAAAAACAGCCAGAGCTGATGCAAATCCTTCCCTCAGTGTAGCATCATCATCTTCTCCAAATATGTCCATTACTTTCAAGAATCTCCTGGCAGCGTCCAGCACCATCTTAATCCTTTTGGACTTCCCTTGAATTTCGAAAGAACAATTAATAACCGTGGCTATTAATGGCAAAAATCCTTTCTTACCAAGCTCAGCTGTTAATTACGTAGCTTAAGAGGCTGCTGGTGGATGAACTTCACAGACCGGGTCTGAGCTGCTTCCACATTTCAAGTCTTTACACTAAGATAAGATAAACGGCTGCCTCATATTTATATCTTATGTCAAATAATGTGTATCATAAATACAAAGCTAGCTAGCAACTGGTTACTTTAGCTTGGCTTGGGGACATGAGGGGAAAACAGCTAACCTGTCAAAAGGTAGCAAAATCCGTATAAAGCAGGTCTAAAGCTCATTAATCAACATGTCTTATCTTGTTTGTTTAATCTGTACAAAAACCAAAGTTTAGAAATGACAGTGCAACAAAATAGCACATTTCTGTTGGTAGACTTCAGTTTTCGTACAATTTTGTACAATTTAAGATGTTCAGTTTCCCACTGTTACGCTAAGGAAAGCTAACGGATTTCTGGCTGTAGTCTTATTTTTAACAGACAAACATGATGGTGGTATCAATCGTCTCATCTAATTCTCAAAGAATAATTTCAGAAAATATCAGACCGTTACTGTGAATTTTAGGCTGACAGATTGATATTCTCACAGCACCATTAGGCGGACTTCCTAAAATTTCTTTTCCTTTAAAGAGGTTTAACACATGTATGTGCCACTAAGTGAAAGAGCACACAGAGCGCTGCCTTCATGAACTTTTTCCATTTGACATCAAAGGTATTTTTGTCTCAACTGTTATGACTGCTGTGATCGTATTCCTGCTCTGATTTAGCCCATCCCGCTGACATGAAGGTGTCGGCAGTACGAGAACTCCCACCCACTAAAGTTTATTTGAGCTATTATTTCAAAAAATGGCCTCGACATCCACTCGTGCCCCATAGTTCTCGCTACGCTCTCACATTCCAGCAGCTGCTCTCTCAGTGAAACAGAAATGCCTTCATAGTTAATTGGAGGTGAAAAATGATATATGAGATTATTTTCCTTGACTTTTGCACACTATAAATAACATCTACACACAGGCCCAACTCTCCCAAAGGGGCTCTATTGTTACCATGGCAAGCCAATAACCACACATCACTATTTAATCTCAACATGTCATATAGCTGTGGTAAATATGACCAAATTGCTGCTGACACATTTTACATTTTGCCTGGTGAAGTGGAGGCTGCATAGTTGTGGGTGTCTACTGGTTACCCATTGTTGATGGCCAGGCACCTTGCCAGGCCAGCTACAGCATGCTGTAATAGGAAAAAGAAAGATTAATGGACCCCGGGGACCTGAGAACATTCTGTTTATTTTCTTAATTGCTTAAAGTTAGTGGCTGAGAGCGCAAGAGTCGGCAGGTGGCAAACAGGGTGAAAGTGAGAAATGAGAGACAGCAAATAGCAGAGAGGAGGAGTGTGTGTGGATTTAAAAACAGCCTGTGCTATAGTTAGATATTGTTCTCGGCCACTAAGTTCAGAAAGCGGGCAATAACTCAAAGCAGAGTGGTAAGACATACTTCATGACGTGTCTCTATGATTTAATCCGTACAAGTAAATCTTTAAGGCTGGCAAGATGAAAGATATAGAGAAGGCCAAGCTTCTTTGATTGTCTAGATTGTCTAGGGTTTGCTGTTTAAAGCAAACAATATGACTTATTTCTGGATACCTTCCCCACATGCTTAGTAATAATCATAGCAATAGTTTGACATTTTGGGACAAATACTTAGACTTAGCTGAGCATAAAGACTGCAGGAGAAACAGTGAGACATGCTCTGTCCAGAAGTAAAAAAAAATCCACCTACTTGCACCTCTTAATTGTATTAACATGACATTGTTTGTTTTATCCATTCAAAAACTGAAGTGTAAAAAGGTTGTGTGCTGGACTATTTTCCTTGTCTGAAGCAGTCACTTCCTGAAGAAATCACTCTCTTAGTGAGGTTGACATTTCTACACTTTTTTCTTTCTTCTCATCTAACTGTCAGCAAGAGGACGAATGAGCATATTTCCCAAAATGTCACACTCATGTTATAAATCCTGCTCTGACAGATCACTCTCACACTACTGTCACAAGTAAACATAAAAATCTTCATAAGGTAATGTGATCATCGTCAAATATAACTAAATAGCAGCAATAATACCAGCCAGGTTCTCAAACAGCTGTAGACCGGCTCTCACAAACAGTATCTGTTTCAAATTGGGGTCTGCCTCTCAACATTGCCAAGGAGCACGCTGAGAAATCCTTTAAGAGGACTTTCTGGAATATTTCAAAGGCTATTTCTGACTAAATCTAATTCTGTCATGTAAACATATGGGAATCACCTTGTTGGACACACAGCCTTTCTGTAGAAATGCTTTTAGCACTTCCCATCATGCAATCCAAAGCGAGGCGTGTTTCCATTAGGAACCCAGAGACTCATGGCAGTATCATATCCGGGACACAGGATGTGACCAACGGAGGGGAACCAATGTCATTTGCAGACAGCTCATCGAGCCACTGCAGCAGGCACCTGTGCTGGGAAAAGACAGCGGGGAAAGGGCCCTCCCACATGATTGGACCAACTCCAGAAACAAACGTCAAGGGATGGAAGTCGGAAAGCGCCTTGTCTTTTCATCTGGGTGGCTAAAAGAGGGAGAGAGGAAAAAAGGGAGTGTGAGAGGCGAGAAAAGGGGAAAGAAAGAGAATGAGGGAAGTGAGAAGTAAAGAAACAGAAAGAAAGAAAGACTAAATGGTAATTGTAAATATATATAGAAAAATAAAGAGGAGGGATATGAGAAATTGTTATGGTGGTTGTGGATTACCATGACAACTCCCTCTGTATCCCAAGTGTTTTTATGTTCTACTGCTCTCTGCTGGTTCCAGGCGGATGACTAAAACCGTGCCAAGTCTCCTGAGGTATCTACAGTATTGGAATTACCACCATTTTCCACAAGGCCTGTGTACTTACAGGATCCTGCTGTTTTCCCAGTGCTGGAAAGTCCACACAGAAGCTGTAAACAGGTTGGATATTGACAGGTGTGGATGGAAATTGCCGCTGTTTGAGATGCTCCTGCGAAAATAACCTTTGGCATCAGCCATCATGAAATTGAATTGACACCTTACCTAAATGGCGACATAAAGTTTTAAATGATACAAGTATTGGCAAATGATAAAAGATGTATTTTCCTGACAACAGCAGCAATACATGATCACAGGACCTGCTGTTCGGTGGTTAAGATGGAGGAATATGCGTCAGACAAAGCACAGTTCAATACAAAATAAATTATAGAAATTTTGTTGATCCTTAACTTTTCCTACAGTGTCATCCTCAGGTCAAAATCCAGATAATGAACATGTTAAACATACATCATCATGTTGGCATTGACACTGTGACCATGTTAGCATGCTGACATTAGCCTTTCCTTCCCACACACTGCTAACAGTGCCTATGCTGATCAATGTAAAGCTCTGTCACAAGACTCTATCACTTGCCATTTATTTTCTTGATCTATGTCAGCAAGTGTCTCAAAAATAAAAGAAGTTGCACAGCACTGCAACTTGTTGAACATTCAAACATGTCGCCTGGGGTGAGACATCACAGGTGGTGACAGGACCCACCTCGACTTGGACTCTGCCTTGCATAGACGCGTCTTGGTCCAGAGCCTTCACTGTAAAAGCCCCACTTCCTGCTGGGAAAGACATCAGGATAAACTGGCCAGATTGTGAGGGGGGCTGAGGTAGGGCAGAGAGAATGAGAAGAAGGTAGAGAATAAGGAGAACAGAGGAGACATATACGACCGTTGGTGCCTCAGTGGGAAAGTTTTCAGCTCAGCGAAATATAATAGTCTTTGCAAATGAGTTGTTCTAATTTCGTAGCCTTGGAAACTCATCATGTTACAGATTTGATATTTCTGATCTTCATTAAAGGGAATTATGTATGTATGGATGTGTGACATGCTTTAAGTTGCTTAAATCCAGTTTTTAAAGAGGTTCAGTGGAGTATTAATCTACCCCCTTAGCATTATCAAATGGTATATGCCACAGAAATTAATATCGTGGTATAAATAATAACAGAGACTTCCTTGAAGCCCCCACATTGGAAAGCATCCACTCTGCTTAAGTGTCCTTGAGCAAGTCATGAAATAAAATGCTACCAGCTCCTTGGCTGCCGCTTTGTAGCCGGGCCCAGCGTCTGAATTAGAACACAGAATTTCCCTATAAAGATCAATGGAGGATGACATGCTGCTTGTGTCCAAGAAAAGAACACGCGAGGTTGCTCTTACATGAGCGCCCCTTCCAAATATCATTGACAACCTACAAATCATGTGGCTGCCATGAAGGCTTGAAGCTACGAGGAAAGTCAGCCTCTAAAGTGATGTTTCAGCAGACACTATTTCATATGAGGCGAGCCATAAACGTCACCAATAACCAATGAGGCTTCACTTTGCCTGAGCTAAGGCCGTATATAAAGACTGTCCATGGTTTTATTCTTTTTGGACATACTGCAAGGCACGTTAAGAGTGCCCCAGTGCCTGCCTTCATTGCGTCAAGGTTTGTTTTTATTTTTCTCCGCTTTTTGAAGAAAAAAGAAATTACAGATGCTGTCACCCACTTACTGGTACTCCCGCTTGCTCTCATGGAAAATGTAAAAGGGGCCCAGCCTTGTTGAGGTCAGGCTGACATTGCCAGTGAGAGGTGGCCAAGTCACAAAACAGATGTTTACTGTTTTTCTTAGGATGATTTGTTCTCTGCTCAATATTGAATTGGGTCCAAACATAACCCAGGTCCCTTTAACAGAGTGCTGCGCTAGAGTGGGCAGACTGGGGCACAATGCTCGAACCAGGTGTTTGCGTTTTATTGTAAAAAATCTTTTATTGTGCACATGCTTCATCAGGCCGCGGGCATTTCAAGTGAGTTCATGATTCTGACAGGTGTCTGGATATGTCCGTTCTCAAGCAGATGTGCAATAAAATGATCTGATGGATCACACATAGGAAAGTGGGGCCCGCGTGTGTGTGTGTGTGTGCTCTCCTGGATGCATCACCCTGTGTAAGCAGTGAGTATGGACGAGTTTGAGGCAGCCTTTGTGTGTTTCTGTGTGTGTGAGTGTGTCAGTGCAGCCTGCTCACTCTGAGCATCTGCAGAGGCAGTCATGGGCCCAGTAAAGGTCTCTCCACAGAAGCCATTAAGCGGTGCGTCTGTTGGAATAATGTGTTTGACTTGGCGGTGGGGCAGCAGCAGGTGCTGGGAGGACCGGCCTGGAGCTGCTGCTCACTGCCGGCTTTGATCTGCAAGCCAGGGACCAGTCTTCCCCTCTCTGTGTCTTTCCCTCCCATCTTCGTCTTCCTCTTTCCTCGTCTTTGTTCCTCTCTTCCTCCCTCCACTCACCCAGTTTGTCTTACTGCTGCGTCCATTTGTTTAGTCTGTCTCTTTTTGTAGTAGCGCTCCTGTGCTTTATCTGCTGCCCTTTTCACCTTCATTTTTTCTATCTTGATTTTCCTTCCCCACCTTTTCTCGGGTCCCTTTCCACTTTCTCCTCTCCCCATATAGCTGTCAAAGAGCTTAGTTGTCCACAGCCACACATCTGGTAGGCCTCAACGACACTACTGGGTGCAGAGCAATGAGTGCACCTGTAAATTTATGCAAGTTTTAATTTATGCATTCAGTGCATCGCTGAGGTAGGGAAGGCTTGGAGTTGCTAATGTTGGCATCTTTCTGATTCATTATGCAAACAACTCCTTCAGACCGAACAATTTGACAACAGGTGTAAAACTGTCGTCTTTCTTCACCTTTAAAAGGAATTGTTGGACATTTTGGGAAATTTGATTTGCTAAAGCCAGCATCCCTGTGGCTTAGCTTACCATAAAACTGGAAACTGTCTGTAAGTAACAAAATCCACCTTGCAGTGCTTCTAAGGCTCCCTTAATAACAGCTAAGCTAGCGGGCTGCTGGCTGGAGCTTCATATTTAGCTTACAGACATGAGAGCGGTCTCAGGTTTTTTCACCTAACTCTCAGCAATAAAGCAAATAAGCATATTTCTCAAAATGTCATTCTATACCTTTAAGATAATGTCTGATCCAGGCTGTTCTGACATACCTGGTTAAATGCACGTTGAGCTCTAAAAAGATGCCATGACACCCAGTGCTTAACATGGGTATGCAGTAGGTGAGTCATAATTTTAGGTCTGGACTCCTCCCTTCCTCTGTGTCCTTCTCTCTCAGCCTCAAGGTAAAGCCATTACGCTTGAAAGGAAGCAGCAGCAGTAGCAAAAGCAGCAGCCCACTTGGGTTCAGAGAGACAGGGGAGGGAAACCATGAAAAGTAAAGCCCAGGGCCGTTCCCGGGCCCTGAAAGAGAGTTGCCTTTATTGAGGGAGCCCACTCCCATGCATTCCTCTGCCAAGAGCCCAGGCCTCCCTGGAGAAAGCCGGGATGAGAGGCTGACTCACATGCAGAGGGGTTTCATGGGCCGGAGCTGCTACAAACACACACAAAAATCACATCTACACAGAGGCACAAACTAGCATGCATTCACACACATCCATGCATGCACCTTGTTACTCTAAGTCCTGTCTCTCTCATTGTTCTGTCAGTCAGGATGGTTTTTAGCTGTGATCCGCAGCAGGGATTCTCGAGTTCCTAAATGGCTAACACACACAGGCTTGTAAAGCACAACTGATTGATTTATTGGGTTTCAGGGGCTGAAGTAGGTGGGATATTAGATGCTCCTCTGAGATCTCATCGTGAGATCATTCAGTGAGTGCAAAGGGCTTGATCTGAGAACAACAGGGGAGAAATTCCACTTTCTTGGATCCAACTGACAATGGGACAAAAGTCTTTTTTTAAGAAGCGTTATGCTTTGTTAGCTTTGTGAAATGTTCATCGCTTGGGGAGCTTGTCTTTTTCTTCCATTACACTTGGTTTAGCCTCCAAAAAATGTTGGGATAATCCTGTTTTTAAGATGCCTGTCATTTATCAGGAGCTGAGAGGCATCCAAAAAGCTTCTGGAAGGAAAGACAATCCTACAGTCATCGTTATATTCAGCCAATTCGGCCATCAATGATTTTACAATCTATGATGCGTGTAATGAGATTTGAAGGGTATCCTGCTACAAACTTTATCACAGCAAAAAGTATCATGAAAGCTCCCAGAACAGCTAACAAAAAAGAAAGACAACAGAAATGACAAAGTTTGCATTGAAAGATAATTTCTTGGCATTTATTTCTACAAACCTAAGCAAACTGAAGGTTAACTAGGGCTGATCAGTGAGAAATTGCAGTTGCAAACATCTTGTCCAGATCTGGAAATCACCTGCTGTGCCTTTTCACTGAGAATGGTGTCTGATTTTATTGTCTATTTAAACTTTTACAGCTATATCAGTTTTATTTTATATGATTCCTAACAATGCACACACTGAAAACGTTCCTTTGGAAAAGCCCTGTGGGTATGTTCTCACAAAGTCACATTCAGGAACGTACACTGAAAGCAGAACTGATAAACAACACGGAAAGTTTGAGTGTTTCATTTTCAGTTTTCTATTTTTTTTTCTCTTTACATACTGTATTCTGCAACATCTCTGTTACTTCAATCACCAAGGCCTTGAATCATCCTTTATATTGCCTACATTTCTCCTCTCTGTTCCAGGACTTATTTCCTTAAATCAATACCCAGACAATGAGTTATAAATAACATGATCAAAAAGGCTTGGAGCAAATGGTTTTCTCATGACCAGGGGATTAGATTTAAATCATACCCTTTATTTCACAATGTCAAAACGGGGACATTTCAAGGGAAGACGATGTAAATCTCGAGTGAAATGAGTTGGCAGGAAGTTCAGTAATGTCAGGTAAATTGACTCAAACTAAATCTCTTGAGCTTGTTCTACCTCCAGTGAGCTACTGTATAGAGGCTATAATAAATATTTTTCTGTTTACAGTGCACCACATAACTACTTGTATGTGAAAGGGATCACTCGTAGCTACAAACTTGCGGAGAGTTATTGCCCATCTTTGCTGATTCCATCAGCTCTACGAAGCTTTTTACCATCATTGGTTTTGTTTTGTTGCTCGCAAAGCCTTGGTTCATTCTCACCGCTCACATAGTGACATTTACAGCTACAGGCAGCCATTTCCAGTGCAGAAAGGTCGAAAAGGCAAAGTTAACACCAAAATTAGCAACTAGCTTATCAACATAGTGGAGCATATAGCTGCTTAAGAGCCAGATAGTTCCCTAAGGAGTTGGTGGAGACCAAAAATGGAGCTAAAAGCGAGTTCATATTTGACTTAGCCTACATGCACTGGGTGGACAACTAAAAAATGGTTTGTCAGCATTTCTTGCAATTGACCAAAAATCTGTTCCTGCAGGTTTAACTACATTACAGAGCTACAGCAAGTTCTTACTTCTATTTGGATACCATAAGAAATGGTGTTCTACAGTGTTCATCATTGAAAGGGCAAAAGGAGTTGAAAAAAGACCAGACCAGGAAAGACCAGGAAAATACCTGTCTGGTACAGAAAACAGGGAAAACCAAGTCCATTGAGAGGGTATGTGATTGGCAATGAAGCCAGACATTCCTCTATGGTTCAGGAATCTAGACGACAACAAGCTTTGTTGCTGCTGGTGGCCACTGGCCGATGACAGGCCGCTCTCCGCGTCCTCTCTGGCTATTGTTTGCCCTGTGATTGACTGAGGAAGGTGTTTGTTGTTGCTGGACTCTTATCTGTGTTTCTTGGAGCTGGCAGGAACACTGAGCCTGTATTAGCAAGGCTGTCTGATGAGACTGAGCAGACGCAAAACATCATGTGCAGTTCAGCTAATTAGACCCTCTATTGCGCAAAGATGCCAATGGAGTGTGTGTGTCTTTCAAACAGAGATAATCTGACCACAGCATCTGGTTGAGAAACTGACTCTGTTCACTGTACAGCATAAAAACTGATGTGTTACACTGTAACCCTTCACCGGGGAGCATATCAGAGCTTGTTAATAAGGGAGTGCTGGCATTTATGGTAAAAGGTGGGACGTTTAATTTCCAACCCTTTTCTTTCCAGTGATTGCTTTTATATGCCACCCAGTGCTCATTTTCTAAGCTGCCATGGTCTGAGTATATCCAGAATGCCTTTCCCTCAGAGAAATATCAATTTCTTAATTTGTTTTACGGCAGCTCTGAGCGCTCTCCTGCTCTTATTCAGTGATTCACTGGGTGAACGTTTGCTATTGCCAAAGAATTCATATTACCACCTGCATTTCAATCCGCCCAGGACCCATCACCGACTCCCTGAGGTTGTTTTATGCTGGATTATTAACTTGGAAGCATGGTGCTTTTGTTCAGTGGCATTTTCATTTTGGACCCCTTAGTAATTGAGTAACAGGGGCCCATCATGTAGCACAAAAGATAGCGAGTGAGCATGCAGAGTCTGAAAATTCTCATAAGCTGTTCGTAAAGTGCCTGTGAATGAACACCACCTTGCTTTCTATTGTTCCAAAACAAAATAGTGAAATTGTGTTTCTGTTAGGCCTGCTTTATCTCATCAGTCGCCTGAAATGAAAGGTGATCGGGCCAAAAAGAAAATGTTTGGTAATGCCAAGTTTGCTGTCAGCTGTGGAGAAACTGTAGCAGTCCTCTGGGCTCATGTGTATTTTATTTGTTTCTTCAAGAAAGTTCAAGCTCTGCTGGTATTTTATTAGTTTTCAAACAGTACAGCAGTAAAGAAGAGTGAATAGAAAGTTAAACATCAAGTCATAGCATGAGCTGCCCTTGACCTGCCTGACACTCATAAAGGTCTACATTCTACCCTTTGTGCTGACAAAGAAGCTAAAGCTATGAATGGGCATTGGCTATGAGTGGACAAAGCCCAGGGGACAGACACATGGATGGGAACATTTACAGAAAGTGGACACATTATCACGAACACTAATGCAATCCAGCACAGTATCCTGCAGTGACAATTACCCAAATGTTAAGCTTATAATATCCAGTGCTTGCTAAGATTGGAAAGCTACAGGTATGGGTTCAATACAAGATGTTAATCTTGAGGCCACAGTTTGCGGTTAAGTCGTACTTAACCTGTACTTTCCTGTTAAGTTGAGAAGTTGAGTCTGTGCATAAATAACATATGCTTCTATAATTCTGGTGACTTTTTTTTAATCTGTATCATCTCTGTGGATTACACATACAGTATACTAAGTACATTCTTAATAAATCCCAAATCCAAAAACCGCATAAATGTATGTACACATTTGGATGGGCTGCAGAAATAAGTCAAACGTACCAAACATCTGCACAGGGAGTAACCTTATAACAACACAGCTATTCAAATTGTCCTTAGTTCCTGATGTAATTGTTCTTCATATTTACTTAAAATCTGCCGGTGGGCGATATAACTACATTGTATTGTTTCAAACCCACTGAAAACATCTTTTTTGCCAGTTCATGCTGATACTGCTCATTCTCTGAAAACCAAATGAATTCCTTCAAGTCTACCATTCGTTGTGCAGCTGATGGTGAGGTTGGAAAAGGTTGGGCAGCTGGTGATAGCACCATGTGAGGATATTGGACATGGAGAGAAGATGCGTTGAAATGTCATTCAAGCTAAGCTTCAGCAGTTCTCCACAGGCTCTAAACCCAGCATAAATTACTCAAATCAGATGTTTTTTTTTTTTTTTTTTTTTCAGTAAATGTCTTGATGTTATTTGCACATTTCATCCTTGTGATATATTCCATTCTTTTCCAGTGGATGTGGAAAGCTCTTTTTCTGACAAAGCATCAGATTGCATGAACCAACACACCTCTTATCTTTGTCCATTGCCCAATGGAGCTCCAGCTGGGTGCTCCTGTTCCCTTTACCATTTATGTTGGCACAGGCAACGGCAGCTCCATGGCCCGAGAGCACTGCTCTCCCTGCAAAACAGGAAGAACAGGCTGCTCTCTGATGCACTGAGACAAAAAGCAAACCAGCCAGGGTCCAGAGGCATGAGGCAGCAGGCTGAGGAGGATGATAACAGGAGATTTCAGCCGCTGCCCAAGTCTTTTCTGTGCATGGAGTCGTCTTACTGGTGTGTGTAGAGGGAACGTTTCTGTGCCAGCAGCCTGAGTACACGGGATGCTGCACAGTTTCCTGTTTGATGGATATATCTATCCAGATTGACCAGATTATATTCAGAAATGCATGATGGCATTAGCCCCTATTGTTAGTTTGACTTTTCCAGTTTTATTCCAACAAAACAAGAAAACTTGTTGATCAATACCAGCCACTCAACAACTACTTGACCAGATGCTGAGATCTCTGGCTTTTCTTACTTTACAGCCTGCACTCTCACTTAGAACCAAAAATTCCCATGAATGTCGAAACTTGTTGTTGTTGCAATCCTGCGGACACAAACAGACAGTGATCTAAAACCCAGACAGCTTAATGTCAATTTAGTTTGGCAAAGAACATGTTACTATTGACAGCAACAGTCTTGCAATGAAATTGTGGATGGTGGGAGGTTACTCTGACCTGGGGGCTTTCCCACACTGCCTCAGCCTGGTCATTAGGTAGGTATTTCATGGTTTTGTGGAACTGGACCAGCAAAGAGCAGGCCAGGCAACAAACAATGTTATGTCCCTTGAAACGCATGTGCACCTCTGTAGTCCAGTGTTAAATCCTGGAAGACCACTTTTTTGTGTTCCCTTTACTCTGTGGGAATCCTTATTGCCTGTAAAACCTGGGCTAACTTACAAATCAGTTCACAAAATGATCCAAAATTTTGCTGAGTTGAATTTTTCTCTAAATCTGACATAACACGGCAATGTCAAACTTCATTATAACAGATATAAACCCTGACTTATCTGGCCCGGCTTGTATTAACTGTAAGCGCATGTGCCTCGGCTCATGAATAGCTAACGCTCATGTGACTTTAACGGTGACCTTTCGTGTACTCTGACTGTTTTTCTTTCTTTCCAATGAAAACCCCAAAAAATAAACAAGAGCAGATGAAAAGGTGCCTTGCTGGCAGAGGTGGGCCACGTTTCCGTATTGTCGCTCCTCGTTAGCTGACGATGGGCTGTCTCCACGCTGGACAGCTGCAGTCACCGTGGGAAGGCGTGCACACAAACACACACATACACACGCAGATGCACATGTGCCCTCTGATCTCTGATGACATGCCAGCCACCGTGTCCTGCTCTGACGCTAGCCGTCACTGACTCTCTCACGCACACACATACAATATGGGCAGACACAGAGCAGCCACAGATCGGTGTTGCATGAGGAGCAGAGGGGGCAGGTCACTGCTAGCCAAAATGGAAAAAAGCTGCAGCTTCTGTGAAAGGCGATACAGAGCTGAGTTCACTTCAGCTGTGTTGTCACATAGTGGAGGAACTCCACGGCTGGCTTGTTTTGTTTTATTCTTACTTTTCATACAGAAAATTTATTTTACTTCAGCTGATGGATGAGGTGAAGCCTGACAGCTGAGGTGTCTGGGCAATCTAAAGGGGTGTGTGGTACGGATGTTGAGGAGTACTGGGGGTATCTTACATATTTGTTTTAATACGTTGTCTATGATGAACTCTGTTCTTAGCCATGCCAGGAATGTGCCCAGTGTGCCCACCCATCCATTAACCTGTCAAACAACACACCATTGTCTGAGGCAAAAGCAAAACACTGCATTAAAAGTGCTGGAGTCCAACATCCCCCTCAAGAACCACACATTTCTTTTTCACGTCACTTCTTTTCTATTTCATGTTACAACTTTTATACATTATTCGCTCAATTTACACTAAAACACATGCCTCTGTGCGCACTTAATCTAATAAGCAGAAACAGTTAAATAGAAACCAACACTCTTTTTTTTTGTCACGCACGTTTTTTCTTGTCATTCTCAAAGCACAAAGCATGACAACCACCAAACAGAGATCCAGAAGGAAATTCAGACCAGAGGAACACAATCTGATACACGTTTCTTCTGTTTCAACAGCAGTGAAAATATTGGATTTGAGACTCATTAAATTCAGATTGGAGGTGGCACAGCAAACACAAAACAGCTGCTGCTGATCATTCAAATTGGTTTCAGCAAAGGCCTTTTCATAATGAAAGTTACTTCACAGACAGTTGGTTTACTTGAAGTTAATGTCAGAGGTCAAACGTTCCAAACACTGGCGAGCTGGTGAGGGACGATTTGTTCTGGAAAACGTTCTGTTTAAGCTCGTTTCTACAACACTTGACCTGTGCTTTAAACACACCTGCTCAGAAGAGCTTTTCTAACACTGAATGATCTCGCTTTGGTGCCAAACACCGGGTTCCTTTAAACTTGAAGCCGATGCAAATTTATCACCAGCACCCTTCAGGCTGGCATCCATTTACAATCCTGAAATGTTGAAAACTTCACAGCCAAGGAGCAATCAAATGATTGCTTGTTTAAAAACGACATGTTCCAGACCTTTTAGGTGCCGTGAAAATTCCATGCGCTAAAGACAGAAACCTGTGAGTTTGATGGCCTGTGAAAATGTCACATTGTTAATCACACTTTCGCATTCACGATTTGGAAAATGTTAAGTCTTGTGCAGGAGCAAAACCTTTTAATGCAACCACCAAGTGCATCAACCAAAGCCAGCAGATTGATTTTGCGTGTGTAGACTTTCATGTCCACAATAAACACAAGTGCTCATGTAATAAGAGTGTGTTTTTCTCCCCTCACACCCGCACAAGCATAAACTGATTAGAGGGGTATATTCTTGGTCAAGTCCTTCTTCATTTCAGAGTACCGTGTGTGGAGTTCTTCTACAGCCTTGGCCTGCTCCTCATCCACCTCCTCCTTTAATCTCTGCTGCTCCTTCAGAAACTCTGCCCACTCATCTTTCAAACAGTCCATGTTCGCCTGCAGCTGGGTGCTCTGGAAGGACACAAGAAGATGAGCAACAGCGGTGACAGAAAGCCTCTCAAACGGCTCACTCTAATCTTGATCTGTATCTGTAGAAAGGACAGATAGCTCATTTTGACTGCACAGCGCGACAGGAAGAAGAGATTAAGTTCTCATATTCGATTGCATCCGTACACTACATCGAGGTGCTGATGACGTGAGACGAGCTCATTGTAGTGCATGAGCTCTGGCATTCAGCCTAATTGTGCTGTGTATACACACAAGACACAGTATGATAAATGTCTGTACAATCTGCAATCCAATCTGGGCTATGATATTGTGTCCACCTGCACTGTGAAGTCTTGTTTTTACCTGCTGTGCTTCTAGCTCCCTCTGCTGGACTCTCTCTGCCATGTGTTTTGCAGCCTCCACTGTGAAGAGATATTCTTATTGTATTTGTATTTGTATTCTCAGAACTTACATTCACATCATTTTGACAGTGATGCAGGCTTCAGTAACATTTGTAAACTGACCAACATATAACACAACATTGCTTTTTTTTTTTCAGAAGACATGAAAACAAATCCAAGTGTGTGATCAGATGTCAGGACGAGCATGAAATGACAGTTTCAGTACGAGTTGCAACAAAAGTCTCAGGCGTGAATCTGTGAGCGGGGACTTACAGCGTTTAGCGACGTCCGACAGCTGCTGGTTTATGCCTTCTAAATTTGTGTCCAGCATTTGCTCATTTGTTTCCAGCACCATTTTGTTGAGGTTCTCCAGCAGTCTGCTCTCCCTGTGTCCACGTTTCTCCTAAACAACAGCAGAGGAAAGTTTACTACTGTTAGTGCTTAGCAAACAAGTTAATGTTCATTTAGAATGACTCACAGATTCAGAAAAACTGAATTCAGTATTTTTTTGAACTGCTTACAGTGGAGATAAATACAATATATTGAAATCTGACGTTCATTGATTGAGGTACACGATGACAAAATACTGATTTTATTTGACTGTATCTGTGACCCAATATCTAGTGTGCTGTGGTTTATGCTAATATGGCACATTTGTGTGTGAACCTCTGTTGTTTTGTGCCCCTTTGCAAGGGGCACAAAACAGCAATGCCAGCAATGAGCATATAATTCTGCCACGTCCTAAATCCAATTTTTTGAAGAAGTCAGTCTTGTATACAGCCACAAGTTTATGGAATCTACTCCCAAGATATATTCATGAAGCCAGGGATAGGAATTGTTTCAAGAAAAAATTGACAGCACACTTGACGATAATATGAGTTAATTCATTTGTTGTAACTCTGTCATTTAATTTTTTATGCTTTCATCTTTTCTTGTTTTAATATACTCCGTTTTTTAATTATGTATTCTTGTTTGTATACTTTTTGTATTATGTTGTGAGTGTGGACCCCAGGAAGACTAGCTGTTTGTCCAGGCGTCAGCTAATGGGGATCCACGAACAAACAAACAAATAAATAAACAAATGCTGGCATGAAAGTGATAGCACTTAATTCAGTGTGAATTTTCCTGACAGGTAGATTCTCAAAGTCCGATGTGCAGCTTAGAGAATGGCAGCAGTGTTGATAAAAAAGGAATGAAAAAGGATTAAAAATTCAACATTGGCAAATCCGTCATTAGTGGCACTGAACCCACAAGTTGTATGTGTTTATGTAGCTGTTTGTACAGCCATGGTCATTGTTACAGGGCTTAGGCCACAGTGTTGTCATAATTCCATGTCAAGTACCTCAAACTCTCTCACTAAGTAGCGGATCTCTGCGTTGATGACTGGTCTATGGTCTAGCAGTCTGGACTGGATGTCACCCACATCTGCAGGACCAACAGAGCTCAAATTAAATCCACTTTGAACAAGAAGAACACACAGGTAAAAATATCTTTACAACGTTCTTGTGACAAGTTAGTATCATGTTTTAAAACAACTGTGCATGCATTTAATGTTGTGTTAGCTTGCATGCTATAAAATATAGAATTTTG
Organism: Chaetodon trifascialis; assembly: GCF_039877785.1. Lineage (NCBI taxonomy): Eukaryota > Metazoa > Chordata > Actinopteri > Chaetodontiformes > Chaetodontidae > Chaetodon > Chaetodon trifascialis. The sequence continues at coordinate 10,630,138 of NC_092073.1, forward strand.
TCATCATTAACCTAATGTACTACATCAGATCAGCTGCAATCTAGATAAGTGCTTTAAAAAGTAAAAAGCGAGGCAAACATGCTAAAATGCGGACAGAGACAATCATTTTACCAATCACTTACCTTGAGCAATCTTGTCCATTTTTACAAACTCTGCAGTTCAATCAAAGATTTGTCTTCTAATCACTTACTAAATGCTCCAAATGCTAAGCTAAATTGAAGCTAATTGTTAAAACCAAGGGAGCTACTAAGCCATCAGTCATGAACGTAGCCTATACTTTAATAATATAGTAATACGCGGCAGCTATAATACAAAAAAAGAAATGCACTGGTCTTATTTTAACTGCTGTCAGCTGAATAGAAGTCAGGTGACTCCAATGTAAACATTTAATACTACTTCCGGGTACGAGGCCATGGACTGAACCAAGTGGCGGAAAGAGGGGTGGCACATTCAGTTGAGGGAAGGGTCCACTCACGGTTTGATGTTTTTCATCAATCCACGTGAAATACATTATTCTATGGTCTTTGAGGTGATCTGTACTGACTTAATGTTTATTCTGGAGCGTTTAAACGTCTACGAGCGTGTGTGTCAGTGTGTGAAAAAGCATAAGAGACGGAAGAGCAGACTGAGGGTTTGCGAGAGTATGGACAGCAGATGTCAGTCTTGCTCTGCGCTGAACAAAGTAGCTGCTTTTTGAACTCGTTTCCACACACTCCCTCTCTGTTCACAATGCACTGATAGTCACATAATGAGTATATAGCCTACACATATTACACATTTAGGAATCATATAGAGTTCCATAGTCTTCTTTTGACACACTAATAGCCCACTTACCTTCTGGAAAACGGAACCAAATTCCACTGCATTGACGCAACCTTTAACATGTGAAACTATAGACTCGGTGGCTTACGAGAAAGAGTGAAAACTACAGGTATTTATTAAAGAATATCTGCATTATTACAAAATAAAAAGGACAAACACCAGCCAGAGGGATTTCTCACAATCTGGCAACTGAAAGTGTCTGCTAAGAATAAGAATAAGAGTAAAAATAAGAATAAGAATAAGAATAAAAATAAGAATAAGAATAAGAAGATAATAATGGCTCTTTCTTTATCGTATTGCATGACACCAAATTTCCACAGCGGAGGATTAATAAAGTTATGTCTTATCTTATGACATTTTATATGATTTCTAAATTCTATACTACTACCAAAGATTATTTTAGGTAACAATAATACATCATAGTGGCAGAATACTACACACACACTTATTAGTCCCTTTGAGAATAATCAAAGAATGACTGCATGTAGTGATACCACTAGAGATAAATACACTGAGACATTTGATAATACCTCTGAATAAATGAGCAAACACGTTTTAATCTTTGTATGAGTGTTTACCTCTCAGGATCTAAAGTAGGACATCTTAATTTATATTTAGTATCTTAGGTATATGACAATTGCATTTATCAAGCTGTCATGATAATGAAATTAGCTGAATAAAATATTAGGTGCAGTAAATTTATGTTAAGTTTCCTTGAAAAATAGTCTTCAGCAGAATCACCACAAGATGGCACCAAGTGTCTCACACTAATTTTTCAAATCCAGGGTTGGCAAAGACCCTTGTGACCGAATTATCTTGGATTAGCAAATGCTTTTTATTACACTTTATGAAATGCAAATACATTGGCATAAATGTATTAATAAACACAGCACTCGTGGCAAGAGCAGAGTACATGCAGATATTCAGTCAGAGTGAGAAGAGGCATTGTTTGGGGCAAATTTTGCATATTAGTTGTCAAAAGTTTGTTTGGGAGCTCTAAATTCATTAAGACTGTCATGCTTAGTTAAGAGAAAATCATTAAGGCACCACTTAAGTCCGCCACTGTCCACAGTGCTTAGCTAAACACGTATTAGATGCACCATTAGTTTTGATTTGGGCCTATTAAAGAGATTAAGTGATTGATCAACAGCCGAGGGATAAAAACAAGCCCTTTGCTGCAGCCTCGTGTTTGTCTGGAGAAGCATGAGAGGATCTCTGACAGTAGAACATGTCAGATCCAGCAAAGGCCTCCGTGACAGGAATGTGCGTCCTGTTGTTTTGTTTATTTATGACTCTGCAGGGTGAAATTAAAAGCATGAAGATCAAGTCTGAGAATGGCAGAGGGGCTATTTAACTGCAGCATTCATTACCATATTTAAAGCATAGCAGCGTGACGTAAAAATCTAACTCATGGTTAACAATTATAAAATTAAAGAAGAGATATTAAAATCATCTAATGCATTATTTTATACCTATTATATATTGATAGAGCAAAAAAAAAACAACAAAAAAACAACAACAACAACAACGAGGTAATAACA